>NC_088340.1:13956250-14277500 GCF_036884655.1 Musa acuminata AAA Group
GTTTTTAATCGCTGAAAGATTTCCGCTGCACTAATTCACCCCCCCCCCCCTCTTAGTGCTCTCGATCCTAACAATTTAATCTTAGATTCTATTAATGATTATTTAGAAAAGTATCTTGCCTCTTTCCCAGAGCTCATCATTTGTAAAATGCTTAAGAAGAATCTTTACTTTTTAAAATGATACAAGTATTCTCATTAATGATTTTAATTTTTGAGTTTCCATCAAAATCCAATTAGACTTGTCAAAATCATTTTGATGTCAAACTGAATTGATTATTTTTTAAAAAATATTTATAATATTTTTGACTTAACCGAATTGATTATAATATTTTTGAGTAGATTTATAGTATTTTTTAACCATAATATTATTTAAAAAATATTATCACTCGATCTTAATTAATTCAAATTCTTATAAATATTAATTATTAATCTTATTATATCTATTAAATATCTATAAAATATTTTTATTTAATAGTTGTTAAATATTTTAAATAAAAATTAAAATATTTTGACATATTATAAAATAAATAATATAATATTTGTTTTATTACCTTTTTACCCTTTATAAAAAATTATTTTGATACTTTAAACATTAGTATAATGATGGTATATTAGACTCAGTGACTAAAGGTTGAAGATTTAAATTCTTATCAATGTTCTGAATATGTTAGATACCTTAGTTCCCAAAGACTTTGTTAGATCATGCTAAAGTCCTATAATCAAATTTCATCTTTATCACATATCATTTATAAAAAATATTTATTTTATTTATTAAAAAGAATGATAATAAAAAATAATCATGAATATTTTTAAATTGAGTTATAATATATTATCGTTAATTATTATTAGAATTTAAACGAATTTGTTAGAAAATTATGAAGGTCTTGACATATTTCAAAAAATGGTGATAAAAATTTAATTTACTTCACTATCTTAAAATTTTAAAAATACATAATATTTATAATTATTTATTATAAAGAAATGATAGTAAAAATAATGAGGAATTATTATCTGATTATAGTGTTTTTTATTCAGTAATTAAAAATACTACAACTCTATTAAAAAATATTATAAATCAAAAACACTATAACTCTACTTAAAGAACACTGGAATTACTGAATTAATTTAGCTGAAGCTGGATTTTGATAGGTATGGTGATTTTTTTACAAAGAGAATAAGTGGTCTTTGTGAACTCTAGAAATGAGGGACATGATTTGATGATAAAAAAACACAAAACCTGGTGCTTTCTAGGAAATCATTATATATAGGACTATATTTTTCTTGTTAGAATAAAAAGCAACACAAAAAAGTCAACGAGTATAAACAATAGGTTTTTTATTCTTTTTAACTTTCTGAATACGTGGATGCTTGCTATAAGTTCATAAATATACATATCCTCGAAAACAAAGTCCATAGAATTTTACGACCGTACCAAATCGATCTTTCTTCGTGGAAATCGCACTTACTGGTACAATCGAGAAATAAATTCCGTATTTAATCATGGAAATAATTGCAAGTCATTTTATATAAATAATAAACATTATAAAAAACATAATCATTTCTTAGTGACCAAGAACAAGAGAAAATGAACCTCAAACATCAATAATAAATATCCCTCCTAAGCTAATGAAATTCACATTTGCCTCTTTAAATAATTTACCATATATATTCCTGGAATTTTAAAATAATAATATTATTAAAATTCTTATTGGCACTAATACTCTTTCAAAAAAACCTTGAGAAACATGAGGGGTTAAACAATAGGTAAAAATAATAAAGTTCATTTTAACATTGATATATAAAAGATTGAAATATTTGGAGGGATATAGATATGTTATTTTCATACTTGTACAACATAGACAACTAAATGGAAACATGCGTTTTAGTGTTGGCATCATCCTGACCGATGGTAATTGCACACTGACATAGTGGGTTCTATTTAGAGGTGCCCACCTAGAAGCCTATATGATGATTGCAAAATGGCAAAAAATAAGTTAGTGGCCATTATATGTGCCAACACTTGCAACGGAAGTCTTAAACCAAAGGGGAGGCATAGGGGACTGGTAACGAACTGGCGCCATTATTCGGTACAAAAGGCTCTCCACTTTGGACCCTCCCTTTTTCTATCAGAGTGATCGAAGTGTGCCACAGGAAGACTCCCACTCTCCTTTTCCTCCTCCCTCAACCAAACACATCCCCAAAAGTCCAAGCCCTTCTTCCTCGCGGAGAACTGCCGTAGGAATCGATGGAACGTCCACTGTTGTCCGCTCGAGCTGAAGCTTTCCCGGCTGGCCTTCGGGTGCTGGTTGTTGATGACGATCCCACCTGGTTAAAAATTCTTGAGAAGATGCTCAGGAAGTGCTCCTATGAAGGTAGTTTCGTCCCATCTTTCAAGCTTCTTCTTATGCATTTCTCTCTCTCTCTCTCTCTCGCTTGATAAAAAGTGCGTTTATGATTGGCTTTAAATGTGAGTTTTCTTTGCTATTAGCGGTGTTTGCAGTGGTGAAAGCCTGCTCCTTTTTTTGATGTATATATGTGAAATTTTTTTTTTTATATTTTAGTGATTTCTAGGTTCACTTTTCCTGTTCTTGAATTTGTGCACGGTAAGGGTATGACAGAATTTCATTGACAACGAACACTTTGAAGTGAATTTGAGTTGATAGTGGCTTCTAACTTCCTCTAGCTGATATAACAAGTGTGATTGGATGTCAACTTGTTCCAAACATAGTTTCTCTCGTCTTGATAAGATCCTAATTTGGGAACCCAAAGAGGCTGCTAGAAAACTGCACTTGTGGTTGTTCTATTCCTGATTTTTGTATGCAGAAAAGATGCTTTTTTCAGTCCCAGAGCATCATTGCTTTATTACCAAAGCATTTCTCTGTAATTTTCATTATAATTTGTTTCTAATAAACCTAACAACTAGAAAGATTTTTTATTTTTTTGTCACGATATGCTACTTTTTGTGATTACCTGTGCAGGTTCATGCTTGACTAAAATTTTGGATCCCTAACAAAACAATAAATATGCTATAGTCTTATGATCGATCGGAACATGAAATACTCTCAAGTGACAAGAATTAGATATCATGAAATGATCTCCATGTCATATGCCTCTTCACTTAGAGTAGCTCAAGTTTCTTCAATAGCTTTGGTTCTCAAAATCACTTCATAGCAACTGTGTGATTGAGGTCTGCCAAACAGCATTATGAATCATGACAGTTCACCAACAAGGAAGAAAATATTTTGTTTTTCTTCTTCCACATTCTCAGCAAAGGCTTTGGTCATGAATGACTGAAGCTGCTGATCAGATTCAATTCCTTTACCACCAGTTTGTGTCTCCTCGACAAGGTTAGTCTTTTGAGGAAGCTGACATGATTAAAGGTATTGAGGAAAACTAGGCACTTAAAAAGTTGCTTTGATATGTATGACTGGTGATTTGTTGTAATTAATGCTTGAAGGTCTTTTAATTTCTGAATCATGAGAATTTTTCAAGCAAGCTATAATAATTTTTGCCAACGTATATGCATCTAAGATAAATTCATTTTGCAAAGCCACCAAACCAGGATCCCATAGTTGCTGCTGCTGTTATCACCGTAGTTGGAGGAACAGCAATTTATTTAAAGAGGACCTTTAAATAATTATTTAAAGAGTAACAGCAATTTATTCAGTCTTTCTTGCCTATTATGGATTTGCAGATTTACTAGATCACATATAATTATTTAGCTAGAATCCTCTTTTAGGGCACTGTATTCATACTTCGGGTAGGAAAATAGTACCCAAGATAGTTTCTTCAAATTGACTGTGGCTCCTGGAAAGAAAGTTGTACTTGCAGTGGAACATCCTTACCCCATTGAATAAGCTAGCAGAAAACTAGATAAATTTTGCATTAGTGTTGAACGAGAAAGAAATACATACAGTTCTAAAATATGCTGATAATTTTGGAACGCAATTATGAGCTTCCATGGACAGATGTTCTTATGATATATAGGCAAATTAAGAGTTTGAACATCCGATACTGTAACAAATGCATTACATTGCATCAAAATTAACATATAGGAAGTTTAAGAATTCTTGCCAGAAAACAGACTTCTTGGCTGTACATTCCAGCAGAAAGCCTTTAGTTTTTATTGCTTTTGACTCCATTACTGAATTTTTATTTTTTATTTTTTAACTCAGATATTTGATTTTACTGCAAATCATTGGTATTCATCATAAAATACACTCTTAGAGAAGCTTTTTGGTCCAATTTCCTTTGGTCATGTTAGTCCTCATTGGGAACAGGATTATGCATCTTCCTCTGATGTAGATTTTCTATATTGGAATCATGTTTTTGATTTATAACATGATTTGTACCTTGTTCTCATCAATAAGTTTCAGTACATCATTCTCTTTTGTTTAAAAATAGTGTATTACTATAATGGTGGAAATGTTAATTACTAACGTTACAGGTTTTCCAAATATTTTTTTTTCTTGTGCAAAGCAGTTACTACATGCAGTTTAGCAACTGATGCTCTGAGCATGCTTCGTGAACGAAAAGATAAATTTGACATTGTAATCAGTGATGTCAATATGCCTGACATGGATGGCTTCAAGCTTCTTGAGCATGTTGGACTTGAAATGGATTTGCCTGTAATAAGTTAGTTATTCATATCCACAGCCTCTATTTTCCACTTTTATAAGCCATAATGGGAGCTCAGAGTGTATTATTCCATAAACCCTTGCAGTGATGTCTATTGATGGGGAGACAAGTAGGGTGATGAAAGGTGTTCAACATGGCGCTTGTGACTATCTTCTTAAGCCTGTCAGAATGAAGGAGCTAAAGAATATATGGCAACATGTTTACAGGAAGAAAATGCATGAGTTGAAAGAAATACAAACTCATTACAACAATGAGGATATCAACATTCTAAGATACGGATCTGAAGATCTTGATGACAGAAATTTGACAGATGGAATAACCAACATCAGCTCTGCGAGGAAAAGGAAGGATGTAGACTATAAAGAATTTGGTGATCAAGAGTTCGGTGATTCTTCTAGGCTTAAGAAAGCAAGAGTTGTTTGGTCTGTGGATCTTCATCAGAAATTTGTGAATGCTGTAAATCAGATTGGACTTGACAGTGAGTATGAGCTAATAGCTTCATGCATTTTCTGTCTACTACTATTTTCATAGCACCTATTCTTCTCATGATTCCTTTTAGGTTCTTTCTGCTGTATGACACTTCTGTGATTGTGTTCTGGCAGAGGTTGGGCCAAAGAAGATACTTGACTTGATGAATGTCCCTGGGCTAACAAGAGAAAATGTTGCCAGCCATCTTCAGGTAGCTTGTTTCACCATGAGTTTTCCTAGATTAACAGGAGTGTAGTCTGGTTAAATGCATTAGATAGCAGAGTTCCTTTTCATACCTGTTTTCCTTTTCCTCACTTCATGTATAGGATCTCTGATACGATCTTGCGTCAATGTCTTGTTGACTAGCATAAGTATCTTCATTATTTACCCTTAATTTCAAATTCTTCCAGTCTCAACACGTCAGAAATACATGTATCCTTGCACCACAACAGGTGTAGAGATTCTAAAGTGACATCCTTTATGCAGAAGTATCGACTTTATTTGAGTAGACTACAAAAGCAGAGCGAAGATAGCACTTCAGGTGGAAATATGCCTTCTGATCTCGTAAACAATGACAATGTGGCAAATTTTGAGCTCACAAGCTCAACAAACATGCAACAATGTAGCGAACACACTAAATTTGTAGGGACAAGTGAGAATTTGGTTCAAGGGATTATTGATGATGCTCATGTCGGTGATATAAAGAAAATAGTGCCTGTGCAAGTGATTGAAGGTGAGAAAGGTCTGATCAGTGATATTCCCAGCTCGCAGAATGTCAACAGTGTCCCTCAGTTAAGTGCATTGTTTTCTTTCAAAGGCATGACACCAGGTGTTGAGGAAAAGGCACGCGAACCTACAACACCAAAGCACCAGACTTTGCATGATGGAGCTCCAAGGATGCAATTCATGCACTACCCAGGCCAAGGAAACTGCACCATGTTGGATGACTACTCGTATTTGTCGAGTTCTGATCAAGATCATCAGGTTTCTTTTAGTCTTTCTTCATCCTCCCCAGTCATCTCAACCACTGTCACTAACGAGAAGGATATGAAAGATCTGAGTGAAATGAAACCAGTCCCAACAGATCAAAGAAATGCCCACTTTGCTGTCATACCTCCAGTAGCATGCATGACTGGTTCAGTATCTCTTCAGATCAAGCATGGAATGGTACACTCTCAAGATGCTGGAGCAATTTGCAAATTAGATGGATCACCAAACACAAAAGGCTTTTCCACTGAACAGATAGACAACCAAGAATGTTTACCTCTAACATGCGAGTTCAGTCCTAAAAGTGAGGCAGAATTAGACTCATTGCCTGGTGATTTGCATCTATGTTCTATCCAAAAGTTTGGCTGCTTTGAGGATGTGGGTTTTGGTGGCGCAGAGAATTTTGAAGACATCATTTCAACACCAGATACTCAAGTTCAAAATGATTGGTACATCAGTTCCGAACTCAGCAGTGACTACTTGTATGAGACAGTGGATTATCCACTAATTGATGAATGCTTATTTGCGTAGTCACTCTTCAAACATTTTCTTTAGAAGATGCATGCTACTCTTATATCCATATTTAGTGCCGATGCTGGAGCATATGCAATATGGCAACAGATTCTGATGGAGCACTTTGGAAGCTGATGTGACTTAAATATTTGTGGTTAGGATGTACTTTGAAAGGAATCATAATAATGTATGTTTGAGAATTATGTAAAGGATGTTAAGAAACATGCTGCTGCACTAATGTTTTCCTATTGCACAGACAGTGAATGTTACTTTTTCTCTGTCGGTACACACGAAAAAGCCTTTAAACAAGTTAAATATTTAAATATTTATTACTTTGAGGCTTGTTACTCGGTTATTGATCTAAACAGCAGAAATCAGTACGTTTGGGATACTAAATCTGTGTACGAAGAAAAATAATAATAAGGAACCATGCGGGTAATTGTTAACATGTCTTTCCACAAGTCTGCATCATTCACCTTACAGCATGTGTAGGATGAGATTCAGACGAGGAAAATATGATGATCAGTGCCACATGTTTCCGGGAAAATATGATGATCCAAATGAACTGCAAGAGCATTGTGCTAGCAGGTATACTGCAGTTGATGCAAATCACATCTTTAAAGTGCAAAACAAATTAAAGTCGGATTATCTGCCAAATGGAAATAAGAACAACAATCAAACGTAGATGTGTATCATGATACAAACATGTGGTTGCCAACTTGTTTAAATGTGTAACATTTTCTGCAATTGTTCATGGCATTTTAAGTATATATATATATATATATATATATATATATATATATATATATATATATATATATATATATATATATATATATATATATATATATATATATATATATTCATATATGTATATATGATATACATGTATATTTATATATATATACATGTATATATATGTATATATATACATATACGTGTATATATATATATACACACATATATATATATACATATATATATATATATACACATATATACATATATATATATATATATATACATACATATACACATATATACATACATATATATATATATATATATATATATATATATACACACATATATACATACATATATATATATATATATATATTTATATATATATACACATACATATATATATATATATATATATATATATATATACACATACATATATATATATATATATATATATATATATATATATATATATATATGTACATACATATATGTATATATATATATATACATACATATATGTATATATATATATATACACACATACATATATATATATATATATATATATATATATATATATATATATATATATATATATATATATATATATATATATATATACACACATATATATATATATACACACATATATATATATATACACACATATATATATATATACACACATATGTATATACATATATACATATGTATATACATATATACATATATATATGTGTGTGTGTGTACGTGTGTGTTAGGACTCTACGTAGCCGATCCCTATTAAAGATCATGAAGAGGCCGGCTAAGGATAGGATTAATTTGGAGATTGCTTCTTAAAGAAGCATTAGAAGTTGGTTAGAAGTAGGACTCTTGAGTAGAAATCCTATTTACTGGAGGTTTGCCCAGAAGAATCAGTATATAATGGTTATGCTGATCGATAGGAGGTAGATTGTGTGGTTCATCAAATATATTTGAAAATTTAGCAAGCAAAGGAAGTAAGTTTGGATCTTCAAATTCCATTGGTTCTCCCTTAGTTTGCTGCTTAAGTTGTACCAAAATGCCGCTGCATGCTTTGTGCAAAACTTTCTCCATTCATTGTGTGCAAATTGTCGTTACGTCGCCCCCACATTTCCCGTGCATTATCACCTGTTTCCCCTTATTGTAGAATTTCATAATTAGTTTCATAAAATTTTAAAAAACATCACCTAATATCATCAGCCATTCGATGCCGAGCACAACCTCATAATCATCAAGAGGGAGGAGGAAGAAATCTACAATTATCTCTTGGTCCTGTAGTAATAGTTTCACCTGCGAGCACCTATGATCACACTTCAAAATTCATCCGTTCGTGACCTTAATATCAAACCTGCTACAATTCTTGATAGGTAAGGCCATCTGGACAGCAACCTTGTTGTTCATAAAATTACGAGTGCTCCCGGTGTCAATAAGAACAGTGAAAGGTTGTTGCTTCAGAAGTCCTCCCACTTTCATCGTTTGCGAGTTCGCGTAACCGGCAAGCGCATTCATTGTAATATCAATTGACTACTATTCTTCATCCAAAACCTCCTCCTCATGCTCCTAGATCTCCTCCTCCATGTCTTTAAGTGGTTCAATCAGTAGGAGGTGGCCCCTTTTGCATGATCGTGATTCCACAGCTCGTCGTAATGCCAACAAAGACCCTTTACTGATCGGTCACGTAGTTCTTCTCTTGTCAAATTTTTTGGCAGCAAAGGATGGATGGGAGTAGAAGGAGGTTTATATGCCACAGGCCTAGGAGAGGTTCTCATCCTCCAAGCATCTTGGTTGAGTCGTTCTTCTTGTATTCAGGCAAAAGAAATCACAGTTGTCACGGTACGGGGCTGCCGTGCCTTAACCTCCCCTTTTATCTCTGGCTTGAGTCCTTCGATGAATGTTCCTAACAATTGATAGTCAATCCTGTTAGGATCAAGAGCACTAAGAGAGGGGGGGGGGGGGGGGGTGAATTAGTGCAGCAGAAAACTTTCATCGATTTAAAACGACGTTCGTACGATAAAAATACTTTCGATGAAAAACTATTTCAAAAAGTTCTTCAACTTAAGATAAAGCGAAGTACAGTTGAAGAAAAGCAATGAAGGCAATTTACAGTTAAGATAAAGAGCAGAATGTAAATGCAAACCGAGATTTAGAGTAGTTTGGCCAATCTTGACCTATATCCACTTTTGGCTTCCTCATCCGACGAGGTCACCGACGTCCATTAAAGGCCTTTCTTCAATAGGTGAAGGCCAACCACCCTTTTATAGCTTTACTCCTTTTGATGGGCTTAGGAGGCAAACCTTATAGATTTCCACTCCTCTCTTGAATAATCAAAACTTAGAAGGAAAGATTGAGAAGAACTTCTAGCCTTTTACAATACTTTTAAGCTCTCAAATTCTCAGAATAAATGCAAACTTTCGGTCCCCTTTCATGCAGGAAAGGATGGGTTTATATAGGCCCCAAACTGGTTTGAATTTGGAGCTCAAAAGTGTCATTTCCAGGATTTTCGGGGTCCTGATGGTACCACCACCAGAACTGGGTGGTACTACCACCTGACACTGCTCGGAGACCGAGCTCAAGCGGTACCACCGCTTGGCATTCCTGGGAGACTGAGCTCCTAGGCGGTGCCACCGTCGGCCAGGAATTCTGGGTCCGAATGGGCTGATCCATTTGGCCCAATTTTGGTTTGTCAAGGACCCAATTGCCCCCAGATTAAGTTAATAGGATCATCTCCTATTTCTAACTTAATCTACATGCTAACTACATTATTTAAGACATTAATACTGCAACTTGCTTCGGTGCATCAATCGCTTCTTTCGGCGAGCTTCTAGTGAACTTCCGACGAACATCCGACGAATCCTCGGCGATGCTCCGGCGGACTTTCGGCAAACTCCTAGACTTGTGACGATCCACTTGGCGAGTTCCGACGAGCTTCTTTGGCAAGCTCCTGGACTTCTCGGATTTGTTCCCGCAGAACCTCCGACGACCGTCCGGACTTCCGTCGAACTCTCGAACCCCCAACGTGATCATGGTCTTGACTCCGGCGTAACTCTTGCTGCATGTCTTACTGCCATCGTAGTTAATCCTGCACATGTAAAATAAACTTCGATCTAGACAATTAATACTAAGCATTAATCATGTTTTCCGACATGTCATTGGTCCCTCAACGCTTCGTCCCATTCTTCGGCGCATCGTCCTCTTCTGCGGCCTATTGCCCAATCGGTCAGTTGACTCTGCAACTCCGATATCCTTGGTGCAATGTCCGCTCTTCTTGGCCCGATGCCCAAATCTACGGCCCGAAGCCTTCTATCGATATGTCGATTGATCCACCGGCCCGACGTCCAATCTTCTAACATGTTCCTCCGGCCCAACATGATTTTTCCTGCTTTAATTGTCTCTTCCTGATCGAAGCATCTTACGTCACTCAAAATGCAGATTAAAACATAAACACAATTATCAATTAGTTTCATCATCAAAATACGAGATTCAACAATCTCCTCCTTTTTGATGATGACAGAGTTAAACTTAACTCTCGAAGGTTAAACAAACTCCCCCTATCAATATGGCTTATTGATAGAAACTCATAGATTCAAAAATCCAAGTAACATGTCATGATCAAATCATGCATATCATCAACATACTTCTCCCCCTTTGTCATCAACAAAAAGGAGATGTTTCAACTCTTATGTGTTTGTGATATTAATTTTGCTAGTCATAGGTGCCCAACAAGCCAATCACGTGAGTGATGGCACGTGTGACTTGATATAGAATCTTTTTTGGTTATTATATTTTGGTATATATCACTTTATAACTATTGCATATATGCATATATATATTGTGATGTCCTTCGATTTATACAATGGGAATCAGATCGTGATGAGATCACGAAAATGAGATCGATTCACCTTTAAACACATATCCTAAATAATCTCGGTCATAGGTTACTCAAGAGGGATATCGTGATAACCGGACAGACTGGTGTGCTGTATACCCATCCATATGATGGATGCGGCGGGTCTCATAGCTGCTCGTGTAGGGACACTAGGGATACAGTATAGGTGCTCATTGGAGAATGAGTTCACTGATTGATCCGCTTACGGAATGCTAGATGGTTGATGATGCCTTATTGTCAGACAGCGATTCCGTAGTCCTAGTGGTATATCTGGTCCTTAGACTTGAGACACTAAGGATGTCCTGTATGAGTGCTCCACTCTTTTATACCAGACTTATAGGTTTGGCTATCCCAGATCTAGTACAGCTGGTCATTGGGAGTGGTAGTCGACCTTACGAAGGCTATTGAGTGTCAATAGAGGATCATCCACTCTCGGCGTCATGAGTGTTGAATCTCAGATTTTGATGATGAAGTCAATTATCATTTGTTATTTAATCCATATGTTGAGATAAGTGTGCAGGATTAACTACGATGAAAGTAAGACATGCATTAGGAGTTGCGCTGGAGTCAAGACTATGATCACATTGGGAGTTCAAGAGTTCGACAGAAGTCCGGACGGTCGTCGGAGGTTCTACGGGAACAAATATGAGAAGTCCAGGAGCTTGTCAAAAGAAGCTTGTCAGAACTCGCTAAGTGGATTGTCGCAAGTCCAGGAGTTTGCCGGAAGTCCACAGGAGATTCACAGAGGGTTCATCGGATAATCGATGGAAGTTCGTCGGAAGCTCGCCGAAAGAAGCGATTGACGCACCGGGGCAAGTTGCAGTAAATGTCTTAAGAAAAATCATAGTTAGCACGATGATTAAGTTAGAAATGGGAGGTGATCCCATTAACTTAATCTTGGGGCAATTGGGCCCTTGAAAGACCCAAATTGGGCCGAATGGATCAGCCCATTCGGACCCAAGAGAGATGGCATATGCCGGAAACCAAGAGGGCCACTCTATTACACGTCCACCCATGTTCAATAGGACGGACTACACCTAGTGGAAGACCCGAATGAGGATCTTTCTTATTTCAATGGATTTTGAACTTTAGAATCTTGTCAAAAATGGATTTTCGAAGTCTTCTCTTCCAATGATCGATTGGAATGAATTGGAGAAGAAAACTTTCACTCTTAATGCAAAGGCTATGAATGCCTTATTTTGTGCGCTTGATAAAAATGAGTTCAATCGTGTTTCGGTTTGTAAAATCGCATTTGATATTTGGCATACACTCGAAGTGACTCACGAAGGCACAAGTAGAGTGAAAGAGTCAAAAATCAATCTTTTGATACATTATTTTGAACTTTTCTGAATGAAACCGAGCGAGACTATTGGCGACATGTACACCCGTTTCACGGATGTCGTCAATGGTCTAAAAGGACTTGGCAAAAGTTTTTCAGATTTTGAGCTTGTAAATAAGATTCTAAGATCCCTTCCTAAGAGTTGGGACTCTAAGTCACTGCTATTCAAGAGGCTAAAGATTTAAACAACTTCCCTCTTGAAGAACTAATCGGGTCATTAATGACCCATGAAATGACTTGCAAGGCTCATGAAGAGCAAGAAGATATCCTTCCAAAGAACAGGAAGGATATGACACTTAGAACTTTAGATGACCACTTGAGAGAAAACTCAAGTGATGAGGACTGTGACGATGACTTGGTACTTCTAATAAGGAAATTCAATAAATTCATTAAAAGAAACAAGTTTAAAAGTGACACAAAAAATGAACTTGAACCCAAAAAGGACCAAGTTATTTGTTACGAGTGCAAAAAGCTGGGACACTACAAAAGTGATTGTCCCCAAGCCAAGAAGAGAACATCAAAGAAGAAGGCGCTCAAAGCAACGTGGGATGACTCGAGCGCGTCCGAAGAAGAGGAGTCCAACACCGAGCAAGTTGCTTATTACGCCTTAATGGCCATCGGAGAAGAGAGAAATACACCATCACAAGCTAGGAGCAAGAGATGGTACCTTGATAGTGGATGCTCAAGGCATATGACCGAAGATCCATCTCAATTCTCTAAGCTCACTAGCATAGACGAAGGCTATGTCACCTTCGGAGACAACAACAAGGGTAAAATCATTGGCAAATGAATCATAGGTAATAAATCCAACTTCTTTATTGAAGATATTTTGTTAGTTGATGGTTTAAAACATAATCTTTTGAGCATTAGTCAATTATATGATAAAGGATATATCGTCAAATTCAAATCTAATGCTTGCATCATTGAAAAACCACACAAAACATATCTATGATTGCATTAAAACAGAATAACGTATACACCATTGACATCAATGATCTTTGCAATGAAATGTGTTTCTCGGTTTTGAATGAGGATTCTAGGCTTTAGCATAGGAGATTAGGTCATGCTAGCATGAAACTAATCACTCAAATATCATCCAAAGAACTTGTACGAGGAATTCCTCATATCAAGTTCATCAAAGATAATGTGTGTGATGCTTGTCAATTAGGAAAACAAATTAAGGGTAGTTTCAAATCTAAGAATCAAATAAGCACCTATAGGCCCTTACAATTGATCCATATGGACTTGTTCGGACCAATCTCTACATCAAGCCTAGGAGATAGCAAATACGTCTTCGTCATTGTAGATGACTATAGTAGATACACATGGACTTATTTCTTGAAACACAAAAATAAATGCTTTAGATATTTCACTAAATTTTGTAAACTTGTTCAAAATGAAAAGGGTTTTATGATTTCATCAATTTGAAGTGATCATGGTGGTGAATTTCAAAACCGTGATTTTCAAGAATTTTGTGAATTTAATGGATACAACCACAACTTCTCTACTCCAAGAAATCCTCAACAAAATGGAGTAGTAGAAAGAAAGAATAGAAATTTACAAGAAATGACAAGAACCATGTTGAATGAATATAGCCTACCCAAATATTTTTGGGCCGAAGCCGTAAACACTACATGCTATATTTTGAATAGAGTTCTAGTAAGACCCTTACTCACCAAAACTCCCTATGAGTTGTGGAATAATAAAAAACCCAATATTTCATATTTTAAAGTTTTTGGGTGTAAGTGTTTTATCTTGAATGAAAAAGATGCCTTAGGAAAATTTGATGCTAAATCCGATGAAGGAATTTTTCTTGGTTATTCTTCGGTTTCTAAAGCTTTTCGTATCTTCAATAAAAGAAATTTAATTATAGAAGAATCCATTCATGTTGTTTTCAATGAGATTTCTGAAATTAAGAAAAATGATTTTGATGATGATATTAATTTCGATTCTTTGAATTTAAATGAAACCCCCTCTCCAACTAGCAACTTGGATACATCCACTTCCGAAACACCCTTACCCAAGGATTGGAAGTATGTAGATACTCATCCTAAGGAGCTAATCCTAGGAGACACATCTAAGGGGATTCAAACACGTTCTTCTCTTAAAAATATTTGTGCCAACGTCGCTTTTCTCTCCCAAATTGAACCTAAATGTATTGATGAAGCCATGAAAGATGATTCATGGATTATCGCAATGCAAGATGAGTTAAATCAATTTGAGAGAAATAAGGTGTGGAATCTTGTTCCTAGGCCAAATGACCATTTAGTTATTGGTACTAAATGGGTCTTTAGAAACAAGCAAGATTAATCTGGTATCATGGTTAGAAACAAGGCTATATTAATGGCCAAAGGTTTTAACCTGTTAGGATCAAGAGCACTAAGAGGGGGGGGGGGGTGAATTAGTGCAGCGAAAATCTTTCGACGATTAAAACCGAAAGCTGCGTTCGTTTGATAAAAACAATTTCGATGTAAAAGCCGATTCTAAGATTACTTTAACTTAAGATTAAGCGAGATGACGTTAAAGTAGATCTATGAAGGCAGTTTGCAGTTTATGATGGAAATCAGAATGCAGGCGCAAACTGAAAAGCGACGTTCGTACGATAAAACCAGTTTACGTCTAAATGCCGATTCTGAAGATACTAAACTTTGAGATATGTTTTATAAATGCGCAGAAGGCAGTTTGCAGTTATGATTAAAGTCTAAACGTAAACGTAAACTGAAATATGATGATCGTACGAAAAAGCCGATTTACGTCTAAACGCAGATTCGGAAAGCTCTGAACTTAGAAACTCGTTTGTTAAAAGCGCAGAGGGCAGTAAGCTATTAAGAAGGTTTGCAGTAAAGATAAAATGCTCAAAGTAAATGCAAACCGAGATTTAGAGTGGTTCGGTCAATCTTGACCTACTCCACTTTTGGCTTCCTCCACCGACGAGGACACCGACGTCAACTAGAGGTCTTCCTTCAATAGGCGAAGGCCAACCATCCTTTTACAGTTTCACTCCTTTTGACGGGCTTAGGAGACAACCCTTACAGAAATTTCTCTCATCTCTTTACAACTCAGAACTTGGAAGAAAAGAGGAAGGAGAACTTTTGGCCTTTACAACAATTTTGAGCTCTAAAAATCACTGAAAATTATCAAGATTTCGGGTAAGTTATTTTTTTTCAGTGTTGAATGGGTGGGGTATTTATAGGCCCCAACCCAGTTCAAATTTGGAGCTCAAAACTGTCAATTCCCGGAATTCCGGGATCAGGCGGTTGCACCTCCTGACTGGGGCGGTTGCACCGCCTGGCAGAGCTCGAAGACTGAGCCTCTGGGCGGTGCCACCTCTGTCAGGGGTGGTTGCACCTCTCTGCCAGAGCTCGAAGACCGAGCTCAGGTGGTTGCACCTCCTGACTGGGGCGGTTGCACCGCTTGGCAGAGCTCGAAACTTGAGCTCAAGCGGTGCCACCTCTTGTCAGGAGAGGTTGCACCGCCCAGTCTCGCTCGGAGACTGAGCCCAGGCGGTTGCACCTCCTGGCTGGGGCGGTTGCACCGCCCAGTCTCCGTGGGAGACTTAGCCCAGGCGGTGCTACCTCTTGGCTTGGGCGGTTGCACCTCCCACAACAACCAGGGTCCGAATGGGTTGATCCATTCGGCCCAATTTGGGTTTTTCAGGGGCCCAATTGTCCCAAGATTAAGCTAATGGGATCACCTCCCATTTTCAACTTAATCATTAGTGCTAACTACGATAAATCCTAAGACAATTTCTGCAGCTTGCTCTGGTGCGTCAATCGCTTCTTCCGTCGAGTTTCCGGCGAACTTCCGTCGATCATCCGATGAACCCTCGGTGATGCTCCTGCGGACTTCCGGCAAACTCCTGGACTTGCGATGATCCACTTGGCGAGTTCCGACGAGCTTCTTTGGCAAGCTTTTGGACTTCTCGGATTTGTTCCCGCAGAACCTCCGACGACTATCCGAACTTCCGTCGAGCTCTCAAACTCCCAACGTGATCATTGTCATGACTCCGGCGCAACTCCTGCTACATGTCTTACTTTCATCATAGTTAATCCTGCACACTCAAAATAAAAACTTTGATCGAGACAATTAATCCTAAGCAATTAACCAAGTTGTCCGGCATGTCATTGGTTCCTCTACGCTTCGTCCGATTCTTCGGCGCATCGTCCTTTCCTGCAGCCTATTACCCAATCGGCCAGTTGACTCCGCAACTCCGATATCCTTGGCACAATACCCGCTCTTCTTGGCCTGATGCCCGAGTCCACGGCCCGAAGCCTTCTATCGATACGTCGACCGATCCACCGACCCGATGTCCAATCTTCTGACATGTTCCTCCGGCACAAC
Organism: Musa acuminata AAA Group; assembly: GCF_036884655.1. Lineage (NCBI taxonomy): Eukaryota > Viridiplantae > Streptophyta > Magnoliopsida > Zingiberales > Musaceae > Musa > Musa acuminata. The sequence goes on from NC_088340.1 coordinate 13,973,193, forward strand.
ATGATTTTCCTGCTTTAATTGTCTCATCCTGATCGAAGCATCTTGCGTCACTCAAAACGTAGATTAAATCATAAACATATATCAAGTAGTTTCATCATCAAAATACGAGATTCAATATAACCAAGAAGAAGGTATCGATTACGAAGAAACCTTCGCTCCTCTGACTAGATTAGAAGTCATAAGGATGCTCCTTGCCTATGCTAGTAATAATAATTTTAAGTTGTTTCAAATGGATGTTAAAAGTGCTTTTCTTAATGGCTTTATTTATGAAGAAGTTTATGTTGAACAACCTCCCGGATTTGAAAATAATAGCCTCCCTAATAATGTATTTAAATTAACTAAAGCTCTCTATGGTTTAAAACAAGCCCCAAGGGCTTGGTATGATAGACTTAGTACTTTTCTTTTTAAAAATAATTTCATAAAAGGCAAGGTCGATACTACATTGTTTATCAAAAAATTTGAAAATAATTTTCTCATTATTCAGATTTATGTTGATGATATTATCTTCGGTTCTACGAATGAATCTCTTTGTGAATCTTTTGCTGAAACCATGAGTCTCGAATTTGAAATGAGTTTGATGGGAGAATTAACCTTTTTCTTAGGCTTACAAATTAAGCAACTAAGTAATGACATCTTTATTAGTCAAACTAAATATGCTTTAGATCTGCTGAAAAGATTTAATATGGATAGCTCAAAAGCTATTAACACTCCTATGAGCACCTCCACTAAGTTAGAAGTTAATGAAAGTGGAGAAAGCTTCGATCAAAAAACTTATAGGGGTAGGATAAGAAGTTTACTTTACCTCACTGCAACTAGACCAGACATCATGTTCAATGTAGGACTTCGTGCTAAGTTTCAATCGAACCCTAAGATATCTCATCTCAAAGCGGTTAAAAGAATATTTAGATATCTTAAAGGTACCACAAATCTAGGATTATGGTATCCAAAATCCGAGAATTTTGAGTTAATTGCTTATGTTGATGCGGATTTTGCTGGGTATAGACTAGATAGAAAAAGCACATCAGAAACATGTCAATTTTTGGGACATTCCCTTGTTTCCTGGTCATATAAGAAACAAAACTCGGTTGCACTATCAACAATCGAAGCTGAGTATATTGCAGCTAGTGCATGCTGTGCACAAGTTGTGTGGATGAAAAACACCTTAGAAGATTATAAAGTTCATCTTAAAAATATTCCCATTAAGTGTGATAACACAAGTGCAATATGTTTAACAAAGAATTTCATTCAACACTCAAGAACAAAACATACTGATATTAGACATCACTTTATACAAGATCATGTCACTAATCATGATGTAATCATAGAGTTTATAGATACTAAGCATCAACTAGCTGATATTTTTACAAAACCACTAAGTGAAGAACAATTTGATTTCATTAGAAGAGAATTAAGAATGTTGATGTGTCCGAATGCATAAACTTGTTAAAATTATTTTCGGACTTTATAATTGAATGATCAAATCACTTGATTGCCATTACATGCCTAAAATAACATGTTGGAAATTAATACAAAAATTTTCATAACAATGAGCATGTTTTGTCTTCATGATTGTATTTGAAAATCTATAGTATAGTCTTGTCCGAATGCATGAAAGTGTTAATTTCATTTTCGGATTCTCTTAACTAGTGGTATCCTAACAATCGGATTTTCTCGTTACATTATTCTCTTCCGAACTTAATAAGCATATGTCATATCAAGTTTGATTCTCATTATTAATTTTTGACATATGAAATCAACTAGCAAATACATCTCTCATACACTTATTATGTGAAAAATATTTTTTGAGAAATGGATTTGATGAAATGATTCTTGCTTGTAAATTCCTTCTTGAAATATGGATGATAGTGTTTTTACTTGCAAGGATTTGTTTCACATACATATCTTGATCCTTGTAAAAATGAAGTGTGATTTAATCTCTCATCGATTTTAACTTCATTCAAAGTAAACTCACAAATAGCTGGTATCACAAATAGCCTTCCTCCTTCATGCAAAAAGATAATAACAAATAAAAAGGAAGAAGTATTTAAAACTATCTCCATGTCATGTTTTCCTTAAGATGTTTGCATAATCGGTATCCTATCACTCACTATTGGAAAATGACATAAACCTAGTTATGGCATGAATAATTACCGTACTTATGCTTAAAATTTGCTTATATCGTTCTCCTTTTTGTTGATGACAAAGGGGGAGAAATATATGAATTGATACTATGAGTGCCATATTTGAATGAGAAATATATGAATTAATGCTATGAGTGTCATATTTGCACTATGTTATTGCCATATCATGATAAAATATCAAGAACTTGCATAGCAACTTTACTTGTTGATATCTTGCCATGTGATGTGACGATTGCTAAACACTTGAAATGTTTGCTTTACGTTAAGATATCAAAAGCTTAAATTGTAAATTTACATGTTGATATCTTATGTTGAACTGCCACCATCATTCATATTTGAAATGTAAAACTTGAGAATGGATGTTGATAGGGGTAAAAACAAATAGGGCGCAACATACCGGATTTGACATAACACCGCCCGCTGTCAGCCTCGACCGGACGGCACACTACCCCAACAGACGAACATTAATGTCAGCGTGACGCGCACCCTCGCTAGCCATACCCAGACCACGCACGCCCGGATGAGGCAGGGGAAGGCGTCAACCAAGGCTCGCCATACCCCGCGGTGACTCAACTCGACCGTCCACGCAACGCCCACTTCGACAACGGACGGGGTCAGGTGCACGGCCCTGCCCCGGCAAGATGGCGTGTTTTGTAACATCGAACTCACCTATAAGTACCCTCGGGCTTCAAGCGGGCAAAGTAAGCAGACAAGCACGCGATTTTCCCCAAAAACTCCCCTCTACACCACTAACTTGACCATTGGAGGGGTAGGGCCGAATCACCGACCCGACCTTAGTGCAGGTACTCGGTTGAAGCCGACCCAACCCGGCAACGCGGAGCATCCCAGCCTTATTCCCCGTGATCGGCCGCCCCGAGATCCCGAGTCTTGCAGTCTCTCCTGATCCTAGTCGTTCAGACCCCTGAACCAGCCGCGTCGACCCCCAGGTCATGGCTAAAAAAGTTACTTACTGTAACAGATTGGCGCTAGAAGGAGGGCCTCCGAATGTCAAACGATCAGCAAGTCCACTTTGGCGAGCCCCCAGCCGTTGGGCTCCCCACCCCGGGGGAACACCCCCCGCACAATGAAGCCCGCGACGAACGCCCCGCAGCGGCGTCAGAACGTTACTGGCGATTGTTCAATGACCCAGGTTTGTCACCTCCCAACGGCGCCCCCACTGACCCGTCGCCAGTATCTCCAGAGGCCTTTCATGACCCCACTCACCAAGTCCGAGCCCTGACGAGCATGGTGCAGACCATCATCCCGATTATCTCACAGCGAACCCCTCCGCGCGTGGCTCACCCTTCACAGCAACAGGAAACCCTCATCCGAGCTCACATGCCCCTCTCCGGGCTCCCTGGCTCACCCCAGAACCCGATGGCTCGGCCCGGGAGCCGGGAGGCGGAAGATACGGTGAGCCGCCCCGAGCGCGAGGCTCCGTCCGCCGATTCTACAAATGCCCTACGAGCCCAGCTGCGCCTCATCAGTCAAAGACTTGACGAAGTACAACAGGAGGTCCGTAAGTCCAAGGGAGACCACGGAGTGGACAGACAGCAAGGATCCCCGTTCACCCCCGAGATCCAAGATCAGGCGATCCTGTCACACTTCCGCCTGCCCTCGTTGGATGCATATGACGGCACCGTTGACCCAGCGGACCACGTGGCCACCTTTCGCACCCAAATGGCGCTATACGGGACCTCCGACGCTTTGATGTGCAGGGCGTTCCCGACAACCCTACGGGGTCCGGCCCGCGCGTGGTACAGCGGTCTGAAGGCCGGGACCATCGCCTCCTTCGACCAACTCGCCAGAGACTTCGAGCTTAGTTTCCTGGCTTACGCTCGACCGAAACCATCCGTAGCATTACTCCTCGGGCTCAACCAGAGGGAGGACGAGCCCCTCTCCCATTTTGTGAACCGCTTTACGACTCAAATTCGTGGACTATCGGACGCTCACCCCTCTCTACTGATGCAGGCATTCATGACAGGCCTGCGGCCTTCTCGGTTCTTCTGGTCTCTCGTGGAGCGACCCCCTGCCGCGGTTCCCGAAATGATTCAGCGTGCTGGCCAGTTCATCGCCGCGGAGACATGGATGGCCGGGAAGCGGGAAGAACACAAAAAAGTCAAGACGGAGCCACCCCGACAACAGCAGCCCTCCGCCTCCTGTCGCAGGTTGGATAGATCCGACCCGAGGTCTCCTCTCCCCGTCTTGAGTTCTTCGCAGATGGAAATACTTCTCCATGAGAAGGGGAAGGGATTACTCAAGGAGCCCCACCCGATGAGGAGCCCGCGAGAGCTCGCGGACCGCTCGAAATACTGCCGTTTCCATCGGCAGCATGGGCACGACACTGAGCAGTGCCGTGAGCTAAAAAGGCAGATCGAGGAGCTCATCCACCGAGGGCATCTCAGCCACTACCTTCCACCGGTCAAGGAGCCGTCACCTCACCCGGAAGGCCCCGTCGAATGACACATCGACGTGATAGCCGGGGGCCCCGCAGCAGGGGGGCTCCGCGTCGGGCAGAAAGGCGTATGCCCGGGCCGCTCCCGACGAAGCCTCGGGACACGAGCCCGAGCCCGAGATTACCTTCCCGATCGGAGCTGCCGAGCGACCTGACCACGACGACGCCCTGGTAATATCGGCCAGGATAGCCAACGCGCAGGTGAGAAGGATCATGGTCGACACGGGAAGCTCGGCCGATATACTTTACTTTGACGCCTTCCAGAAGCTCGGCTTAGCCAAGGAAAGCTTACGCCCAATCGGCTCAGCGCTCACCGGGTTCACAGGAGATTCAATATCACCTTTGGGGACCATCACTTTGCCTTTAACCCTGGGCATCCCGCCAAGGTCAAAAACGGTGATGACCACCTTTTTGGTGGTCGACCTTCTTACGGCCTACAATGCCATACTGGGACGGCCGAACCTCAATAAAATCAGAGCCGTTGTCTCGACCTACTATCAAACCATTAAGTTCCCGACTCACGCTAGGGTCGGAGAAGTCAGCGGAAGCCCCCGAGAGTCCAAGCGGTGCTACCTAACCGCCGTTTCACTACACAAGAGAACCAGGGTCGAGCCACCGCTGGAGGACCCATGGGAGACAAAAAGATCGGCCCCTCATCCCGAGCCAAAGGGGCCCACCATTGATGTACCATTACAAGAAGCTCGACCCGACCGAACGGTCAAGGTGGGTTCGGAGCTACCCGAACAGGAACAAGAACGGCTCGTCGGACTCCTACGGGAAAACGCCGACATCTTCGCCTGGTCCCTGTCTGATATGACGGGCGTTGACCCAAGGGTGGCACAGCACCACCTTAACATCCCACCTGACGCTCGCCCGGTGAAGCAAAGACCCAGACGGCAGGCCCCTGATCGGCAGCAGGCTATACGAGAAGAGGTGACCCGTCTCTTAGCAGCAGGCTTCATAGAGGAAGCCAAGTATCCTCAATGGCTGTCCAATGTAGTCCTTGTGAAAAAACACAATGGAAGCTGGAGGATGTGCGTTGACTACACCAGTCTCAACAATGCATGCCCGAAAGATTGCTACCCCCTCCCGAGAATCGACCAGTTGGTCGATGCAACGGCTGGACACGCACGCCTCTCTTTCATGGACGCCTATTCAGGGTACAACCAGATCAGGATGGCGCCCGAGGACAGCGAACACACGGCCTTCCTCACCGACCAGGGGGTGTACTTCTATAAGGTCATGCCGTTCGGGTTGAAAAACGTCGGGGCCACATACCAGAGGACGGTGAACAAAATGTTCGCCCATCAGATTGGAAGGAACATGGAAGTATACGTAGACGACATGATCGTGAAAAGCCAAAAGACCGAAGCACATATTGCCGACCTAGCCGAGGCGTTCAGCACGCTACGCAAGTTCGGCATGCGGCTCAACCCCACAAAATGCACCTTCGGTGTCACCTCCGGGAAATTCCTCGGGTTCATTATACATGAAAGGGGAATTGACGCCAACCCGGAGAAAGTCCAAGCGATCATCAACATGCAGTCACCCCGGACGATCAAAGACCTGCAGTGACTGAACGGAAGGATTGTTGCCATATCTCGTTTCCTTGCCCGGTTGGGGGATCACTGCCTCCCCTTCTTCAGGGCGCTCAAGGACCCGAAAAAATTCCGGTGGACAACGGAGTGCGAAGAAGCCTTCAAACAAGTAAAGCAGCGCCTGGCGAACCTCCCCCGGCTCACCTCTGTTTCTCCCGGCGAGAAGCTGGGTCTCTACTTGGCGGCCTCCCCACACGCGGTCAGCTCTGTCCTGATCAAGGAAAGCTCTGACCAACAACTCCCAATCTACTACGTCAGCCATGTCCTAGGTGGACCCGAGGAGCGTTACCCGCCGATCGAAAAACTCGTGCTCGCCTTGGTGCTCTCGGCTCGAAAGTTGCGCCCCTACTTCCAGGCGCACACGGTGGAGGTCATCACCGACCAACCCCTTCGGCAGGTCTTAACAAAATTTGATGTTGCAGGACGGCTCCTCAAATGGGCGGTGGAGCTGGGCGAACATGACATAAGATACGTGCCCAGGACCGCCATCAAGGCTCAGGCGGTGGCCGACTTCATCGTGGAGTTAACTCAGATGGAGGACAGGGACCTCGAGCAAACCCCCGAAGCTTGGACCCTGCATGTGGACGGCTCGGCCAATTCAAGGGGTGCCGGCGCGGGACTGGTTCTCCTCGCCCCCGACGGACGCTCGTTTGAACGTTCCCTCCACTTTGGGTTTAAGGCCACCAACAACGAGGCAGAGTACGAGGCACTCCTAGCTGGACTGAGGTTGGCCCTTGAGATGTAGGTGGCCGCAATACACGTCCTCACCGACTCGCAACTCGTGGCCGAACAGCTCAGCGGAGGATACGAAGCTCGGGACGCAACCATGGCAAAATACCTGGCACGGGTAAAGGACCTAACCGCCAAGTTCCCTTACTTTACATTATCTAACGTTTCGAGGGAGGAGAACGCGCGAGCCGACGCGCTAGCTAAGCTCACGTCAAAGCCGACCTCCGAAGCGTGGCCGGAGGTTGAGGAGCTCCCTGCTCGCGCCATTGAAGTGGCGGTCGCCGCCCCAGGCAGTGCGCCGATCACATGGGTACAGGAGCTGCTACGCTTCAAGAAGGATGGCACCCTTCCCCTCAACGAGGTAGCGGCTCGGCGCCTGCGCCGTACACATGCGTGGTACACCGAGGAGAGCGGGCGGCTTTACAGACGGTCCTTCGCCTACCCCCTCCTGCGGTGCTTGGAGCCTGACGAAGCACAGACGGTCCTGGCCGAAACCCACGAAGGGGTTTGCGGCGAACACATTGGCGGACGGACCTTGGCACACAAAATACTCCGCCAAGGCTACTACTGGCCAACCATGTGCCGGGACGCGAAGGCTTACGTACAGCGGTGCGATTCATGCCAGTGACACGCCCGCGCACCCCGACAGCCTGCGGTCCCGGTCAGCGCCATCGATTGTGCGTGGCCATTCGCGCAGTGGGGCTTGGACCTACTCGGACCCTTCCCGCCGGCTTCAGGACAGCGGAAGTACATAATCGTAGGAGTGGACTACTTCACAAAGTGGGTCGGGGCCGAGCCACTAGCGACAATCACGGAACATCAGGTGGAGAAGTTCGTGTGGAAAAACCTCGTGACTCGGTTCGGGTTACCCAAAGCCATCATCACAGACAACGAACCCCAATTCGCCGGTCGAAGATTCCGGGAGTTCTGTGTAGGTCATGGCATCTAACTAAGGTTCAGCTCGGTGGCCCACCCTCAGACGAACGGGCTCGCGGAGGTAACCAATCGATCCATCCTGGATGGACTCAAAAGAAGGGTGTCTGCAGCCCGATCGGTCTGGGCGGACGAGCTCCCCAGCGTACTCTGGTCGCTGCGCACCACTCCCAAGGCCGCGACCGGAGAGTCCCCGTACAGTCTGACGTTCGGGACCGAGGCTGTCTTACCACCCGAAATGGCTGTCGCCACCCTTCGGACAAGGAGCTACGACGAGGAAGTCTCGAACGAGGGACTCCGTGCCAGCCTCGACGTGCTCGAAGAGCGATGCGCCGATGCGCACCTAAAAGCCCTCTCTTACCAGAGAGCCGTCGCGAGGGTCTACAATAAGAAGGTACGCCCAGACCGATCAAGCTAGGTGACCTAGTCCTGCGAAAAGCCGAGGTCAGTGACCCGGCCCGAGTGAGGGGGAAGCTAGCCCCCAAATGGGAAGGACCTTATCGGGTCGCCAAAACGGTCCGACCGGGCACATACCGGCTCACGACAATGAACGACTCTCCCTTACCGAGAACTTGGAACATCTGGAACCTCAAGAAGTTCTTCGTCTGAAGTGAAGAAACCTTTCTCGGAGGAAGCGTTTCGCCCGAAAGAGAAGAAGGCAGTAGTCGGGAAAAGCAAAAGGCTTCCTGCAGCACAGAAAGCAGGCCCGCTTACAAGGCTCGACTTGCAAATAATCAAGAAGCTTTTTTCGTGCAAAGAAGAACTTTTTCAAAGGAAGGAACCTTTTTAGAAGAAGAAGGAGACAAAACGAAAGGGATCTTTCCTTTTATTGAAGAAAGCAAGACAACTTACAGGACTCGACTTACAAAAATAGACCAGCAGAAACAAAGCACAAGGACCCCTTTTCCCCACCAGGAGGCTCAAGGCTCCTCCAGGCGGTCATCGAAGGGGACCTCCTCGGGCATATCCACCCCTTGGTCCTCGGGATGACGAGCGAAGGGATTCTCCTCCACCTCGAGACCAGGGTGGCGAGCACGGAAGCGGGAAGTGGCGATTCGGTATCCATACTCGAAGGATACCCGTCCCGTCCGCGTCAACCCGAGCTCGAACCCCTCCGACCTCTTATATGCCTCGAGGAGCTCATTGTCTTTTGCGGGGCGAAGTCGGGACTCCTCCGCCAACGCCTCCGAGGCCACCCTGGCTTTAGCTTTTGCCTCCTCCAGCTCTTTACCAAGGGTGCTCACCTCGGCCTTCAACAAACGGAGCTCGGTCCGCTCCACCCTCATCGCCTTTTGAAGCCTCTCGTTCGCCCTTTTGGAGGCCTCGAGCTCCGACTGAAGGCGCATCACCTCCGCCTCAAAATCCGCCGCCCGCTGCTCGGCAGCAGCCACGGCCTCCGGACCAGCTCTGGCTTGGACCTCCTCAACCTGGCGATGGAGCTCGACATTGCGGTTGATAAGGCCCCCGATGATGCGGCCGCCGTCACGCACCCTGTCCATAAGGGCCGTCGCATAATGAAGCACCTGCGATTGGAAAGGGCGGGTTAAAGGGGGACGGCACCAGGCAAGCAAGACTAACCAAAACAAAAGGTGAAGCGCTTACCCAAATCAAAGACTGGGCGGATTTGTTGAGCAACGCCTCCGAGGGTAGCACATACAAATCCCGAGCCATATCATGATGAAGCGCGCCTCAGAGGAACGTCGTGGTGGGGTCCCCTCCGGCCCACACCCTGTCCCCCCGGGACAAACCATCCCAGTGAGCGACTAGGGGGTCACTGGGCCTCCCGGGCGGAGCCTCCCCCACCAGGCGAGTCAGGAACGGCTCCCCGTCCCCGGCCGGTAGCCGACACAAATCGCGCACGGAGGTCGGCCGCGGATCCTTCCCAGCTGCACGGCGGCTAGGACCAGCCTCACCCCGACGGATGCCTTCCTCGGCCCCCTTTGAGGGAGCCGCCTTCGCCCTCTTCCGAGGGCGCCCGGCCTCGACCTCTAGAGGCGCATCCTCAGTGCCGAGCTGCAAGTCAGCCGGCGATGCTGGAAGAGTCTTAACAATTGGAATGCTAAAAATCAGATTTTCTCATACACTCTTATGAAAAATATTTTTCTGAAATGGATTTGATGAAATGATTCCTACTTATGAATTCCATCTTGAAATATGGATGATAGTACTTTTACTTGCAAAAAGATTATAACAAATAAAAAGGAAGAAGTATTCAAAGTAATCTACATATCATGCTTTCCTTTATATGCTTGATTTCCTATCACTTACTATTGGAAAATAACATGAACCCAGTAAAAGCATGAACAATTATCGCACTTAAGCTCAAAATTTGCTTATATTATTCTCCTGGTATCACAACTACCATGCTTTTTGTTGATGACAAAGGGGGAGAAATATATAAATTGATGCTATACACACTGATGCTATAATTATGCCATGCTTGCATCACCGAGAAATATATGAATTGATGCTATACACACTGATGCTATAATTATGCCATGCTTGCATCACCAAGAAATATATGAACAGATGCTATGATTAATTTGTATTATGCCTTGTTTGTATCGTGTCAAGATATCAAACAAAAAACTTGCATCGTAATTTTACGAGTTGATATCTTACCATGTGATGAAATGCAATACTTGCTAAAATATTTGAAATGTGTACATCATGTAATGATATCAAAATCTTACTTCGCAGCTTTACATATTGATATCTTATAATATGATGAATTACTACTATTACCATCATTCAAACATGTAATGTAAAATTTGAAAATGAATGTCAAGCCTTGACATCATCTTCAAAGAGATACATCATGATGGGAATCATGATGGGAGTATTGATAAGTTCAAATGATTTTAACTTATCAATATGTCTCTTGAATTCTTAGGTTTTGAATTCAAGAATGACTTATCTCAAGTATGGCATATAGACAGGGGGAGTTAAGGTTAACTCCATTATCAATTGATTGTCATCATCAAAAAGGGGGAGATTGTTGAATCTCGGATTTTGATGATGAAGTCAACTGTCATTTGTTATCTAATCTATATGTTGAGATAAGTGTGCAGGATTAACTACGATAAAAGTAACACATGCAGTAGGAGTTGCACCGGAGTCAAGACAATGATCACGTTGGGAGTTTGAGAGTTCGACGGAAGTTCGGACAGTCGTCGGAGGTTCTGCGAGAACAAATCCGAGAAGTCCATAAGCTTGCCAAAGAAGCTTGTTAGAACTCGCCAAGTGAATCGTCGCAAGTCCAGGAGTTTGCCGGAAGTCCACAGGAGCATCACCGAGGGTTCATCGGATGATCGACGGAAGTTCGCCGGAAGCTCGCCGGAAGAAGCGATTGACGCACCGGAGCAAGTTGCAGTAAATGTCTTAGGTAATATCGTAGTTAGCACAATGATTAAGTTGGAAATGGGAGGTGATCCCATTAACTTGATCTTGGGGCAATTGGGCCCCTAAAAAACCCAAATTGGGCCGAATGGATCAACCCATTCGGACCCTGATTTCTGCCAGGCGGTTGAACCGCCCAAGGCAGGAGGTTGCACCGCCTGGGCTCAGTCTCCGAGCGAGATTGGGAGGTGCAACCGCTCCAGCCAGGCGGTGGCACCGCTTGGGCTCAGTCTCCGAGCGAGACTGGGCGGTGCAACCTCCCCTGACAGGAGGTGGCACCGCTTGAGCTCGGTCTTCGAGCTCTGCCAAGCGGTGCAACCGCCTGAGCTCGGTCTTCGAGCTCTGGCAGGAGGTGCAACCGCCCATGACAGGAGGTAGCACCGCCTAGAGGCTCAGTCTTCGAGCTCTGCTAGGTGGTGCAACCGCTCCAATCAGGAGGTGCAACCGCCTGATCTCGGAAATCCGGGAATTGACAGTTTTGAGCTCCAAATTTGAACTGGGTTGGGGCCTATAAATACCCCACCAATTCAGCACTGAAATGACATGAACTTACACCGAAATCTTGATCTTTTTCTGTGATTCTTAGAGCTCAAAATTGTTGTAAAGGCCAAAAGTTCTTCTCCCTCTTTTCTTCTAAGTTCTGAGTTGTAAAGAGAGGAGAGAAAATTCTGTAAGGGTTGTCTCCTAAGCCCGTCAAAAGGAGTGAAACTGTAAAAGGGTGGTTGGCCTTCGCCTATTGAAGGAAGGCCTCTAGTTGACGTCGGTGACCTCGTCGGTGGAGGAAGCCAAAAGTGGAGTAGGTCAAGATTGACCGAACCACTCTAAATCTCGGTTTGCATTTACTTTGAGCATCTTATCTTTACTGCAAACCTCCTCAATAGCTTACTGCCTTCTGTGTTTTTACGAACATGTTTCAAAGTTCAGTGCTTTTCGAATCGGGGTTTAAGACGCAAATCAGTTTTATCGTACGAACGTCGTATTTCAGTTTGCGCTTACGTTCTGATTTCCATTATAACTGCAAACTGCCTTTATATCTTTGCTTTAACTGCATCTCACCTTATCTCAAGTTAAAGTAGTTTACGAATCAGCTTTACCGAAATCGCTTTTATCGTACGAACGTCGTATTTCAGTTTGTGCTTATATTCTGATTTCCATCATAACTGCAAACTGCATTCATATCTTTGCTGCATCTCTCTTAGTCAAAAGTTGAAGTGATTTACGAATCGACTTTCTTACCAAAATCACTTCTATCGAACAAATGCAGTTTTCGATTTTAATCTTAGAAGGTTTTCCGCTGCACTAATTCACCCCCCCCCCCCTCTTAGTGCTCTTGATCCTAACAGATGCGATAGCGAGACCCACGAGACGGATGATCATGATGCATGAAGATGCATCGAGATGTAGACGGAACCGACGAGGACGAGATGGACAATCACAAGGCATGGAGATGCACCATTGCACACATAGATCTTGATGTGAGTGATTAGGCCTACTGGCTCAGGCCTAGTCACATTAGGTTGTGGTCCATGATCATCTGGTGTGATTGCTTATACACATACTAGATATGTATATATATTCGCATGCAATATAGATATATATTAAATATATATATGTGTGACATGTCATATTAGGAGACCAAATCATAGAAACATCTCTCTTGATAATATTAAGTCGGCAAACGTGAGGTTATTAGATTGACCCACGTGGCCTTCCATCGTTATAAGTAGGAACCGATTCCCGATGTAGGTTGAGTTGGTCGAGTCCCTCGAGACTCACCTATATCACGATTCTCTATCTTGCTTACGACATAGAGATGTCACCGGTGACCTGAGGACATGGTATGCTTGGTCGAGTCCCTCGAGGGTATATCATCAAATCAGACTCATCTTGTAACGAAGGTGTTGACTTAACTGAGCATCATGGTTAGTCGAGTCCCTCGAGACCATGGTGATTCAGAGGCCGAACAATATGGGAATCATAAGGAGTTGTGATCGGCAAGAGTTGCCTACCTTTTAGGCTTAGTGTGATTAGTCGAGTCCCTCGAGGTTACACTAAGACGCTGATTGGATCCTGATCCCCACTAGAAGTATACCGGAGACTTCCATTTCACGTGCTGAGGGTGTCGCGTGACTCGTTAGTAAAATAGTGGGTGCATATTAAGATAGAAGTCAATATCTTAATAGTTTATTTCTTGTAAAATATGCATATTATTCATTTCTGCTGCATCTTTATTTTTAGAAAATGTCGCTTTCAAATTCCTTACGTGGCATACTTGATGTCAACCGCCTCACTAGTCCAAATTATATGGATTGGCTCCGTAACTTGAGAATTATTCTCACGGCGGAGAAAATCGTGTACGTCCTTGATACAGTGATGCCTACGCCCGAAGAAGGGGCAAGCAAGGATGAGATCGCTCGCTACGTGAAGTACATTGAGGACTCTACTCTTGCTCACTGCTATATGTTAGGCTCTATGACTCCTAAGTTACAGAGACAACATGAAAAGATGGATGCCATATCCATTCTCCTACATGTCCGCAAATTGTTTGAAGAACAGGGAAGGACTCAACGATATGAGATATCCAAGAGCCTCTTCCGCGCTAGGATGATTGAGGGGACACCGGTTCAGAACCATGTCCTAAATATGATTGAGTGGATAGGGAAACTCACAAGTCTAGGAATGGTCCTAGAGGATAATTTGTGTGTGGACATTGTGCTTCAGTCCCTACCAGATTCCTTTTCATAGTTCATAATGAATTTTAATATGAACAAGCTTGAGGTGACTCTCCCAGAGCTCCTCAATATGTTGAGGGAGGAAGAGAGTACTATTAAGAAAGAGAAGCCAATTCTTTACACTGGTGAGACTAGAAAGAAAAGGAAAGCAGGAAGGTCCCTTAAGAAGGGAAAGGGCAAGGGCAGACCAGGTAAAGCAAAGGTTGCTAAGAAAGACTCAGCAAAGGACAAAGGCCAGTGCTTCCACTGTGGTAAAGATGAGCACTGGAAGAGGAACTACAAAGAGTACCTTGCAGAAAGGGCAAAACAAAAGCTTGATGAAGCTTCAGGTACATTCATGATCAATCTCCATTTGTTAAACTCTTACGATAACACATGGGTATTGGATACTGGTAGTGCTTATCATATATGTAATTCGTTGCAGGTTCTGGCAAGGCCTAGGAGACTAGAGAGAGGTGAGATGGACCTCAAGATGGGTAATGAAGCAAAAGTTGATGTAATAGTTATTGGGGAGGTCGCCCTACATCTGCCTAGTGGAGCTTTTATTGCATTAGACAGTTAGTGGATATAAATTAGTTTTTGAGAACAATAGTTGTTCGATATTATTAGATGATAAGATCATCATGAAAGGAACATTGCATAATGGTTTATTTATGTTAGACACTACTCCACATATCATGAATGTAAATGTGTCCAAGAGGAAACGAGATGAGATGAACAGTGCATACCTATGGCATTGTAGGCTAGGTCACATCCTTGAAAGAATGATTCAAAAGTTGCTAAATGATGGATATCTAGATCCATTCGACTATGTATCATATATAACTTGCAAGCCTTGCCTTCGTGGCAAACTGACCAACTCTCTATTTAGTGGAACTGGAGAGAGAGCCACTGAGCTGTTGGAATTCATACATAGTGATGTATGTGGACCCATGTCAACTCATGCCATTGGTGGTTACTCCTACTTCATTACCTTTACTGATGATTTATCAAGGTATGGATATATATACTTAATGAAGTACAAGTTCGAGGCCTTTGAGAAATTCAGAGAGTATAAGAATGAGGTGGAGAACCAGATTGGAAAGAGTATCAAAACTCTTCAGATCACGGAGGTGAGTACTTAAGTACAGAGTTTACTCAGTTCCTCAAGGACCATGGGATATTATCCCAATGGACACCTCCTTATACACCTCAGCTCAATGGTGTCTTTGAAAGAAGAAATCATACGCTATTAGACATGGTACGATCCATGATGAGTTTCGCTAACCTATCTATCTCATTCTGGGGATATGCCATAGAAACCACAGCTTACCTTCTGAACAAAGTTCCAACTAAGTCGGTAGTGTCTACACCATATGAGATATGGAAAGGGAAGAAGTTTGATCTTAAGGTTATTAAGATTTGGGGCTGCCCTGCCCACGTTGAAAGACACAACCCCGATAAGTTAGAATCAAGGACAGAGCGATGCAAATTTGTGGGATACCCCAAGGAAACTTGTGGGGATTATTTCTATCATCTCGAGGACCAAAAGGTCTTTGTAGCTAAGAGAGCAGTGTTCCTTGAGAAGGAACACATTCTTGGCAGAGATAGTGGGAGAATGATAGAGTTGAGTGAGGATGGAGAACCAAGCTCAAGCACCACTCTACAGCCCGAGTCTGTTCAGGTATCTAATACACAAGTTTCAACTTTACATAGGTCTGATAGAGTATCCCATCCTCCTTAGAGATATGTGGGACATATTAGAGGAGAGGATATTGAGGATATTGATTCTCAGACCTACGAGGAGGCTATTATGAGTATAGACTCCAGGAAGTGGCAAGAAGCCATGAATTCTGAGATGGATTCTATGTACTCCAACAAGGTTTGGAACCTAGTTGATATGCCCGAAGGTATTGTACCCATCGGTTGCAAGTGGATCTTTAAGAAAAAGATCGAAGTAGATAGAAAGGTAGAGACCTATAAAGCAAGGCTAGTGGCTAAGGGGTATCGTCAAAGGCAAGGTGTTGACTATGACGAAACCTTCTCACCCATAGCAATGCTAAAATCCATCAGAATTCTATTGGCTGTTGCAGCACACTATGATTATGAGATCTGGCAGATGGATGTGAAAATTGTATTCCTCAATGGGAACCTCGAGGAAGAGGTGTATATGATGCAACTTAAGAGATTCGTGTCCAAGAACTACCCAGATAAGGTGTGTAGGTTGCTTAGATCCATTTATGGACTAAAGCAAGCTTCCCGAAGTTGGAACATAAGATTTGATGAAGCAATCAGATCTTATGACTTTGTTAAGAACGAAGATGAGCCTTGTGTGTACAAGAAGGTAAGTGAGACCGCTATCATCTTTTTGGTGTTATATGTGGATGACATCCTGATCATTAGGAATGACGTAGGAATGCTATCCACAGTAAAGGCTTGGTTATCTAGACACTTCTCCATGAAGCACTTAGGGGAAGCATCCTATATCTTAGGGATTAGAATCTATATAGATAGATCCAAAATGATGCTTGGCTTGTCCCAATCCAAGTACATAGAAACCATTGTCAAAAGGTTTGGCATGAAAAATTCCAAGAGAGGTCTCATATCGATGAGACATGGGATATCGCTTTCTACGAGTATGTCCCCAAATACTCCAGAAGAAAGGGCGAATATGGATATGAAACCTTATGCCTCAGCAATAGGGTCTATCATGTATGTCATGCTATATACTAGGCCTAATATAGCGCATGCTCTGAGTGTCATGAGCAGGTATCAGGCGAATCCAAGCTTGGAGCACTGGAAAGCAGTAAAGTGTATCCTTAAGTACTTGAGAAGGACTAAGGATCTTTTACTAGTATATGAAGGTAATAGCCTTAAGGTTGAAGGCTACACAGACTCAAGTTTTCACTCTAATGTCGATGATAGCAAGTCAAATTCGGGATACGTGTACACCTTGAATGGAGGAGTAGCGTGCTGAAAGAGTTCCAAGCAAGATACTACTGCTGACTCGACCACAGAGGGGGAGTACATTGCTGCATCAGATGCAGCAAAGGAGGGAGTTTGGTTGAAGAAGTTCATCACAGATTTGGGAGTCGTGCCGGGTAGCGAGGAGTCGATCTCCTTATATTGCGACAACAACGGGGCGATTGCTCAAGCGAAGGAACCTAGGTCTCATTAAAAATCTAAGCATGTTCTGAGGAGGTTCCACCTTATCAGATAGATCGTAACCTGAAGAGATGTAGCAGTGAAAAGAGTTCCATCCGAAGATAATATTGCAGATCCACTAACAAAGCCATTGTCTCAGATTGTCTTTGAGCATTACAGGGGTCTGATGGGGATCAGACACATAAGTGATTGGTTTTAGGTCAAGTGGGAGATTGCTAGTCATAGGTGCCTAGCAAGCCAATCACGTGAGTGATGGCACGTGTGACTTGATACAGAATCTTTTTTTCTTATTACATTTTGGCATATATCACTTTATAACTATTGCATATATGCATATATATATTGTGATATCCTTGGATTTGTGCAATAGGAATCAGATCGTTATGAGATCATGAAAATGAGATCGATTCACTTTTAAAAATATATCCTAAATAATCCTGGTCATAGGTTACTCGAGAGGGACATCGTGATAACTGGACAGACTGGTGTGCTGTATACCCGTCCATATGATGGATGTAGCGGGTCTCATAGCTGCTCATGTAGGGACACTAGGGATACAATACAAGTGCTAATTGGAGAATGAGTTCACTGATTGATCCGCTTACGGAATGCTAGATGGTTTATGATGCCTTATTGTCAAACAACGATTCTGTAGTCCTAGTGGTATATCTGGTCCTTAGACTTGAGACACCAAGGATGTCCTGTATGAGTGCTCCACTCTTTGATACCAGACTTATAGGTTTGGCTGTCCCAGATCTAGTACAATTGGTCATTGGGAGTGATAGTCGACCTTACGAGGGCTATTGAGTGTCAATAGAGGATCATTCACTCTCGGCGTCATGAGAGGAATATCCCATGTGTTCTTGCTCAGACAAATCCCTAGCTAGGGTCATTCGGATTGAGAGAGAAAGAGTTCTTCGGGAGAATTTGATTAGAGCGAGACTCGAGTAGAAACCATATGGGTCTGATAGCACCATGCTCGATATACGGTCTCTAGGATATTAGATGGATGAGGGACTATAGGTACATGGTAATTGAGGACAGACAGGTCTAATGGATTGGATTCCCCTGTATCGTCTGGGGACTACGGCGTAGTGGCCTAGTACGTCCATAGTCGATGAGTCAAGTGAATTATTATAGAGATAATAATTCACTGAGTTAGAAGGAGTTCTAACAGGTATGACTCACGGCCAGCTCGATATTGGGCCTAGAGGGTCACACACATATGGTAGGCATTGCGATGAGTAGAGGTTCGGATATGAGATATCCGACGGAGCCCTTGTCTTATTGGATATCCAATAAGCCCCTAAATTATTGGATCTCATGGACGAGATCCAATAAGAGCCCATGAGAGATTATTGGATAGAGATCCACTAATCTAAAAGGCTTAGGTTATTGGATGCAGATCCAATACCCAATAGGCGAGGATCCATTAGGGTTTGACAGGGGACCTCTATAAATAGGAGGGATTCAGAGCCTCATAGGCTAGAGCCTTTGCTTGCCTCTCCTATTCTCCTTCCCCTCTCCACCTCAGAGCAAGCCTGGAGTTTTGAGGAGCGTCGTCGCAGCCCTACTGTGTGGATCACCACTAGAGAGGAGGACGCTTGACCTCCTTTACTCTCTCCTAAGGATCTGCAAGGAAATAGGGATATACGATCTCCCTAGGTAACACAATCTACTCTATACGCAGTTTTTCAGTTTCGCGGATTTTGCGCACCAATCTTCGCACGACGACGAACATCTCTTTGGGAATCGGGGATTTTGTTTTCTTGTTCTTCCGCTGCACATGTGATGTCGCCCCCAAAGATTTTCCCAACAAATTCAACTTATTGCATGAAAAACATAATATCAAGTTTTATCATCATGCAGTTTTGAAGCTAGAAAATTTAGCAAGTGTTGCATCATGCTTTGAATATTCAAGCTATCAAGTTTTAAATATACAAGTTTTATAACATACAAGGTAGCACTTTTACAATTTTTGTTTCTTAAGATATTCAAGATAGCAAGCTCTTTCTTCTCTTTTGAGAAGTACCAATTTTTACTTCCTTTACAAAGTGCAAGTTAACATGTTTTGCGATAGGCAAGATAGCACATTTGGTATGCAAATTTATAGTAGGTAAGCTATCAAATTTTACACATAAAAAGTTAGCAAAATTTTACATCTCTTGAGATGTACAAGATGGACTATTTTGCCTCTTTTTGAAATGTGTAACTTAGCAAACATTGCTTCTCTTCAGATTTGCAAGATAGCACTTCTTGCTTCCTTTTTGAGATTAGCAAGCTAGTAAGTTTGCTCCCCTTATGTCATTGTCAAATAGAAGGGAATAACAATACAATAGTGTAGTTCATTTCCCTTTACTATAATCTTCAGATCATGACAAGGGTAAGTATCATTCTTATTTGTGCATCATAATATTTTCAAATTAAAACATGCACAATTTCAAAACCTTACATTTCTTTTTTCATGCATAATATTAAAAATAAATCAATCATCATTGCAACTCATCATGCATATTATTAAAATATAAAATCATCAAACATGATACAAATATATATTTTTAAAATATTCATCATTATTTTGAGCACATCATACATGATTCTAAGTCATTCATAATACATCATTTTAGCAACAAATCATAGTATTTTAAATCATTAATATTTCACATCATGATGGTATCAATTTTATCAAATTATATCCTACCATGCATGATCAAAATTTCTCCCCATTTTATCATTGTAAACAAGAAAGAAGAAGGGAAGAACAAAATAGTGTAAATTATTTTAATCATTTCAAGGCATACAAGCCATAAATACAATGACATCATGTCATGAAAGATAAAATCACTTGAATACCAAAAGACATGATTCATATAGTAAATCTTTTCTTTAAATGAAATATCAAGAAAAATCATAGGAATACAAAGAAGAGATCTTGTTTTAAAAGAAAATCAAGTAATAAATCTAAGAACTTCACAAGAAGAATCATGATTCATTAGAAAATCTCCTTTTAAGAAAATACCAAGTAGAATCATAGAAGAACGATTAATAAAAAAATGTTGATTCATAACAAATCTTTCAAGTTATAATCAATTCTTGAATACCAAAATAACATTCAAGATTCATTTGGATAATTTTTCTTCTTTAGTAAACGACAAGAAGAAACATGGGAGTAAAAAAAATAAGATCTTGATTCATAAACAATTTCAAGTTATAAATCACGAGAAATCAAAATCATGATTTCGATAAAAAATAATTCAAATTTAAATCATCAAAATTATTTTCATGGTCCAAGAGATTCATAACAGTGATATAAATAGATTCATTTATCTCCTCTTTGGAAAAATTAAGAAAGTAGAAAAAAAAATTTTCTAGGAGAAATCTTTTCTCTTTTTAATTGTTTCAATTCATGTGACTTATTTCATTTATGCCAAACAAAAATGTGCATCAACGTTTAGGATCAAAAAATGAATTACATCATAAGAACCATCAAGACCAATAACTCACAAAAACCATCATGTATAACTTTAAAATCTTATGCATAAAATCATCAAATCATGATATCAAAACTTCAATATTTTCATGACAACATCAAGCAAGGTTTCATTGAACATAATTTGGAATGATTCTTATAGATATCTAAAACTTCTTTAGTTTTAATTTATATAATTGACTTTATAATAGCATGCTCAAATTTTGTTCTTATGTCAAAACCAAAGACAAGGTTCATAAAAAATATCATTAAACCTTCCATATAAAAGTGATGCATCGTCATTGAAAAGCAATATAGAAATAATCAAAATACACATTCTTGCTCTATAGCACATACATAAGATTAATCTTACTAGGTGTACAATCATTAGATTTATATCTAACACTTTATTGCATTAACATAAAACATGCTATTTGTCATTTTCAAAATTACGAGCATGATCATACTTTTGCATTTTCATTTTTAAACATTTAATTTTTAAGAAAATTAATTCAAAACTAAAGTAAAAAAAATGCATCATGAAAGGCATTATGTAATTTTGAAGTAAATTAGGGGGATTTTGATTACCTCATCATCGAAAGCGGTTAAGGTGTAGTTTGCCACCTCGCTTTTCTTGATTTTCTCCTTATCTTCGGAGGAGCTCGATTCATCCCAATTTTTGTTCTTCTTCTTGCATTCAAGGCAAGTAGTTCCGTTATTTTTGCTTTTTAATTTTTGTTTCATTTGTATTTTAAGTTCACCATCACTTGAGCTTATGCTCGAGTGGTCTTCAAATGTTCTATGTCCCAAATCCTTCCCGTTCATTGGAAGGTTGTTCTCGAGTTCCCTTTTTACCACATTGTTCATTTCGTATGTCATTAAAGACCCAATTAGTTCTTCGAGTGGAAAATTGTTCAAATCATTGGCCTCTTGTATGGGCGTTACTTTAGAGTCCCAAGTTTTATTAAGAGAACGTAAAATCTTGTTTACAAGTTCAAAATCCGAAAAACATTTGTCAAGAGCTCTTAAACTATTGATGACATCCGTAAAACGGGTGTACATGTCAACAATGGTTTTACTTGGCTTCATTCGAAAAAGCTCGAAATCATGCATTAAAAAGTTGATTTTTGAATCTTTAACTCTAGAAGTGCCTTCGTGTGTGATTTCAAGACTGTGCCATATGTCAAAAGCCATTTCACATAAAGAAACCCGATTGAATTCATTTTTATCTAAGGCGCAAAATAAGGCATTCATAGCCTTTGCATTTAGAGAAAACATCTTCTTCTCCAAATCATTCCAATGGTTCATTGGAAGAGAAGGCATTTCAAATCCATTTTCGACTATGTGCCATAAATCAAGATTCAATGAAAGCAAGAAAACTCTCATTCGAGTTTTCCAATAAGTGTAGTCCATCCCATTGAAGAAGGACGAATGAGAGAGTAACCCTCTTGGTTGCCAAAAAGAGCCATTTCTCTAAGGTGTTAATCCAATTGAGAAATAACGAGGCTCTGATACCAATTGTTAGGATCAAGAGCACTAAAAGGGGGGGTGAATTAGTGCAGCGGAAAACTTTCGTCAATTTAAAATGATGTTCATACGATAAAAACACTTTCGATGAAAAATCATTTAAAAAAGTTCTTCAACTTAAGATTAAGCAAAGTACAGTTGAAGAAAAGCAATGGAGCCAGTTTGCAGTTAAGATAAAGAGCAGAATATAAATGCAAACTGAGATTTAGAGTGGTTCGGTCAATCTTAACCTACATCCACTTTTGGCTTCCTCCTCCGACGAGGTCACCGACATTCACTAGAGGCCTTCCTTCAATAGGTGAAGGCCAACCACCCTTTTACAACTTTACTCCTTTTGACAGGCTTAGGAGGCAACCCTTACAGATTTCCACTTCTCTCTTGAATGATCAAAACTTAGAAGGAAAGAGGGAGAAGAACTTCTAGCCGTTTACAACACTTTTAAGCTCTCAAATTCTCAGAATAAATACAAGCTTTCAGTCCCCTTTCACGCAGGAAAGGGTGGAGTTTATATAGGCCTCAAAAGTGTCATTTCCCAGATTTTTAGGGTCCTAACAGTACTACCGCCAGAATTAGGCAGTACTATCGCTTAACACTGCTCGGAGACCGAGCTCAGGTGGTACCACTGCTTGACAGGGGCGGTACCACCACCTAACTTCGCTCGGAGACTGACCTCAAGTAGTACCACCGCCTAGCATTCCTGGGAGACTGAGCTCCTAGGCGGTGCCACCGCCAGCCAAGAATTTTGGGTCCTAATGGGCTGATCCATTCGGCCCAATTTGGGTCTGTCAAGGGCCCAATTGCCCCCAAATTAAGTTAATGGGATCACCTCCCATTCGTAACTTAATTTATATGCTAACTATGATATTTAAGGTATTAATACTGCAACTTGCTCCGTGCGTCAATCGCTTCTTCTAGCGAGCTTCCGGCGAACATCTAACGAACCCTCAGCGATGCTTCGGTGGACTTCCGGCAAACTCCTGGATTTGTGACGATCCACTTGCCGAGTTCCGACGAGCTTCTTTGGTAAGCTCCTGGACTTCTCGGATTTGTTCCTGTAGAACCTCCAACGACCATCTAGACTTTCGTCGAACTCTCGAACCCCCAACGTGATCATGGTCTTGACTCCGGCGCAACTCCTGCTGCATGTTTTACTGCCATCGTAGTTAATCCTACATATGCAAAATAAACTTCGATCTAGACAATTAATACTAAGCATTAATCAAGTTGGCTGACATGTTATTGGTCCCTCGACGCTTTGTCCGATTCTTTGGCGCATCATCCTCTCCTATGACCTATTGCCCAATCGGCCAGTTGACTCCGCAACTCCGATATCCTGGGCACACTGTCCACTCTTCTTGGCCCGATGACCGAATCCACGGCCCGAAGCCTTTTGTCGATACGTTGACTAATCCACCGGCCCGACGTCCAATCTTCTGACATGTTCCTCCGGCCCAACATGATTTTTCCTGCTTTAATTGTCTCATCCTGATTGAAGCATCCTGCATCACTCAAAACATAGATTAATACATAAACACAATTATCAATTGGTTTCATCATCAAAATACGAGATTTAATAAGTCCAATCATGATCAAGGTAGGATATCTTCTCAAACCTAGTTCGGTACTCTTGAATCGTAGAGGTTTGTCGAATCTTTGCGAGTTGGCCATCGATATTTTCATACTCCGTAGGTCCGAAAGGATTCAGCAGTGCATTCCTAAATTAATTCCACGTCGGAGCCCTATGATTGTATTTTAGCCAATTGTATGTTAGGACTCTAGCTAGGAGAGTCCTAATTGAGAGGGACATTCATGTAAAACCTACCTAAACCCTATTAAAGAGGTGAAGTGGCCGGCTAGGGTTAGGAGGTTATTTCTTAGAGAAGAATAAGGAGTTGTAAAGGAATAGGAGTCTTGAGTAGGAGTCCTATTAGGAGTTGGTTATAAATAGGAGTCTTGAGTAGGAGTCCTATTAGGAGTTGGTTAGAAGTAGGAGTCTTAAGTAAAAGTCCTATTATGAGTTAGGGTTTAGAAGCCCTATAAATAGTCATATATTCCACCTCTTTTCATAAGCAATAGATGAATCTTTTCTGCAGCCTTTGAGCAGCAACTTGGAGGGAGGAACCCCTATAGAGTTCTAAGGAGGCCGGTCCCCTAAAGAGATCAACCCCAAGTTTAGAATCTGCAAGGGTTCTAACACCTGGTATCAGAGCAGCGTTCTTAGCATCTCGCTGCCCTTCCACAGCCATCTATCAACCCTCCACAACCTTCCAAAGCAATTCCCACAATTGCTTAAAAGATCGTCATCAAATTTTGTCGTCATCTCCACCATCACGGATCATCCTTTGATCTCTCCGTGAATTGCAACAGGTTCTGGTTTTCTACCTTACTGCTGCTGCAATTTAGTTATCCTTATTTGAAAATCCCAAAAAAACTATTCTTATATTTCTGCATAAACTTTTCATCATAAAGTTTTCATCTCTACGACGAAAGATACATTGCATAATTCCAACCGTATAGCACCGTCTGTTTGATCTTGCTACTGTGTTTTTTCTATCCAAATCTCTATGAAATTTTTATGACATCTTTGACACTTCCTAACAGCAGATTTTTCTTTGGTTTTGTCAAAAAATTCTTAATATAAACCATTGATATTTTACATCTAATCTGCTATACTTGAAAATCTGCACTGTAAAATTTCCGCCGCATAGCACTGTTTTTTGATCTTGATACTACGTTGTTTCTATCCAAATCTTTATGAAATTTTTATGATAGCTTTGACACTTCATAAAAGTGGATTTTCCTTTAGTTTCATAAAAAAATCTCAATATAAACCACTGATCTTTTATGTCCAATCTGCAATACCTAAAAATTTGTGCTGCAGAAAATTTCAGCCGCATATTGTTGCCTTAACCCATCTATTTGCAATCTTTTTTGAATGAAATTTATTATACACTTCATAAATCATCTTGGCTTCCATCTAAGATTGATCTATTAAGAAATTCATCTCTAAAAATGATTTTATGTTGCTGTAAATTTTCGTCGTATCCCGTTGAAATTTTTCGACGAGAATTCTGCAATCGCAACTTGCACCAATTTTCTTGCTGTTATACTGCCAAAATTTTCTTGATTAAATTAGATATCCTCACTGTCATATAAACTGTGATTTTGTTATCAATTCCCTCCTCAATTCTCTCAAGTTTTTGGTGGAAATTACGTCGAGAAACCGTTGTTTCTTCGACGACAATTCTACTCTTACAAGACAGCACATACTTGCTGCAACTTCCACTGATTTCTATCAAACCTTTGCTACCATCTACCACAGATCCAAAACATTCATCCACAGCCCTAAAACTCCACCAAACCACACCCTCAAACTGCACCCAAAATAGCCACAAAACAATCCTAAACCGTAGCCTACATCCACTAATCCACCAACCCTTTCGACCATCACCTCTCTCAACCAATACATGCCTTTAACCCAACAACAAAAGAGAGATCTTAATATCACAGATTTGGCGGCATATACTATGGCATCTGAGGAGGTAATCAATGCTAAATTTGAAGCCTTCGAGGTGCGAATGGAGGATAAGATTTGGATGCTCTTTACCGAACTCAGATTGGGCCAACCACTAAGCCCGAAGAAATCACATCAAGGAGAGAGCTTTGCCCAATCACACCAAGCCCGAAGATATGACTTCCAAGAGAGGGGAAGCTCTATGACTAACCCCAACTATCCATGCATGAGAGTGGACTTCCCTAGATGGGAAGAAGGAGACCCAATTGGTTGGATCTCGCGCGCGGAGCGATATTTTCGATCCCATAAAACCGTGGATACATCTATGGTGAAAATTGCAGCTATACATCTTGAAGGGGATGCTATACAATGGTTTGACTAGTTTGAACATACTTATGGAGTCCTTTCATGGCGACAATTCAAAGAAGGACTGCTGATCTGCTTCAAACCAACTGATTACGAGAATATTGACGGACAACTAGCAAAGATCCGACAAACCTCTACCATTCAAGAGTACCAAACCAAGTTTGAAAGGTTATCTAATCAAACTTATAATTGGTCTCAAAAATAGCTATTGAGGACCTTCATTGAGGGCTTGAAGCCGGAGATCTGAGGAGAAGTTAAAGCGCGACAACCGTATACGCTTATGGCAGCCATCACTTTCGCACGACATCAAGAGGAGCAATTGAACCATGAAGCTCGGAGGACTAGGGTCGCTCCTTAACCAGTAATATTGAATCCCTTAGCCCCCCCTACTATCGACCAAGTCCCTACACCAAAGAGGTTAACAAGAGAAGAGCTTCGGGAGCAATATGAGAAGGGGTTATGTTGGCATTATGACGAGCCGTGGAGCCGTGAGCATCGCTGTAGTAAAGGGGGACTTCTTATGATTGAATTGATAGAAGAAGAGGTCATTGAACATCCAAAAGAGAGCCTTGAACATGAAGAAGAAGATGCAGAAGAAGAGCCACAACCGACCGAAGTTACGGTACATATACTAGCTGGCTACTCAAACCCGCAAACGATGAAAGTTGGAGGCCTTCTCAAACAACAACCGATCACTGTTCTTATTGACACGGGCAGCACTAATAACTTCCTAAATAGTAAGGTTGCTGTCCATATGAACTTACATATTGAGAATTGTAGCAGGTTTGTCATTAAGGTCGCCAACAGACGGATTTTGAAGTGTGATCATAGGTGCCCGCAGGTGAAACTATTGCTGCAGGACCAAGAGATAATTGCATATTTCTTCCTCCTCCCTCTTGATGATCATGAGGCCATACTCAGAATTAAATGGTTGATGACATTAGGTGATATTTCTTAGAATTTTATGCAACTAATTATAAAATTTTACAGTAAGGAGAAACAGGTGATACTGCACGAGAAACGTGAGGACGACGTAACGACGATTTGCACACAACAAATGGAGAATGTTTTGCATAAAGCATGCAGCGGCTTTTTGGTACAACTTGAGCAGCAAACTAAGGGAGAGCCAACAAAATTTGAAGATCCAAATCTACTTCATTTGCTTGCTGAATTTTCAGATATATTTGATGAACCACGCAACCTACCTCTTACCCGTCGGCATGATTATTGTATAACGATTCTTCCAGGCAAATCTCCAGCAAATGCTCAGCCATATCAATATCCACATCTCCAGAAGGATGAAATAGAAAGGATTGTGAAAGAGATGCTCAAAACAGGAGTTATTCGGCTATGTTGCAGCCCCTACTCTTCACCGGTGCTCCTCCTACGAAAGAAGGATGGAATATGGCGATTATGTGTTGATTACCGAGCTTTCAATGGCATAACCATCAAGGATAAATGCCCTATTCCAGTAGTAGATGAGTTGCTAAGGGAGCACAAATCTTCACAAAGCTGGACCTTCGATACGGGTATCATCAAATACGAGTATGTTAAGAAGATATACCGAAAACCACCTAACAACCACTATGAATTTTTGCTGTCTTCAAAGGAAGGTGGAATATCTTGGGCATATCATATCAGAGGAAGGTGTGGCAGTAGACCCCTTAAAAATTGGAGCAATGCAAAACTGGCTGACCCCGAGGAACATAAAATTGCTACATGGCTTTCTAGGTTTAACAGACTACTACTGCAAGTTCGTGAAAAACTATGGAAAGATCAGTGCACCACTTACTTCCTTATTGAAAAATGTTGTCTTCCAATGGTCGGACAGAGCCTCCGCTGCCTTCGACAAACTTAAGGCAACCATGACGACGACGCCGGTGCTAACACTACCAGATTTCAACCGACCCTTCATTATTGAGGCCGACGCATTTGGAGTCGAAATTAGAGCCATTCTCATGCAAGATGGTCGACCACTCACATACACTAGTAAGGCATTATCTCCCTCCCATCAAAATAAGTTAACATATGATAAGGAGATGCTCACCATTGTGCGCGCAGCAACGAGGTGGAGACCCTACTTGATTGGCCGACGATTTCAAATTAAAACCGACCATAAAAGCCTCAAGTACTTTTTGGAGCAAAAAATATCATCCCCTGAGTAGCAAAAAATGGTAATAAAACTTCTTGGATTTGATTATGAAATAACTTACAAAAAGGGGAAAGAGAATGTTCCTGCAGATGTGCTTTCGCAACTACCCAAGCAAGTTGAAGTTTCGGCCATTTCACTTCCGACTAGCGACTTTATTAAGGATATTAAGATGGAATGACAGGAAGATTCAGAGAATAGTAAGATTATAAAAAAATTGGAGGAAGCACCAAGCCTCATGGCTCATTACAATTGGGACTCAAAAGAATTACACTATAAGGGACGCATTGTGCTTATGATAAATTCTATTTGCATCTTCACGAGCAGGGTACTAAATAGAAAAGGAGTATGGCATATCACCCATAAATCGACGGCCAGACGGAAGTTGTAAATAGGTGCTTGGAGACAGCCCAAAGCCACCCACCAAA
Organism: Musa acuminata AAA Group; assembly: GCF_036884655.1. NCBI lineage: Eukaryota > Viridiplantae > Streptophyta > Magnoliopsida > Zingiberales > Musaceae > Musa > Musa acuminata. The sequence continues at coordinate 14,001,777 of NC_088340.1, forward strand.
TATGACTACCCAAGGAGAACTTCGACCGTCCCTCTACATGCTGTACAAAGCATGAACATACCAAAAGACATGGACATACATAAGCATTACATCAAACATCTTGTTTAGAAGTTTGTCAGTGACAATCTCCCCCACTTATTCCTTCGGCATCCTCGTTGAAGCCTTTGCCGACACTACAACTCCTCGCCTTTGCTGAGTCTTCAATCTTCTGCTCCAACTACAATGCGCCTCTTGGCTCCCAGTTGCTCTCCGCTGCTGTTTTTTTTTAGTAGTCGAACATTTGATCCGCCATGCTGCTTCAACTCACCAATGACTCTGACTCTGGTGTGGGGTTGGCTAAGTTGTGTTGATCCTTGTTGATTCCTATGGATCCTCCAAATGAAGGAAAAGACCATCTTGACTACGCCAGTCTCTCAAATGCCTCATGCTGTTTGAATTGGGTGGATGCTTGTTGGAGCTTTTAACGATCATCGTCTCGCAAACTTCTGAAGTTTTGGGTCCTTCCTCCACAAAATTTGCCCATTGACTCTTCTTTCACATAGTTGTCAATTTCAAGTAGGTTCGCATCACTCCCGCTTTCGATTGGCATTTCGTTAGGAAATGAAGCGGACAATCTACTCTCAATAGTACTGATCACCGTTGGTGAGGATTTGACAACTATTGTCTTCCATTATCTTTGAAGAGTCTTTGAACTTGTGCAGAGCTCCTCTGCTAGATAGATAAGAGAATTGGGGTACTCGGTTTCACCCATTCTCTTAAGGATTGAGAAGGCAAAGGTTACTTGACTTCGCCCGCCTCCTCGAGGTTGTACTCTATGCATCGAGCTAGTTACTAGCTTTCGCCTACTTTTTGCTCACACTTCTGAAGCACTTGAAGTGTTTGCACTCCTTGCGTTGAGTTAGCTATTGTGATTCACCTTCTCAAAGCCATCAAACTTCTGGAATGCAAGAAGTTTTCACCCCAACTTGGAGTAATTCTCTAATAGATTTGGTCATTTCTGGGATTGTACCATCTTCTCCATTAACCCTGCCGCCTACTTCCCTGAGTAGCAAAGGTACAACACCGCATACTACCTGCTTCATTCCTTGGTCGTGCACTCTTGCATGACCCGAAGTCCTTCACTTTCGGCTATCTTGATGAGAAGCTTGTTGACACCGGTCTTACAAAGTTCCTTGGCCTCTGCCCTTCAGCCTTGTCTTGGTACTTGGAGTTTGCCTCTGCATGCTCCACCTCCTCGGCCCCTTTTACGACCAAGCACTCTCCCTCCATGAGAGCAAGGGATCAATGCCTTTCACGGAAGTCCCGCCTCTATGGTACAATGGCGCTGCCATGCCCAGGGCCCTACTATCCGTCGCCTCGCATTTGTATCCCTTTTCATCATGATCAATAGATATGTCTCCGTGGCACTCCTCTGAGTCCACCTCCATTCTAAGTGATGCTTGATTTTGGGTAGCAAAGTCCCTTTGGACTCATCGTCGCTTCCTCGCCCCTTTCGACCCCTTGCTTCAACACCTCTGTATTCTCCAAGCAGCTCCCTTTGGTCGATGGAAAGACAGACTGCAACTCCCATGCATGGCCTCTGCCATCACATTGTAGGATTTGCACCGATTCTGTTCTCCTTAGCTTCCTTAGTAGAAACGTTCGCTTACTCGACCTAGTCCTCTGACTTGCCGGGTTCCCTTAAGCGAATATGAGCTCTGGAGCAGTCCAACTCTCCAACTGTTTTGATCATACCTCTGTATAATCAAGTCCCTCCCATGGGACTCCCTGGTACTTGCATTCGAACTTTTCCCTTGGTGAAACACAGCCCCGATATGCTGATGACCAAGGCTTTCATCCGATGCAAAATTCGATGCACGCACGGAAGACCCGCCTCTACGGTACCATGACCTTCACTCCTTGAATCCATAGACCTTCTTACCGTTGTGTTGTTCACTGAAGTGGAGCTTCCAGTAGCTACCGGTCATACCTCTGTATGATCTAGTCCCTCACGGGACTAGGTTGTATGTATCACATTGCCACGAACTGTTCCACCACGATCCACTGCACCATGTCGCCTCCTGGTGACATCTCTGTTGCATTCTGATCCTTGTGAGATGAACACGAATTGTGAACCCTTCATGTGTGGCCTCTGCCAATATATCGCAGGGTCTCTTCCACCTTCGATTTTGTTCGCTCCTTTGGCAATCGACCTTCATCCACCCACTCTTGAGTCACACCTAGATGAAGCATCGCTCTAGGATAATCCGTCACCTAGTAGCTCCCGAAGTCCCCCGACTTCGCTGCAATTAGTGCACCATTGTCTGGATCCTGGACCTCTAACCCTACCAGCACAATCTTTGCTGTGCACCGCTTCCTTCATCGCAACTTGAATGGCAACACTGTGGCATATTCTTCAAGAGTACTCGCCTCTGCGTCCTCTTGCCCCGTGCTAAGGCCTTCTGAACCCAACTTCGCCTCCGTAAATTGAGTCACCTTAGTTCCTCCATCAAATGCTCCTTCGAGATAAGGTGCATGTGCCCAGAAGTTCCATTCGTCTTTGGCACCATGCAAGATGAGTCTGCTCCATCAGAATGAATGACCAATGGAACAACATGATCCTGCTCTTGCCTCTACAAGAGTTCATGTCCTTGACCTCTGTCCAAGGAAAGCACTATGCCTCCGCTCCATGTTCCATCTTCTATACTGGCTCCCTTCATGCGGCTTGGGTACTTCGCCAAGTTACACCCAAGTTGCTCCGCTCCTCATTTTTGCATTGCGTTGATGGTGGCCCTCGCGCCCACCATTCCACTGGTCAGCCCTCCCTTGAGTCCGATCTCAATATTGACTCCAAGTGTGCCTTCATTTGTGTTGCTTTGGGTCGCTCCCCCACTTGATCTCGTAATGCATCCACCAATGCATTCTCTCAAACGAGATCATGCGACAACTCCTCGCTACTTGCTCAGTCCATTGAGCTTCGTGGAGTTGTTGTTTGTTGAGGTACTCCTCCTCAACTTGTGAGGTCCGTCCCACATGATTCTCCCTCTAGAGAGCCGGGACTTATCCCTCTTGGATAACTGTCCCGTTGGAGCAACATCTCTCTTTGTTTCGGAGACCACCATCCCCTTGGACAACTCCGATCTGCTGAACAAACTGTGCATTGTTCTGCATCCTGCAAACACACTTGCTAGATTGCGACTCCACGTTAATACAGCCCCCGCTGCACCACTCAAGACCTAGCAACATGCTGAACTCGTTGCACACTTCAGCCTCCTACGGACATATCCTTCACATGACGAAGAGAAAGTTTCAATGCTCCGTGGCACCGAGTTTCGGTCTCTTTGGGATGGTCGCGAACATTCCATCGTCCGCATACAATCCCATTCACGAGCACCAAATTCTTTGAGTTAGCAATTCCCCTCACCTCTTTGAGCTTTGCACAACTCTTTCGATCGCTGAGCAACTCATTCCACCTTGGATGGTCTCATCCTTTACCAAGCGCCTCGCTTGCCTTGAGCACCATCGAGTATGGTTGTCAACGTTGAGCCGTAGCTCAAACTCAGCCATCCCAACCTTTGTGCGCTTCGCATTCTTCCAAGCTTGTCTGTTCTCGTGGTGCCTCTTGCGTGAAGGGTTGGCCATTCCTCTGAATGCCAATCTCAGATGCCCGCTCCTCCGAGCGACTCCTTTTCCCTACATCTCCATGCCCGTTTTCCCCCAAACGGTTGCGCATGTGCTCACTGCCCTCAACGCAGCCCCGCTAGGTCCCCCACGTTTGCATGCTAAGTGTTTCTATGAGTGCTTGTCCTGCTCTGATACCATCTGTCACGGACTTAGCTAGTTTTGCCTAAGTCGTGCGGCACCCTTGCATGTCCGTCCGCAAAGGTCAGCCTCCCCGAAGCCTCCCATGGTCCCTAAGGACCCACAAAAGAGAGAACGAGATAGAGAAAACGCCTCACTCGGGATCCACAAGCAAACATCTCCAAAAACACTTCATAGACAATGCAAATTACAAATAGACTTTACAAGCTCTGAATAGTTGCATAATAAAGGGTAAAATGGTTCACTATAGACCAAAAATCTCTCACACGTGTCCACATGACACGACCTTTATTTACAAGCCTAAAGCGGCCACCAACCTAACTAAAATGGGACTATTAAGTCTTCGGTCGTCCCTCTACATGCTGTACAAAGCATGAACATACCAAAAGACACGGACATACGTAAGCATTACATCAAACATCATGTTTAGAAGTTTGTCCGTGACAAAACGTCTGAACTTCCGATGAACTCTCGAACTCTCAACGAAATCGCATCCTTGACTTTGAGACTTCATTTTGCTTCATGCCTTGCTATTGTAATTAATCCTGCACATGTAAAACATACTTCGATCTAGATAATTATTACTAAGCTTGAATCATGTTGTCCGGTATGTCATTGGTCCATCGACGCTTCGTCCGATTCTTCGGCGCATCGTCCTCTCTTGCAGCCTATTGCCCAATCGGCTAGTTAACTACGTAACTCCGATATTCTTGGCTCAATATCCGCTCTTCTTGGCTTGATGCCCGAATCCATGGCCCGAAGCCTTTTGTCGATATGTCGACCGATCCTTCGGCCCGACGTCCAATCTTCTGACATGTTTTCCTCCGGCCCAACATGATTCTTCCTGCTTTAATTGTCTCATCCTGATCGAAGCATCCTGCGTCACTCAAAATACAGATCAAATCATAAATACTATCAATTAGTTTCATCATCAAAATATGAGATTTAACAGGAAATGCTTTGGGTGGCGGTGGAGGGCTGATGGATAGCAAGATTTTTTAAGAAGAATAACTAAATTGCAGTAGTAATAAGGTAGGAAACCAGAACCTATTGCAATTCATAGGGAGATCAATGGATGATCCACGGTGGTAGAGATGATGGTGGAATTTGGCGACGATCTTTTAAGCAATTGTGAGAATTGCTTTGGGCAACTATGGAGGGCTGATGGATGGCTGTGGAAGAGCAGCAAGATGCCAAGAATGCTGCTTTGATACCAAGTGTTAGAACCCTTGCAGATTCTAAGCTTGGGGTTGATCTCTTTAGGGGATCGGCCTCCTTGGAACTCTATAGAGGTTCCTTCCTCCAAGTTACTACTCAAAGGCTGCAGAAAAGATTTATCTGTTGCTTGAGAAAAGAGGATGAATACATGACTATTTATAGGGCTTCTAAACACCAACTCCTAATAGGACTCCTACTCAAGATTCTTACTTCTAACCAACTCCTAATAGGACTCCTACTCAAGACTCATATTCTTTTATAACTCCTAATGCTTCTCTAAGAAACAACCTCCCAACCCTAGCCGACCTCTTCACCTCTTTAATAGGGGTCGGCTAGGTAGGTTTTATATGAATGCCCCTCTTAATTAGGACTCTCCTAGCTAGAGTCATAACTAGGTTACCTTATGCCTTAGCGATATGGTCTATCATGTATGTCATGCTATGTACCAGGCCTGATATAGCGCATGCTCTGAGTGTCATGAGCAGGTCTTAGGTGGATCAAGACTTGGGGCACTGGAAAATAGTAAAGTGTATCCTTAAGTACTTGAGAAGGACTAAGGATCTTTTACTAGTATATGGAGGTATTAGCCTCAAGATTGAAGGCTATAGGGACTCGAGTTTCCAGTCCGATGTCAATGATAGCAAGTCAAATTTGAGGTATGTGTACACCTTGAATGGAGAAGCAGTATGCTGGAAGAGTTTCAAGCAAGATACTACTACTGACTTGACCATAGAGGCGGAGTATATTACTGTAGCAAAGGCAGCAAAGGAGGGAGTCTGGATTAAGAAGTTCATCATAGATTTGAGAGTCATGTCGGGCAGCGAGGAGCCTATTCCCTTATATTACGACAACAATAGAGCGATTGCTCAAGCAAAGGAACCCAAGTCTCATCAAAAGTGTTCTAAGGAGGTCTCAACTTATTAGAGAGATTGTGACATGAGGAGATGTAGTAGTGAAAAGAGTTACATCCGAAGATAACATCGTAGATCCACTAACAAAGCCATTGTCTCATATTGTCTTTAAGACACATAGGTGATTGCCTTTAGGTCAAGTGAGAGATTGCTAGTCATAGGTGCCCTACAAGCCAATCATGTGAGTGATGGCGCGTGTGACTTGATATTCAGTCTTTTTACTTATTATTATTTGGTATTTTATCACTTTATATTATCTATTGCTTGAATATATTGTGATGTCCATGGATCTGTGCAATGAGAATCAGATCGTGATGAGATCACAATAATAAGATCGATTCACCTTTAAACACAGATCCTAAATAATCCCAGTCATAGATTACTCAAGAAGGACATCGAGATAACTAAATAGATTGGTATGCTATACACCCATCCATATGATAGATGTAGCTGGTCTCATAGTTGCTCGTATGGGGCACTAGGGATATAGTACAGGTGCTCATTGGGGAATGAGTTCACTGATTGATCCGCTTGTGGAATGCTAGGTGGTTGATAATGCCTTATTATTAGACAACAATTCCCTAATCCAAGTGGTGTACCTAGTTCTTAGACTTGAGACACTAAGGATGTCTTGTATGAGTTTTCTACTCTTTGATACCGGACTTATATGTTTGGATGTTCCAAATCTAGCACAACCGGTTATCGGGAGTGGTAGTCAACCTTTCAAGGGCTATTGAGTATCAATAGAGGATTATCCACTCTCAGTATCATGAGAGTAATATCCTAGGTGTTCTTGCTCAGATAAATCCCTAGCCAAGGTCTTTCAGATTGAGAGAGAAAGACTTCTATATAAGAATCCGATCCGAGTGAGACTCGAGTAGAAATCGTATGAGTCTGACAGCTCCATGCTCGGTATATGATCTCTAGGATATTACATGGATGAGGAACTATAGGAACATAGTAACTGAGGACAGACAGGTCCTATGAATTGGATTCCCCTATATCATTTAGGGACTAGGTGTAGTGGCCAAGTACATCCGTAGTCGATGAGTCGAGTGAATTATTATGGAGATAATAATTTACTGAGTCAGAATGAGTTCTGATAGGTATGACTTACAACCATCTTGATATTGGGCCTAGAGGGTCACACAAGCATTATGATAAGTAGAGGTTCGGATATGAGATATCCGTCGGAGTCCCTATCTTATTGGATATCTAATAAGCCCCTAAATTATTGGATCCTATGGATGAAATCCTATAAGAGCCAATGAGAGATTATTGGATAGAGATCCACTAATGTAAGAGGCTTATGTAGTTGGATGGAGATCCAATACCCAATAGGGCAGGATCCATTAGGGTTAAGTTGATAGGAGGTCTCTATAAAAAGGAGGGAACCAATGATTCATATATTAGAGCCTTTTTTGGGTTGCCTCTCCTATTCTCCTCCCCTTCTCCTCCTTAGATTGGCTTGGAGTTTTGAGGAGCATCGTCATAGCCTTGCTGCCTTGCTGTGCGAAACACTGTTAGAGAGGAGGAAACTTGACCTCCTTCACCCTCTCCTATAGATCTGTAGAGATTTAGAAATATATGATCTCCCTAGATAATATAATCTTTCATATACGCAGTTTTAAGTTTCATAGATTTTTTGCACCAATCTTTGCATGATGATGAACACATCTTTGGGAAATTAGGGATTTTGGTTTTATGTTCTTCCGCTGTATGTGATGTCGCCTCCTAGATTTCCCTACACATTTTACCCTTCGGCATGAACTCTCTATTGAATCTCGGTTGATCAACCTAGCAGCAATCCATCCCATCCTACCTTAGTGTTATTTGCAAAGCAAAGTGTCTATTAGAGCGGAGCTGATCTCAAAGCCTTTTCTCGTAATGTGATTTGGCTTGGGGGAGAACTAGTATCAATACAAAGTATCCGCACGAGACAGCTTTTGATGTAGGAAAGTTTTCACTTAGTAAGATTGCTCTAATTAGAGTTTCGTGGTACCAGACTACATCAAGGCCTTTATTGAGTGACTACTTCGGCTAAGCGAGCTGCATGAGATATACGAGGGAATGAGCCCTTTTTTCATGGTTGAGGGGTAGTGGCATGAACACAGGACTCAGAGACCACACTAGCTCCTACCATTGACGAAGAAAGGATAGAGATTCTCTTGATACGACAACAAAAGCACTAAGTGAATTGAGCTCTACTTCCTTACTATACATGGCTCTAGCCTCTTACTAGTTGTTGTTTGCCTGCTCGTATGCTCAAAACTCATTATAACCCTATACCTGGCTTAAGGTGTGAGTTTAGCCAAGAGTAAGCAGTGATAAAGCTGTTAGGTATTAGTCAATTCTATAAGAGGTGGTGTGATCTAGATGATTTGAAATAAGCAAAGGCGCAAGCAAGGGGAAAGCCCATAAAAGAAGGGAACTAAATAGGCCATAAGATGCATTTAAGCCATAGAATCTAGCCCTGAGATTAATGCATGGATTAATCCTAAGCATTATCACATATCATATAATTATCATCCCTAATGTTGCATACATCATTCAACATTTCAAAACATAACATAACATGCATGAAACCTTAGCAATATACTTTTCATGATCAAATTTTTAATTTTTCAAAGATGCTAAAAAAAAAACATGATATAATTTTTGAAAAATAATTTTTTATTTCCTATTCCTGCTATCTAAATTAAGCACTCACGAAAAACTTCAAGTAATTTCAAAATAATTCAAGAGAGTCGAGTTACTTACCTTGTAGTCGAAGCCCGTCAAAGCCCAATTCACCGTTTCACCTTTGAAAGTTCTTGATTCATCCTTGGTTGCCTTCCTCTTCTTCGGCCTCTTCCTCCGTTCAAGTTCATTGTTTATTTTAGATTTTTGTTTAATAAACTTATTAAGATTTAGTATTCGAAGTTCAAGTTCATCATTGTCCTCATCACTTGAGTCATCGCTCAAGTGGTATTCATTTGTCCGGAGTTCCAAATCCTTCCTATTCTTTGGAAGGTGGTTCAAGTGCTCATCGGGTTCAAAATGTTTCAAAAGTGTCATTTCATAGGTCATTAATGACCCGATTAATTCTTCTAATGGAAAATCATTTAAATTTTTTATCTCTTGTATTGCCGTTATTTTAGGATCCCACCTTTTTGGAAGGGATCTTAAGATCTTGCTTACGAGATCAAAATTCGAAAAAGATTTACTAAGAACTCTTAGATTATTGACAACATCCGTGAAACGGGTGTACATGTCGCCTATAGTTTCGCTTGGTTGCATTCGAAAAAACTCAAAATCATGCAATAAAATGTTAACTTTTGAGTCTTTGACTCTACTAGTTCCATCGTGCATGATTTTAAGTGTTCGTCAAATATCAAAAGCTGTTTCGCACATAGAAATCTGATTGAACTCATTTTTGTCCAAAGTACAAAATAAGGCATTCATAGCCTTTGCGTTTAAAGAAAAATACTTCTTCTCCAAATCCGACCATTCGTTCATCGGTTTAGAGAGAAGTTGAAAACCGTTTTCAATAATATTTCATAAAGCCAAATTCATAGAAATCAAGAAAACTCTCATTCGAGTTTTCCAATAAGTGTAGTCCAATCCGTTAAACAACGGTGGACGAACAATCGATAAGCCCTCTTGAAAGCAATGAAAAGCCATTTCTCTCGGGTATAAATCCGAAATAAGAAATACCGGGCTCTGATACCAATTGTTAGGATCAAGAGCACTAAGAGGGGGGGGGGGGTGGATTAGTACAGCGGAAAACTTTCGACGATTTAAAACGACGTTCGTACGATAAAAATTATTTCGGTAAGAAAGCTGATTCGAAAATCACTTTAACTTGTGATCAAGCGAGATGCAGTTAAAGTAAAGATATAGAGATAGTTTGTAGTTAAGATAGAGAACAAAATGTAATTGCAAACCGAAATACGACGTTCGTACGATAAAAGCGATTTCGGTATGAAAGCCGATTCGAAAGTTGCTTTAACTTATATTAGGCGAAGTGTAGTTAAAGTAAAGCTATGGAGGCAGTTTGTGGTTAAGATAGAGAACAGAAAGTAAATGCAAACCGAGATTTAGAGTGGTTCAGTCAATCTTGACCTACATCCACTTTTGGCTTCCTCCTCTGATGAGGTCATCGACGTCCACTAGAGGCCTTTCTTCAATAGGCGAAGGCCAACCACCCTTTTACAGTTTCACTCCTTTTGATGGGCTTAAGAGACAACCCTTACAGAATTTCTCTCATCTCTTGAAAGATAAAAACTTGGAAGAAAAGAGGGAGGAGAACTTCTAGCCTTGACAACACTTTTGAGCTCTAAAAATCACAGAGTAAGATTGGATTTTCAGTGCCTTTGGTTGCCCTTTCATGCAGGAAAGGGTAAGGTTTATATAGGCTCCAAACTGGTTTGAATTTGGAGCTCAAAAGTATCTTTTTCCGGATTTCTGGGATCTTGGCGGTACAACCTCCTGACTGGGGTGGTACAACCGCTTGACAAAGCTCAGAGACCGAGCTCTGGCGGTGCCACCGCCTGATAGGGACGGTTGCACCGCCCAGTCTCGCTCGGAGACTGAGCCCAGGTGGTGCTGTTGAATCTCGGATTTTGATGATAAAATCAATTGATGGGTTAATTGATCTAATCCATATTATTGAGTTAAGTGTGCAGGATTAACTACTATAACCAGAAAACATAAAGCAAGAATACCGGAGTCAAGTTCGATGGACGTTTAAGAGACCGAAGAATCGTCGGAGATGCTGCCGGAACCAACCGAGAAGAAATCGGGAACCTATCAGAACTTTCGGAAGTTCACCGAAGAGATCGTCGGAGGTTCGCGGAGATCACCGAGAAGGCTCGGCTACTCGTTAAAGTCATCACAAGATCGGGAGCTTGATGGGAGTTCGTCGGAAAGCTCGCCGGAACAAGACTCGACGTTCGCGGTTGAAAACTTGCTTAGGATGTTTTTAGTTATGTAGTTCGCATGTAATTAGGATTAGGATTAAGAGATAATCCTATATCCTGGTTAGGGGCCAACTGGGGCCAAAATTAGACTTGGTTTGGGCTAAATTTAAAGCCCAAACAGTGAACCGATGGGTCTGGTGGTGGCACCGCTAGACTGGGCGGTTGCACCACCCAGCACCCGAGAGCCAAGCGGTGGCACCGCCTAGCTGGGCGGTGGCACCGCCCAGCACCCGAGAGCCAAGCGATGGCATCGCCTGGCTGGGCGGTGGCACCGCCCAGCACCCGAGAGCCAAGCGGTGGCACCGCCAGTCCACTGTCACTGTTAGACACTGACAGGCGGTGACACCGCCAGCATCGGTAACCAAAGAGAATTCAAATTTTGGAGCCCAAATTTGAATCCTCTTGAGGCATATAAATACCCCTCAAATCTCAACTGAGATTACAACTTTTTGAGAAGCAATTGATTGAGAGAAAGGTCTTAGAAAAGTCTTAGCAAGTCTTGTTTTCAATTTGCTAGTGTTCACCTCCTTCTTTCTTGCTGAAAATCTGTAAGAGAGTGAACCGCTTGTAAAAAGTTGTAAGAGGGGTATTTGCCCTTCCCTTTCAAGAGATTTGCTAGTGGAAGGTGGGAGCCTCATCGAAGATGGCCTCGCAAGTGGATGTAGGTCATTTGACCGAACCACTTTAAAATCGGCGTGATCTATGGTTTGCATTTCATTATTACTATTTACATTACTACAAACCTTCTTATGTGCTTTATTTCCTCATTACCTTTGCTGCACAACTTTACGAATACGCTTTCAAGTTAGCACTTCCGAGTTCGATTTTTATCGTACGAAAGATTTGTCAAAACCGATGTTTTAATCCGCTGCACTAATTCACCCCCCCCCTCTTAGTGCCGCTCCAATCCTAACAATTGGTATCAGAGCGAGGCTCACTCTCATATTTGGTTTGATACCCAAGAGAGATGGCTTACTCCGGCATACATGAGGGTCATTCCATCACACGTCCACCCATGTTTAATGGGTCGGATTACACTTATTGGAAGACTCGTATGAGGATCTTCCTCATTTCCATGGATTTCGAGCTTTGGACTATTGTTGAAAACGGATTTAAAAAATCTTCTCTTCCGATGAGCAAATGGAATGAATCGGAGAAGAAGGTTTTTGCTTTAAACGCAAAGGCTATGAATGCCTTGTTTTGTGCACTAGACAAAAATAAATTTAATCGTGTTTCAATTTGTGATTCGGCTTTTGATATTTGAAGAACTCTTGAGGTCACTCAAGAAGGCACTAGCCGAGTGAAAGAGTCCAAAATCAACATCCTTGTGCACTCTTACGAACTTTTCCGAATGAAACCAAGTGAGTCCATCGGAGACATGTACACTCGGTTCACGGATGTCATCAATGGACTCAAAACTCTTGGTAAAGATTTTACTAACTTTGAACTAGTAACTAAAATCTTAAGATCCCTCCCTAAAAGTTGGGATCCAAAAGTTACGATCATTCAAGAGGCCAAAGACCTTAAAACATTCCCTCTTGAAGAACTTATTGGGTCTCTAATGACCTACGAAATGACATGTCAAGCTCATGACGAGCTCGAGAACCCCCTTCCAAAGAACAGGAAGGACATGACACTCACATCACAAGAAGATCGCTTGAAAGGAACATCAAGTGATGAGGACAGTGATAATGACATTGCAATTTTGACTCAAAAATTTAAAAAATATTTAAGAAAGAATAAATTTAAAAATAATATAAAAAATAAATTTGAACACAAGAAGGACCAAGTGATTTGCTATGAGTGCAAAAAACTGGGACACTACAAGAACGATTATCCTTAAGCTAAAAAGAGAACATCAAAGAAGAAGGCGCTCAAGGCAACGTGGGATGATTCAAGCGCGTCCGAAGAAGAGGAGTCCAACACCGAGCAAGTTGCTCATGACGCCCTAATGGCCATCGGAGAAGAGGTAACAGATTTAATTGATGCAGATTTACCTTATCATGAATTATTAAATGCCTTCCATGAGTTATTTAATGAACGTAAGACAATTAGTAGAAAATACAAATTGCTAAAAAAGGAGCATGATAGTCTCACTTGTAATGTCGATAAATTAAAGACTGAATATCATGATAGTTTAGCTCCATGTACAAAATGCCATGATCTAGAAACTCTCCAAAAGGAGAACTCGCTACTTAAGGACACCTTGAAGAAATTCGAGGTTGGTAGCAAGTCTTTGAACATGATCCTTACAAATAAGGGTCACGTTCCTAAAAGAAGTGGAATCGGATTTGTGAGAAGTCCTCACCAAAATCTAACCACCTTCATTAAAGGCCCTATCTTACATGTTCGGCACCAAAGCAATTGCAACTTTTGTTGCAAATATGGACATAAAACTTACAAATGTTCATTCAAGAAAATTACTCCGAACAAACTAATTTGGGTTCCTAAAGGAACCATGATCAATTCTATACAATATGATGAACAAGTTAAATCAGTTTTTAAGGCACCCAAAAGAAAATGGGTACCTAAAAATAATCCCTTCTTGTAGAAACATACACCATCACAAGCTAGGAGCAAGAGATGGTATCTAGATAGTGGATGCTCAAGACATATGACTGGAGATCCATCTCATTTCTCTATGCTCACTAGCAAAGAAGAAGGGTACGTCACCTTCGGAGATAACAATCAAGGCAAAATCATTGGCAAGGGAACCATAGGTAACAAATTAAAATTTTCTATTGATAATGTCTTACTAGTTGATGGATTGAAACATAATCTCTTGAGTATTAGTCAATTATGCGATAAAGGTTATATCGTTAGATTTGAATCAAATGTGTGTATTATTGAAAAACCAAACCATAACATAACTATGATTGCATTAAAACAAAATAATGTCTACACCATCAACCTTGATGAACTAAGTAATGAAATATGCTTCTCCGCTTTAAATGATGATGCTTGGCTTTAGCATAGGAGACTAGGCCATGCAAGCATGAAACTAATATCTAAGATCTCATCTAGAGAATTAGTGCGAGGAATTCCAAATATAAAGTTTATTAAGGATAAAGTACGCGATGCATGTCAACTAGATAAACAAATAAAAACTAGTTTCAAACCAAAAACTCAAATTAGCACCACTAGACCATTACAATTGATTCATTTAGACTTATTTGGACCAATTGACACGACAAGTCTAAGAGGAAGCAAATATGCATTTGTAATTGTGGATGACTATACTAGATACACTTGAACCTATTTCTTAGCTCACAAAAGTGATTGTTTCAAGTGTTTCTCTAAATTTTGTAAACTTACTCAAAACGAAAAAGGTTTCATGATTTCATTAATTCGGAGTGATCACGGTGGCGAATTTCAAAACCGTGACTTTCAAAATTTTTGTGAAGTTAATGGATACAATCACAACTTCTCCACTCCGAGGAATCCCCAACAAAATGGAGTAGTTGAAAGAAAAAATAGAAACCTACAAGAAATGGCAAGAACGATGTTAAATGAACATAGTTTACCTAAGTATTTTTGGGCCGAAGCCGTAAATACGGCTTGCTACATCATGAATAGAGTCATAATAAGACCATCCGTATCAAAAACTCCCTATTAATTATGGAATAACAAAAAACTAAATATTTTCTATTTTAAAGTTTTCGGTTGTAAATGCTTTATTTTGAATGAAAGGGATGCCTTAGGAAAATTTGATGCTAAATCCGATGAAGGCATCTTTCTTGGTTACTCTTCCGTTTCTAAGGTTTTTCGGGTTTTTAACAAAAGAACCATAGTAATAGAAGAGTCTATTCATGTAGTTTTTAATGAAATTTCTAATTTAAAGAAAAATGATTTTGATGATGATCTTGGTTTTGATAATTTGAATTTAAATGAACCCCCTCCTCAAAATAGCAACTTGGATGCACCTTCTTCCGAAATTTCCTTACCCAAGGAATGGAAGTATATAGATGCTCATCCAAAGGAGCTAATTATAGCAGATACATCAAAAGGGGTTCAAACTCGTTCATCTTTCAAGAATTTTTGTGCTAACACCGCCTTCCTCTCTCAAATCGAACCTAAATGCATTGACGAGGCTTTAAAAGATGATTTTTGGATTCTTGCAATGCAAGAGGAATTAAATCAATTTGAGAGGAATAAGGTATGGAAGCTTGTTCCTAGACCTAGTGACCATTTAGTCATTGGTACTAAATGGGTCTTTAGAAACAAGCAAGACGAAAATGGTATTGTGGTTAGAAACAAGGCTAGATTAGTGGCCAAAGGTTTCAACCAAGAAGAAGGTATCGATTACGAAGAAACTTTCGCTCCCCTGGCTCGATTAGAAGCCATAAGGATGCTACTTGCCTATGCTAGTAGTAATAATTTTAAATTGTTTCAAATGGATGTCAAAAGTGCTTTCTTGAATGGTTTTATTTTCGAAGAAGTATATGTCGAACAACCTCCCAGATTTGAAAATTCTCTTCTTCCTAATCATGTATTCAAATTGACTAAGGCTCTCTATGGCTTGAAACAAGCTCCTAGAGCTTGGTATGAAAGGCTTAGTTCCTTTCTTATTTTAAATAATTTTACCAAAGGCAAGGTTGATACTACATTGTTTATCAAACATTTTAAAAATAATTTTCTTATTATGCAAATTTATGTTGACGATATTATTTTTGGCTCTTCGGATGAATCACTATGTGAATCATTTGCCAAATGTATGAGTCATGAATTTGAAATGAGTTTAATGGGTGAATTAACTTTCTTTTTGGGATTACAAATCAAACAACTTAGTGATGGTATATTTCTTAACGAATCTAAATATACATTAGAATTGTTAAAATGATTTAACATGGATAATTCAAAAGCAACAAACACCCCTATGAGTACTTCGACTAAGTTAGATATGGATGAAGATAGTGAAAATTTTGATCAAAAAATATATAGGGGAATGATAGGTAGTCTACTCTACCTCACCATGACTAGACCGAATATTATGTTTAGTGTAGGACTTTGCGCTAGGTTTCAATCTAATCCTAAATTATCTCATCTTAAGAGTGTTAAAAGAATATTTAGGTATCTTAAAAGAACTCCAAATCTAGGATTGTGGTATCCAAAATCTGAAAAATTCGATTTAATAGCTTATGCAGATGCCGATTTTGGCGGATGCAGGATAGATAGAAAAAGTACATCCGGAACATGCCAATTTTTGGGACATGCACTTGTTTCTTGGACTTCCAAGAAATAAAATTCAGTTGCACTATCTATGGCGGAAGCCGAATACATTGCTGCAAGTGTTAGGATCGAGAGCACTAAGAGGGGGGGGGTGAATTAGTGCAGCGGAAATCTTTCAGCGATTAAAATCGAAAGCTGCGTTTGTTCGATAAGAACTATTTCGATGCAAAAGCTGATTCTAAGATTACTTATGATTGAGTACAGTTTATGTCTAAACACAGTTTGCGTCTAAGCGTAATTTACGCAGTTTGCGTCTAAATGTAGTTTGTGTCTAAATGCATATTGCGACTAAGCGCAGTTTGCATCTAAGTGTAGTTTGCATCTTAGGCTCAGATTGCGTCTAAGCGCAGTTTGCACAGTTTGCGTCTAAGCGCAGATTGCGTCAAAGCTCAAATTGCGTCTAAGCGCAATTTGCATTTAAGCGCAGTTTGCGTCTTAAGCGCAGATTGCGTCTAAGCGCAGTTTGCGTCTAAACACAGTTTTACGTTAAAACGTAGATTCGGAAAGATTTGAACTTAGACACTCGTTCGTAAAAGCGCAGAAGTCAGTTTGCAGTTATAAATGGAATGTAAACATAAACTGCAGAGAAACTCGTTCGTAAAAGCGTAGAAATCAGTATGCAGTTATAAACAGAATCAAGACGTAAACGTAAACTGCAAAGAAACTCGTTCGTAAAAGCGCAGAAGACAGTTTGCAGTTATAAATAGAATCAAAACGTAAGTGTAAACCGCAATGTAGAGATCGTACGAAAACACCGATTTACGTCTGAATGCAGATTCGGAAAGAACAGAACTTAGAAACTTGTTCGTAAAAGCACAGAGAGCAGTAGCTATGTAGGAGGTTTGCAGTAATGATAAAGTGCTCAAAATGAAAGCAAACCAGAGATTTAGAGTGGTTCGGTTAGTCTTGACCTACTCCACTTTTGGCTTCCTCCACCGACGAGGTCACCGACGTCAACTAGAAGCCTTCCTTCAATAGGTGAAGGCCAACTACCCTCTTACAGATTCACTCCTTTTGACGGGCTTAGGAGAACCCTTACAGAAGTTTTCTCTCCTCTCTTTACAACTCAAACTTGAAGAATAGAAAGAGGAGAACTAGCAGTTTTGAGCTCTAAGAAACACAGAAAGATAGCAAGATTTCGAGTGTGTGTTCTGTTCTTTCAGTGCTGAATGGGTGGGGTATTTATAGGCCCCAACCCAGTTCAAATTTGGAGCTCAAAACGATCAAATCCCGGAATTCCGGGATCAGGCGGTTGCACCTCCTGACTGGAGAGGTTGCACCGCCTGGTAGAGCTCGAAGACTGAGCCCAGGCGGTTGCACCTCTGTGTCAGGGGCGGTTGCACCTCCTGAGTCTGGCACGGAGACTGAGCCCCAGGCGGTGCCACCTCTTGACTGAGGCGGTTGCACCTCTCTGCCAAAGCTCGAAGACCGAGCTCAAGCGGTGCCACCTCTTTGTCAGGGAGGTTGCACCGCCTAGTCTAGCTCGAAGACTGAGCTCAAGCGGTGCCACCTCCTGGCTGGGGCAGTTGCACCGCCCAGTCTCACTGGGAGGCTTAGCCCAGGCGGTGCCACCTCCTGGCCTAGGCGGTTGCACCTCCTGGTGCAATCAGGATCCGAATGGTTAGCTCCATTCGGCCCAATTTCAGTCTTTCAGGGGCCCAATTGCCCCAAGATTAAGCTAATGGGATCACCTCCCATTTTCCAACTTAATCAACGTGCTAACTATGATTAGATCTAAAACAATTTCTGCAGCTTTGCTTCGATGCGTCAATCGCTTCTTCCGGCGAGTTTCCGGCGAACTTCCGTCGATCATCCGATGAACCCTCGGTGATGCTCCTGCGGACTTCCAGCAAACTCCTGGACTTTGCGACGATCCACTTGGCGAGTTCCAACGAGCTTCGCTTGGCAAGCTTCTGGACTTCTCGGATCTGTTCTCGCAGAACCTCCGACGACCGTCCGAACTTCCGTCGAACTCTCGAACTCCCAACGTGATCATGAACTTGACTCCAGCGCAACTCCTGCTGCTTGTCTAACTTTCATCGTAGTTAATCCTGCATACTTAAAGCAAAACTTCGATCGAGACAATTAATCCTAAGCAATTAACCAAGTTGTTCGGTATGTCATTGGTCCCTTGACGCTTCGTCTGATTCTTCGGCGCATCGTCCTCTCCTGCGCCCTATTGCCCAATCGGCCAATTGACTCCGCAACTCCGATATCCTTGGCACAATACCCGCTCTTCTTGGCCCAATGCCCGAGTCCACGACCCGAAGCCTTCTGTCGATACGTCGACCGATCCACCGGCCCGACGTCCAATCTTCTGACATGTTCCTCCGGCACAACATGATTTTCCTGCTTTAATTATCTCATCCTGATCAAAGCATCCCGCGTCACTCAAAACGTAGATTAAATCATAAACATATATCAAGTAGTTTCATCATCAAAATACGAGATTCAACAATCTCCCCCTTTTTGATGATGACAACTACTTGATGACGGAGTTAACCTTAACTCCTGGAGTTTAAACAAACTCCCCCTATCAATATGCCATATTGATAGAAACTCTTAGATTCAAAAATCTAAGCAACATGTCATCATAAACGGAGTTAACCTTAACTCCCAGAGTTTAAACAAACTCCCCCTATCAATATGCCATATTGATAGAAACTCTTGGATTCAAAAATCCAAGCAACATGTTATCATACACTTATGCATAACATGCCATGTCATCAACATACTTCTCCCCCTTTGTCATCAACAAAAAGGAGAAGTACCACAATCAAGCGTTTGTGATATTGGTTAAACTCATTGCATGAAAAACATAATATCAAGTTTTATCATCATGCAGTTTTGAAGCCGGAAAATTTAGCAAATGTTACATCATGCTTAGAACATTCAAGCTATCAAGTTTTAGATATGTAAGTTTTACAGCATACAAGATAGCACTTTTATAACATGCAAGCTAGCAATGTTGCAACATTTTAGAACTTGCAAGCTAGCAATTTAGAGATGTTCAAGAAGGCAACTCTTGCTTCTTGAAATATGCAAGTTGCAAGCTAGCAAATTTTTACGATATGCAAGTTTTGCTTCTTGAGATAGGCAAGATAGCACTTTTGCAATTTTTGTTTGGCAAGCTTGTGATGTTCAAGATAACAAGCTCTTTCTTCTCTTTTGAGAAGTGTCATTTTTGCTTTCGTTGCAAAGTGCAAGCTAGCAAAATGCCAAACTAGCAAGAGATAATGTTTTACATGAGGCAAGCAAACAATTTGGCAAGTGTTACATTTGCATCTTCTCTTTAGATGTGCAAGAAAATAAACAAGTTTTTGCATTTTCTTGACATTTCAAGCTAGCAATTATCGGTGATGTTCAAGATAGCAATTTCTTCTCTTTTGTAATTTTTGCCTTTTTCTTGAATTGTGCTAGCAATCTATCTCCCCCTTTGTCATTGTCAAAAAGAAGGGAAAAACCCTTTACATCAATTTCTAAATCATGACAAAGGTAAGTAATCATTCTTATTTGTGCATCATTATAGTTTCAATGCACAAATTCATTAACATTACATTTCATTTTTTTTATGCACGATACCGAAAAATCAATCATCATCATGAGCATATCAAACATGATATTCAAGCATTCATGATATATCATTTTGGCAACATAATCATAGATATTCAAACGATGGTATCTAAATGTCAGAATTCATTACATCCTATTATGCATGATCATTGACTCCTCATTTGTATTTCATGCATTATTTCATTTCATCTCATAAGCAATATCAAGAAGAGTTATTGGATGATGAGATAAATATTTTATGAATACACGGAATATCATAAGTGTTTCATGTATTCATATTATCACATGAAGCATATAAACATGAATAACGTTATTACTATTTCATCAAAATCAATTTCGAGATTCACACAATATCATGAAATCATTAATCTCGATAAGATGGGAAAAGCATTTTCTTTTTAAGTGATTCTTTTAACACATCATAAAAAACTCATTCATAATTCAAGTGATTTACAAGATATCATAAATGAATTTATCACTTGTATTTCATCAAAATCGAGAACTCTAGAGATAGAAAATGATTGAAGCATTTAATATGATTGATGCATGATTCATATTTAAAGTGTATCTTATGTCGTAAATACGAATCAAGCATTTGTCAAATCTGAAATCATCCTCAAAATTACATTCAATAAATTCATGTATGACAAGCATAGATTTATTCAAAAATCAATAAGATAGAGGATTACATTTTAAGTGTTCATCAATTGTAGCATTTCATCATATGGTAAGATATCAATGCGTAAAACTGTGAAGCAAGATTTTGTTTGATATCTTGATACAGGGCATGATGTACACATTTTGAATATTTTAGCAAGTGTAGCATTGCATCACATGGTAAGATATCAGCTCGTATGATACAAATTTTTGTTTGATATCTTGATACAGGGCATATAGCAATGATAGCAATCATATATTTCTTGGTGATGCAAGCATGGGATAATCATAGCATAGTGTTTATAGCATCAATTCATATATTTCTCCCCCTTTTTTTTAAGTGTTTCATCTTAAGTGATCGATTTAATGTTAGCATGCCTTTTCATTTATGTCAAATGAAAACATGCATCAACGTTTAGGATCGTGAAATAAATTTCATCATAAAACCATCAATCACAAAAATCATCATGTATAACTTTAAAATCTCAAATCTTTATTCTTATGTCAAAATCATACATCATATTTAACAAACAAAGACAATGAAAAATATCAAGCCTTCCAGACAAAATCCATGTATCGTCATTGAAAAGCAATATGAAAATCATCAAAATATACATTCTTGCTTCTCAAGCACATAAATAAGATTTAATCTCACTAGGTGTACAATCATTAGATTTCTATCTTGCATTAACATAAGACATGCAATTTTCATTATCATTTTCAAAATTACAAGCATGATCATATTTTTGCATTTTCATTATTAAATTATTAAAAATATAATTTTCAAGAAAATTTAAAGAAAAAGAAAAATGCATCATGAAAAACATCATGTAATTTCGAAGTAAATTAAAGGCATTTTGATTACCGCAGCGTCGAAAGGCGTAAAGGCGTAGTTTGCCACCTCGCCTTTGTTGATTTTCTCCTCGTCTTCAGAGGAGCTCGATTCATCCCAATTTTTGTTCTTCTTCTTGCGTTCAAAGCAAGTAGTTCCGTTCTTTTTACTTTTTAATTTTTGTTTCATTTGTAGTTTAAGTTCACCATCACTTGAGCTTATGCTCGAGTGGTCTTCGAATGTTCTATGTCCCAAATCCTTTCTATTCTTTGGAAGGTGGTTCTCAAGTTCTTCACGTGCATTGCACGTCATTTCATATGTGATCAATGAACCAATTAGTTCTTCAAGTAGAAATTGGTTCAAGTTTTTCGATTCTTGAATAGCAGTTACTTTTGAATCCCAAGTTTTAGAAAGTGAGTGCAAAACTTTGTTAACGAGTTCAAAATCCGAAAAGCTTTTACCAAGTGATTTTAAACCATTGACGACATCCGTAAAACGGGTGTATATGTCAACAACGGTTTCGCTTGGTTTCATATGAAAAAGCTTGAAATCATGTAGTAAAATATTAACTCTACTAGTCAACAACGGGTGTATATGTCAACAACTTTCGAGTCTTTGACTCTACTAGTTCCCTCATACATGATTTCAAGAGTGCGCCAAATATCGAAAGTCATTTCGCACAAAGAAACCCGATTGAACTCATTTTTGTCCAAAGCATAAAATAAGGCATTCATAGCCTTTGCGTTTAAAGAAAAATACTTCTTCTCTAAATCCGACCATTCGTTCATCGGTTTAGAGGGAAGTTGAAAACCATTTTCAACGATAATCCATAAATCCAGATTTAGAGAAATCAAGAAAACTCTCATTCGAGTTTTCCAATAAGTGTAGTCCAATCCGTTAAAGAACGGTGGACGAAAGACCGAAAAGCCCTCTTGAAGAGCCATTTCTCTCGGGTGTAAATCCGAAATGAGAAATACCCCGCTCTGATACCAATTGTTAGGATCGAGAGCACTAAGAGGGGGGGGGGGGGTGAATTAGTGCAGCGGAAATCTTTCAGCGATTAAAATCGAAAGCTGCGTTTGTTCGATAAGAACTGTTTCGATGCAAAAGCCGATTCTAAGATTACTTATGATTGAGTACAGTTTATGTCTAAACACAGTTTGCGTCTAAGCGCAGTTTACGCAGTTTGCGCCTAAATGTAGTTTGTGTCTAAATGCAGATTGCGACTAAGCGCAGTTTGCATCTAAGTGCAGTTTGCGTCTTAGGCTCAGATTGCGTCTAAGCACAGTTTGCACAGTTTGCGTCTAAGCGCAGATTGCGTCGAAGCTCAGATTGCGTCTAAGCGCAGTTTGCGTTTAAGCACAGTTTGCGTCTTCAGCGCAGATTGCGTCTAAGCGCAGTTTGCATCTAAACATAGTTTTACGTCAAAACGTAGATTCGGAAAGATTTGAACTTAGACACTCGTTCGTAAAAGCGCAGAAGTCAGTTTGCAGTTATAAATGGAATGTAAACGTAAACTGCAGAGAAACTCGTTCGTAAAAGCGTAGAAATCAGTTTGCAGTTATAAACAGAATCAAGACGTAAACGTAAACTACAAAGAAACTCGTTCGTAAAAGCGTAGAAGACAGTTTGCAGTTATAAATAGAATCAAAACGTAAGTGTAAACCGCAATGTAGAGAGCGTACGAAAACACCGATTTACGTCTGAATGCAGATTCGGAAAGAACAGAACTTAGAAACTTGTTCGTAAAAGCACAGAGAGCAGTAGCTATGTAGGAGGTTTGCAGTAATGATAAAGTGCTCAAAATGAAAGCAAACTAGAGATTTAGAGTGGTTCGGCCAGTCTTGACCTACTCCACTTTTGGCTTCCTCCACCGACGAGGTCACCGACGTCAACTAGAAGCCTTCCTTCAATAGGCGAAGGCCAACTACCCTCTTACAGATTCACTCCATTTGACGGGCTTAGGAGACAACCCTTACAGAAGTTTTCTCTCCTCTCTTTACAACTCAAACTTGAATAATAGAAAGAGGAGAACTAGTAGTTTTGAGCTCTAAGAAACACAGAAAGATAGCAAGATTTCGAGTGTGTGTTCTGTTCTTTCAGTGCTGAATGGGTGGGATATTTATAGGCCCCAACCCAGTTCAAATTTGGAGCTCAAAACGATCAAATCCCGGAATTCCGGGATCAGGCGGTTGCACCTCATGACTGGAGAGGTTGCACCGCCTGGTAGAGCTCGAAGACTGAGCCTAGGCAGTTGCACCTTTGTGTCAGGGGCGATTGCACCTCCTGAGTCTGGCTCGGAGACTGAGCCCCAAGCGGTGCCACCTCTTGACTGAGGCGGTTGCACCTCTCTGCCAGAGCTCGAAGACCGAGCTCAAGCGGTGCCACCTCTCTGTCAAGGAGGTTGCACCGCCCAGTCTAGCTCGAAGACTGAGCTCAAGCGGTGCCACCTCCTGGCTGGGGCGGTTGCACCGCCCAGTCTCGCTGGGAGGCTTAGCCCAGGCGGTGCCACCTCCTGGCCTAGGCGGTTGCACCTCCTAGTGCAATCAGGGTCCGAATGGTTAGCTCTATTCGGCCCAATTTCAGTCTTTCAGGGGCCCAATTGCCCCAAGATTAAGCTAATGGGATCACCTCCCATTTTCCAACTTAATCAACGTGCTAACTATGATTAGATCTAAGACAATTTCTGCAGCTTTGCTTCAATGCGTCAATCGCTTCTTCCGGCGAGTTTCCGGCGAACTTCCGTCGATCATCCGATGAACTCTCGGTGATGCTCCTGCGGACTTCCGGCAAACTCCTGGACTTTGTGACGATCCACTTGGCGAGTTCCGATGAGCTTCGCTTGGCAAGCTTCTGGACTTCTCGGATCTGTTCTCGCAGAACCTCCGACGACCATCCGAACTTTCGTCGAACTCTCGAACTCCCAACGTGATCATGAACTTGACTCCGGCGCAACTCCTGCTGTTTGTCTAACTTTCATCGTAGTTAATCCTGCACACTTAAAGCAAAACTTCGATCGAGACAATTAATCCTAAGCAATTAACCAAGTTGTCCGGCATGTCATTGGTCCCTCGACGCTTCGTCTGATTCTTCGGCGCATCGTCCTCTCCTGCGGCCTATTGCCCAATCGGCCAATTGACTCCGCAACTCCGATATCCTTGGCACAATACCCGCTCTTCTTGGCCCGATGCCCGAGTCCACGACCCGAAGCCTTCTATCGATACGTCGACCGATCCACCGGCCCGACGTCCAATCTTCTGACATGTTTCTCCGGCACAACATGATTTTCCTGCTTTAATTGTCTCATCCTGATCAAAGCATCCTTTGTAACTCAAAATGCAGATTAAATCATAAACATATATCAAGTAGTTTCATCATCAAAATACGAGATTCAACAGCAAGTGCATGCTGTGCACAAGTTGTTTGGATGAAAAATACATTAGAAGACTATGGAATTCACTTCAAAAATGTTCCCATAAAATGTGATAATACTAGTGCCATATGTCTTACTAAAAATCCAATTCAGCACTCTAGAACTAAGCACATCGACGTTAGGCATCATTTCATATGCGATCATGTCTTCAACAATAATGTTGTTCTAGAATTCATTGACTTAAAGCATCAATTAGCAGATATATTTACAAAAGCTTTGAATAAAGACCAATTTGAATTCATTAGATGGGAATTAGGTATGTTAAATTGTCCCTAAGAATAAACTTGGTTGAATGGATTTTTCGTAAAGTTTTTCATCCTCTCTCTCCATTCCTCGGTGAATTTGATCATTCTCTTTCGATTCTAAATGACACATTAAATTACCTTATCCTATCTTGAGTCAAAATTAATGATTTTATGATCAAGATTAATAATTTTATGATATTTTATGAATCTCGAAATTGATTTTGATGGCTTGATTATGAGTTTCAAGTTGACGATTTGAATTTGAATGAGTTTGTATTCGAATTATGATCTTGACTTATTGTAGTTATTTATAGAAAGAATAGATTTGATAAATGCTGAATTTTCCTTTAAGATGAACTCTGCGTAAATATTTTAGCATACTTAATTTTGAATGATGAATTTTTGTATGATCAATGCTGAATTCCTGATGTTATAATCACAAATTATGTGCTTCAAGTCTCATTCCCTTTTTTTGATGACAAAGGGGGAGAAATGATAACTAAGTGATGACTTATACCATTTCGATAGCATGGCTCAATGAAAATATCTTATGTGCATCGATAATATGACTTATATGATTTACAAAAGCTTGTATAATACAAATATCTCATATGCCTTGCAAAATCTTTGAGAATATTGCAAGATTGGTTGATCATATTGAAAGCATGCCTTACATCTATATCATGAAATTCATGTTGAAAATTTTTATCTCCTGTCATAGTAAAAATCGTCCCTTATCACTTGACTTGAAAATGATTTTCATCGAAGTTTCGTATTTACTATTGCTTAATGAGAATAACGATAAGTTTTACGGTTAGAACTTATCGGTTTATACTTGAATTCAATGGGATGGAATTCAAGTGTTTTTATCTTCTCATAATATGGCACATAGATAGGGGGAGTTACGTTTAACTCCGTCATCAATTGATTGTCATCATCAAAAAGGGGGAGAAACTACGATAACCAAAAAACATAAAGCAAGAATACCGGAGTCAAGTTCGATTGACGTTTAAAAGACCGAAGAATCGTCGGAGATGCTGTCGGAACCAACCGAGAAGAAATAGGGAACCTATCGAAATTTTCAAAAGTTCACCGAAGAGATCGTCGGAGGTTCATAGAGATCACCGAGAAGGCTCGGCTACTCGTTAAAGTCATCACAAGATCGGGAGCTTGATGGGAGTTCGTCGGAAAGCTCGCCGAAACAAGACTCGACGTTCGCGGTTGAAAACTTGCTTAGGATGTTTTTAGTTATGTAGTTTGCATGTAATTAGGATTAGGATTAAGAGATAATCCTATATCCTGGTTAGGGGCCAACTGGGGCCAAAATTAGACTTGGTTTGGGCTAAATTTAAAGCCCAAACAGTGAACCGATGGGTCTGGCGGTGGCACCGCCAGACTGGGCGGTTGCACCGCCCAGCACCCGAGAGCCAGGCGGTGGCACCGCTTGGTTGGGCGGTGGCACCGCCAGTCCACTATCAGTGTCAGACACTGACAGGAGGTGGCACCGCCACTAACAGGCAGTGGCACCGCCAACATCGATAACCAAAGAGAATTCAAATTTTGGAGCCCAAATTTGAATCCTCTTGAGGCCTATAAATACCCCTCAAATCTCAGCTGAGATTATAACTTTTTGAGAAGCAATTGATTGAGAGAAAGGTCTTAGAAAAGTCTTAGCAAGTCTTGTTTTCAATTTGCTAGTGTTCACCTCCTTCTTTCTTGCTGAAAATCTGTAAGAGAGTGAACCGCTTGTAAAAAGTTGTAAGAGGGGTATTTGCCCTTCCCTTTCAAGAGATTTGCTAGTGGAAGGTGGGAGCCACATCGAAGAGGGCCTCGCAAGTGGATGTAGGTCATTTGACCGAACCACTTTAAAATCGGCGTGATCTTTGGTTTGCATTTCATTATTGCTATTTACATTACTACAAACCTTCTTACGTGCTTTATTTCCCCATTACCTTTGCTGCACAACTTTACCAATACGCTTTCAAGTTAAGCACTTCCGAGTTCGATTTTTATAGTACGAAAGATTTGTCAAAACCGACGTTTTAATCCGCTGCACTAATTCACCCCCCCTCTCTTAGTGCCGCTCCGATCCTAACAGGTGCCACTGCCTGACTAGGGTGGTTGCACCGCCCAGTCTCTCTCAGAGGCTGAGCCCAAGCAATGCCACCGCTTGACCTCGGCGGTTGCACCTCCCAGCTTTCCTGGGAGACCATCTCCTGGGCGGTGCCACCGCCTAGCAAGAATTTTGGTCCGAATGGGTTGATCCATTCGGCCCAATTTGGGTCTATCAAGGGCCCAATTGCCCTCAGATTAAGTTAATGGGATCACCTCCCATTCCTAACTTAATCTATATGCTAACTATAATATTTCTTAAGACATTTACTACAACTTGCTCCGGTTCGTCAATCGCTTCTTCCGGCGAGCTTCCGACGAACTTCCGGCGAACATCCGACGAACCTTTGGCAATGCTCCAGCGGACTTTCGGCAAACTCCTGGACTTGCGATGATCCACTTGGCGAGTTCCGACGAGCTTCTTTGGCAAGCTCCTAGACTTCTCGGATTTGTTCCCATAGAACCTCCGACGACCGTCCGGACTTCCGTCGAACTCTCAAACTCCCAACGTGATCATAGTCTTGACTCCGGTGCAACTCCTACTGCATGTCTTCCTTCCATCGTAGTTAATCCTACACATGTAAAATAAAACTTCGATCGAGACAATTAATCCTAAGCAATTAACCAAGTTGTCCGGCATGTCATTGATCCCTCGATGCTTCATCCGATTATTCGGCACATCGTCCTCTCCTAAGGCCTATTGCCCAATCGGCCAGTTGACTCCGCAACTCCGATATCCTTGGCACAATACCCGCTCTTTTGGCCCGATGCCCGAGTCCACAGCCCGAAGCCTTCTGTCGATAAGTCGACCGATCCACTGGCCCGATGTCCAATCTTCTGACATGTTCCTCCACCACAACATGATTTTTCCTGCTTTAATTGTCTTAATCTGATCGAAGCATCCTGTGTCACTCAAAATGCAGATTAAAACATATGTTGAATCTCAGATTTTGATGATGAAGTCAATTGTCATTTGTTATCTAATCTATATGTTGAGATAAGTGTGCAGGATTAACTACGATGAAAGTAAGATATGCAGCAGGAGTAGCTCCGGAGTCAAGACAATGATCACATTGGGAGTTCGAGAGTTCGACGGAAGTTCGGACAATCGTCGGAGGTTCTACGGGAACAAATCCGAGAAGTCCATGAGCTTGCCAAAGAAGCTCGTCGGAACTCGCCAAGTGGATCGTCGCAAGTCCAGGAGTTTTCTGGAAGTCTGTAGGAGCATCACCGAGGGTTCATCGGATGATCGACGAAAGTTCGCCGGAAGCTCGCCGGAAGAAGCGATTGACGCACCGGAGCAAGTTGCAGTAAATATCTTAGGAAAAATGGTAATTAGCACAATGATTAAGTTGGAAATGGGAGGTGATCCCATTAACTTAATCTTGGGGCAATTGGGCCCTTGAAAAACCCAAATTGGGCCGAATGGATCAACCCATTCGGACCTTGATTTCTGCCAGGCGGTTGAACCGCCCAAGCCAGGAGGTGGCACCGCCTGAGCTCAGTCTTCGAGCGAGACTAGGCGGTGCAACCTCCCCTAATAGAGGTGGCACCGCCTGGGCTCGGTCTCCGAGCTTTGGTTGAGCGATGCAACCGCCTCAGTCAGGAGGTGGCACCGCCTGAGCTTGGTCTTCGAGCTCTGGCAGGAGGTGCAACCGCCCCTGATAGGAGGTGGCACCGCCCAGAGGCTAAGTCTTCGAGCTCTGCTAGGCGATGCAACTGCTCCAGTTAGGAGGTGCAACCGCTAGATCCTGAAATTCCGGGAATTGACAGTTTTGAGCTCCAAATTCAAACTGGGTTGGGGCCTATAAATACCCCACCCATTTAGCACTGAAAGACAATAGATATACACTGAAATCCTGATCTTGTTCTGTGATTTTTAGAGCTCAAAATTGTTGTAAAGGCCAAAAGTTCTTCTCCCTCTTTTCTTCCAAGTTCTGAGCTTTAAAGAGAGGAGAGAAAATTCTGTAAGGGTTGTCTCCTAAGCCCGTCAAAAGGAGTGAAACTGTAAAAGGGTGGTTGGCCTCCGCCTATTGAAGGAATGCCTCTAGTTGACGTCGGTGACCTCGTCGGTGGAGGAAGCCAAAAGTGGAGTAGGTCAAGATTGACCGAACCACTCTAAATCTCGGTTTGCATTTACTTTGAGCATATTATCTTTACTGCAAACCTCCTCTAAAGCTTACTGCTTTCTGCACATATACAATCGGGTTTCAAGCTTTGCACTTTCCGAATCGGCGTTTAGACGTAAAATAGTTTCATCGTACGATCATCATATTTCTGTTTGCGTTTACGTTTTGATTTCTATCACAACTGCAAACTGCCTTTATATCCTTGCTTAAACTGCATCTCGCTTAATCAAGTGATTTACGAATCAGCATTTAGACGTAAAGCAATTTTTTCATACAAATATCATACTTCAGTTTGCACCTACTATCTGATTAGAATCATAACTGCAAACTGCATTTATATCTCTGCTGCATCTCGCTTAAACAAAAGTTAAAGTGATTTACGAATCGACTTTCTTACCAAAATCACTTTTAACGAATGAACGCAGATTTTATTTTTCGTAGAAGGTTTTCCGCTGCACTAATTCACCCCCCCCCCTCTTAGTGCTCTTGATCCTAACAACATAAACATAATTATCAATTGGTTTCGTCATCAAAATATGAGATTCAACAGTTTATATTAAAAATAATTTTATGAAACCAAAGAAAAATCTATTGTTAGGAAGTGTCAAAGTTATTATAAAAATTTTGTAGAGATTTGGATAGAAAAAATATAGTAGCAAGATCAAACAAACTATGCTATGCGATTAGAATTTTGTAATGTATCTTTCGTCATGGAGATGAAAACTTTGCAACGAAAGTTTATGCAGCAACATAGGAACAATTTTTTTTTTAGATTTTTGAATAAGGATAACTAAATTGTAGCAGCAGTAAGGTAGAATTCAGCAACGATTTTATAAGAAATTATGAGAATTGCTTTGGGCGACTACGGAGGGCTGATGGATGGCTAGATTTTTTAATATGGATAACTAAATTATAGTAGCAGTAAGGTAGGAAACTAGAACCTGTTGCAATTCACGAGGAGATCAAAGGATGATCCATGGTGGTGGAGATGACGGTGGAATTCGACGTCGATCTTTTAAGCAATTGTGGGAATTGCTTTGGCTGGCTATGGTGGGCTGATGGATGGCTGTGGAAGTGCAACAAGATGCCAAGAATGCTGCTCTAATACCAAGTGATAGAACCCTTGCAAATTCTAAGTTTGGTATTGATCTCTTTAGGGGATTGGCCTCCTTGGAACTCTATAGGGGTTCCTTGCTCTAAGTCGCTGCTTGAAGGCTGTAGAAAAGATTAATCTATTGCTTGAGAAAAGAGGATGAATACATAGCTATTTATTGGGCTTCTAAACCCTAACTCCTAATATGACTCATACTCAAGACTCCTACTTATAACCAACTTCTAATAGGACTCCTACTCAAGACTCTTATTCATTTACAACTTCTAATGCATCTCTAAGAAACAACCTCCTAACCCTAGCCGGCCTCTTCACCTCTTTAATAGGGGTCAACTATGTAGATTTTACATAAATGCCTCTCTCAATTAGGACACTCCAGTCATAACAGTTACTATTTTATAGTCATAGGTACACTCTCTTGTTGACTTTAGAGTGATCCGGGATGTAGTAGGATAGCTAGATTCAATAGATACTGAGTGGTGGGACTCAACTCTTGCTTAAGTAGAGGTATAGGAGAAGTGAAGTGAAGTTACTAGCTCACTAACGCCGATACGATAAAAATGAGAATTCGAATACCTATGTCCTAATGATGGAGTCTGCCTATGTCCTTATGTGTATAGGAGCACTTTATTCTTCCTTTTTAATGTGACCTTACAATCCCTTATTTCTTTCCCGTGACACTTACCCTCACCAAACTTCACTAATGCGGCTTCTGGGCCAAGTATTCGGTACTACTCTACTTGGTTATTCAGTAGAAATAATAGAATAGCTGCTGTACTGGGTGCTAAAGTAGAGGGAGAGCTGCTGGGTCAACCAAAAAGCCTAGATGAAACTCCCGTCCTAAACAACAATAACTAAATGCGCACCCCGACCCCTGAGAGTAAGCTCTGTGACCCCGATAGTCAGCTATGTTTTGTTCATCTATTTTTGAAAGTAGGGGTAGATTGCACCTGCTCCGTTTTGTGACCTCGAGCCGAGACTCAACGTCCTTTATTTGGCTATCACATTAGTGTGAGTTTTACCTAAACAAGCAAGTGAGTCAGAACAAAGTTAATGGGTTGATCAAAAGCTAGGGCGCGTAAGAGGTTGGCGCTAAGAGAAGGAAAGTGGTTTCAGAGTCTTTCTAGTGTTGTTAATGAATTCTATACAATAATAGTGGTTAATTATTTCTATACAATAATAGTGGTTAATGAATTATATACAATAATAGTTTTACTTAATTCCATTCTTTTCTTGAATGATTACTTCTTTTCTTTGTCAGTTCAATTCTATTCAATTCCTTGACTTGTGCGCTAACGGAGGGAGTGAGTTGTCTGTCCTGTTTTTATTGTTTGTCAGTGAAATGATTTTTGAAGTGCAAATGGAATTATTGTCCTAGAAAGTGAAAGAATGGAATTGGGAAAAAGCTCATGTTCACTGTTGCTTGTTCTTTCTCTTCTTACTCTTATTTATTACCTGTATACTACACTCTATTCCCTTATCTTCCTATTCTGTTGCGTGGTGTATTGTCTTAAAGGCTACTGTCGGTTGTTGTTAGGCTACACTATTATAGGAATATGCTTGATAGATGAAATTCCAAGCGTGAGTTTAGAGTCACAAAGTTTGTACATTAGGTGTTTATGGCACCCAAAGAGACTCGTCGAATAGAAGGGAAGGACAATCCGCCATAAGAGTAGTTGAACAGAGGTGAAACAATGAGAAATCTGCCTTGCCTTCTTCAGCTTACTTGCGCAGGTGCTACATGAGCTAAGCTTTTTGGAGGAAAGGTGCGCTTACGGGTAAGGGAGCATTGCATAGATCCTGGTTGGTAAGAAGTTATTACAATTCCTGCTTTCTTCGAGCGGCAGCCTGCCGATTCTCTTGCTGCAACACCATCTTTAGAGTGCTTTCCTAGGTGCCTAGCTGAGTTCAACAAGTCCGGAATCAAGAGTATTTTATTATTGTATTTATAGGAGCACTATCCTCTATTCTTGAAGCAAGGGTGTTTGAACACTGCCAAGTAACCCGTCTTTGAAACTAGCACCAGCGTATGAACAAGTGGTAGATTCCCAGAAAGCTCTTTCGAGTGGCCTGGCCGAAACAAACCAACCCTATCCCCTATCTGTGTTCCTGAGTGTGTTTTTACTTCTACTTTTCTCCTTAGTGATGATAGCGAAATTCATTTCAAGAAGCCACTCGAGATGCACAGCATGGAAATGCAAAGGCAGGAAAGAATTCCAGAAAGAAAGGAGAGCCAGAGGTAGAGGAGCTAGATAGAAAGAGACAAGCAGGAAAGTAACTACTAACCAAGCAATGGGCCAAACAACAACGTAAGGGCCAAGTCACTAGTAATGTGACACGGCAGGGAGCTAAAAGAGTAGCAACAACGAAATAACTTATTATAACGAGTTATGAGTAAGTCCTATGTTCATGGGCCAACAACTACGAATGTTGTGCGGCAGCAAGTAATTAATTATAATGGCCAAGCAACTACTAATGACCAAGCCACTATAACAAAGACAACGAAGCAAGGAACTCAATTAATATCTGTTAACGGAGCTATTACCAAGTCTGACAAGCAACTACTAATGTTGCCTGCCAGCAATAAATAAGTAGTTATAATGAAGTTATATCCAAGTCCTTTGTCCGTCAAGGTAGTAGCGAGCAAATAAAGTGGCAGCAACAATAGCATGTTATAACAATTCCTTCTTATTACAATTTCTGTTTTCAGCAGTAGTTGTTACCAAGTCCTAATTAATAGCGGTAGGAGCTTAAGAATAGAAGAAAGAGAATCACCTAAAGCTGTCAAGAAGGCCATTCGAGCCTAGACTTCAACCGGAACTAGAAAATTGACATTACCTTCTTAGCTTAACACAAGCACTCGATCCAGTACTTAATGGAGTAATCCGAGATGACTTCTTTCTAACATACCTAGGTGGGGGACAAGGATAATATTCGACATTTGGCTTTCCCATATTTCCCCTACTAGTATTATCAAAGCATTTTGGGAGGCAAGATGGGGAATTTCTTCCAAGTCCTTGTTACAACAACAGGGGTTTCTCAGCACCCAGCAGCAGCTTTTCCTTTTGTTAGTGCGTACTGATGCGCTTTTCACTCGTAGTAGTTACTTAGCGAGTAGAATCCAAGTCCGCATAGTGGTTTCATTTTGTGCACCTAACGATACGAGCTTAAGTCAACTTTCCTCGCACTGCTTCCATATACGAGAACTAAAGTAAAGCCACTGCTTGTTCTCTTACCGCAACAGAACTTATCAACTTGGCCGGTAGGTGCCAGGAAAGCAGTCTGCAGTGAGAGTGGAATCCCGACAATAATTTATTCAACAACTCCCCAGTAATTGAATCTTTTGAGTCGAGCGTTGAAGATCTGATTGCCCTCACTCACCTTGAAACTGCTAATTCTATTACCACAACACTAGGATGAAACTGGGGATGAAACTGGAAGTCAAACACCTGACCTAACCTATACTTGAAGTTATGAACCGACAATACCTAGATATCGAACCAATTCTTTACCTTAGGATTATTATTCATATTCTCGAGTTGCAAACTAGGATTACTTTAGAACTGAGCTTTCCACTTAAACAGAACCACTTGCCCTCTGATTTGATTGATTTCGCGGTTAAGGCATTTCACCCTATAGTGTATTTGCCCATGGCTTTTGGGGTCTAATCCCCTCTCTACTCATTGCCTCAAACTACACCTTATCTAGCTTCCTCTCGGTAAAGGCTATTAGTCCATACTGATCGCTCACTCCTAACACACATACTTGACTCTCTACCCTAAGACTTGTTGAGTCAACTAATCATTCAAGAACTCTCCCTGATGCCACTTACGAACTTGATCTTTCTTTTGTGAAAGATACTACTTCTGCTGACGCTTATGATTCAAAAAGAGATTCGGCTTTGGCTTTATACTCCTCTTGACTCCAACTTATTATTCTAATCTTGCCTCTACTTGAAGAATGAATTGATTCTTTCTGACCTTATTGCGTAGTTCAACCCTTATTTTCTGGTCATTTCATATCCATCCCGCTTCTCTTGCTCTTGCAACCAATGTAGGTGCGGAACCTCTCATAGCATCTGATTTCGTTGACTTAACTCGAAAGAACACAAGACTAGTTTCTTGGGCAGAGGCTTCAGATCTCTTATTGCAGTCAAAGATCTTAGGGTGCGTAATTAGATTCAATTTGAATGGGCATTAACTTAATCTGGTTTCTTAGTGTTAGGCATCTCCTTTCAAAGAATTCATTTCATCATTCTTATCGATCAAGTTTAGAAGATCGCTTAAGTAGTCTCTCCATCAGTCCAGTCTGAAAATACCCTCATTCTTATAGTGCGCAGTAGAGTCAAGGAAAATAGGAGATATATGTAGGAATTGAATCTTTCTCTTACCCACCAAGCAACTACTACAAAAGCACACAAGGCAGGCAAGTAACTACTAGATAGTTAGGAGTTCGGTATAAGCGTTGTATCCTATTTCAAGTCCAGATATAGTAGTTCCGGTTTTCTTCTCACTTTACAGCTCATAGGAGCTGATCTATTAATGATTATAGGAGTTGCAGAGTTTATAGTATCATCCAATACAGGCATCTGGTAGTTCATTACTTGCTTTGTTAGTAGTTACTTGGCTATCTCTTACTGGAACCCCGATAGGATACCCTTACTTTTCTTTTGCCAACACCTATACTTGAAAACTAAATAGTAACAAAGCTCAACAAGACTAAGTGGCATCAACTAAAGGAGTTAGATGCATTTACGGAGCTCTTGTTGCGAAGCAAGATAGACAATTTGCTATAAGAGTTATTGAACATGGTTTCAACTTCGTCAAATCAGTTATATTGCCTTTGCTTGGATTATTTCTTTTACTTGGGGAATTTGAATCTTTTGCGCTAACAAGAGTTATTAACAAGGGGAGAACAATAAGCACTCTCCTATGTTGGAAAATCTTTGGGGGCAACATCATATGCGCAGCGGAAGAACAGAAAGCAAAATCCCCTATTCCCAAAGAGATGTTCGTCATCGTGTGAAGATTGGTGCCCAAAAATCCACGAAATAGAAAACTGCGTATAGTGAAGATTATATTACCTAGGGAGATTGTATATCCCTGAATCCTTGCAGATCTCTAGGAGAGGGTGAAGGAGGTCAAGTGCCCTCATCGCTAGTGGTGATCCACACAGCAGGGCTGCGACGATGCTCCTAAAAACTCCAAGTCTGCTTTAAGGTGGAGAGGGGGAGGAGAATAAGAGAGGCAAGCAAAAGCTTCAGCCTATAAACCATTAAATCCCTCCTATTTATAGAGGTCTCCTGTTGACTTAACCCTAATGGATTGTTAGAACCCTTGCAGATTCTAAACTTGGGGTTGATCTCTCTAAGGGATCGACCTCTTTGGAACTCTATAGGGGTTCTTCCCTCCAAGTTGCTACTCAAAGGCCATAGAAAATATTCATTTATTACTTATGAAAAGAGGAGGAATACATTGCTATTTATAGGGCTTCTAAACTCTAACTCCTAATATGACTCATACTTAAGACTCCTACTTCTAACCAACTCCTAATAGGACTCATACTCAAGACTCATATTCCTTTACAACTCCTAATTCTTCTCTAAGAAACAATCTCCTAACCCTAGCTGGCCTCTTCACCTCTTTATTATGAGTCAGTTTAGGTAGGTTTTTTACATGAATGTCACTCTCAATTAGGACTCTCCTAGCTTGAGTCCTAACAGACTCGCCCATCTTCAAATCAGCTTTGTCCTCGAGGTTGACGATTCATGAATTCTGGGAATTTGATCTTCAAGTCGTCATAGTTCTCCCAAATGGTATCTTCTGTTGGTAGGTTCGCCATTGTATTAGCACTTCAGTAGTGGGTCATCGTCATCGAGTCACGATCCATCGATTAATAATGACACTTGGCTAGGTCTGGAGTTCTCCTTGGATAGTCATATTTGATGGGTGGCTTTGGATTGTCTCCAAGCACCTATTTACAACTTTCGTCTGACCGTCAGTTTGTGGATGATATGTCATACTCCTTTTCAATTTAATACCCTGCATATGGAATAACTTTGTCTAAAATCTGCTCGTGAAGATGCAAGTAGAATTTGTCACAAGCATAATGCGTCCCTTATAGCGTAATTCTTTTGAGTCCCAATTGTAATAAGCCATGAAGCTTGGTGCTTCCGCCATTTTTTTATGATCTTACTGGTCTCTGGATCTCCCTGCCATACCCTCTTAATATCCTTAAGGAAGTCACTAGTCGAAAGTGAAATGGCCAAAAATTCAGCTTGCTTAGGTAGCCGTGGAAGCGCATCTGCAATAACATTCTCTTTCCCCATTTTGTAAGTTATTTCATAATCATATCCAAGAAGTTTTGTTACCCATTTTTGTTGCTCGGGGGAAGATATCTTCTGCTCCAAGAAATATTTTAGGTTTTTATGGTCAGTCTTGATTTGAAAGCATCGTCCGATCAAGTACGATCTCCACCTCGTTGTTGCATGCACAACGGTGAGCATCTCTTTATCATATATTGACATGTTTTGATGGGAGGGAGACAATGCCTTAATAGTATATGTGAGTGGTCAACCATCTTATATGAGAACATCTCTAATTCTGACTCCAGATGCATCGGCCTCAATGATGAAGGGTCAGCTGAAATCTGGTAGTGCTAGCACTGGCATTGTCATCATGGATGCCTTAAGTTTATCGAAGGCAGCAGAGGCTTTGTCCGACCATTGAAAGGTATCATTTTTCAGTAAAGAAGTGAGTGGTGCATTGATCTTTCCATAGTTTTTCATGAACTTACATTTGTAGCCTATTAAACTAAGAAAGCCAAGTAGCAATTTTATGTTCCTCGGGGTTGGCCAGTTCTGCATTACTTCTATTTTGGAGGGGTCCACCATCACACCTTCCTCTGATATGATATGCCCAAGATATTCCATCATTTGTTGAAGAAAGCAAAAATTCGTAGTGGCCATTGTGTGTTCGAAAGGCGGTTTTCGGTATGTCTTCTTTGCACACTCATATTTGATGATACCCGGATCGAAGGTCTAGCTTTGTGAAGATTTGTGCTCCCTTTCATCTAGCAATTCATATATTACTAGAATAGGATATTTATCCTTGATGGTTATGCCATTGAGAGCTCGATAATCAATGCATATTCGCTATGTTCCATCCTTCTTACGTACAAGTAGCACCGGTGAAGAGTAGAGGCTGCAACTTGGCCGAATAACTCCTGTTTCAAGCATCTCTTTTACAATCCTTTCTATTTCATCCATCTGAAGATGTAGATACTGATATAGTCGAGTATTTGCTGAATGTTTTCCTCGAAGAATCGTTATATAATGATCATGCCGACGAGTAAGAGATAGGTTGTGTGGTTCATCAAATATATCTGAAAATTCAGCAAGCAAAGGAAGTAAGTTTGGATCTTCAAATTCTATTGGCTCTCCCTTAGTTTGCTGCTCAAGTTATACCAAAAAACTACTGCATGCTTTATGTAAAACTTTCTCTATTTGTTGTGTGCAAATCATCGTTACGTCGCCTATACGTTTCCCGTGCAGTATCACCTGTTTCCCCTTACTGTAAATTTCATAATTAGTTTCATAAAATTCCAAGAAATATCACCTAATGTCATCAACCATTCAATTCTGAGCATGGCCTCATGATCATTAAGAGGGAGGAGGAAAAAATATGTAATTATCTCTTGGTCCTGCAGTAACAGTTTCACTCGCGGGCGCCTACGATCATACTTCAAAATCCATCCGTCGATGACCTTAACGTCAATCCTGCTGCAATTCTCGATAGGTAAGGCCATCTGGATAGCAATCTTACTGTTTAGGAAGTTATTAGTGCTGCCTGTGTCGATTAGAATAGTGATCGGTTGTTGTTTGAGAAGGCCTTCAACTTTCATCGTTTACGAGTTTGAGTAGCCTGCTAGAGCATGTACCGTAACTTCGATCGGTTGTGGCTCTTCTTTTGTATCTTTTTCTTTATGTTTAAGGCTCTCTTCTAGATGTTCAATGACCTCTTCTTCTACTGGTTCGATTATAAGAAGTTTTCCTTTACTACAGCAATGCTCACGGCCCCATGGCTCGTCGCAATGCCAACATAACCCCTTTGTAGATCGCTCCTAAAGTTCTTCTCTTGTCAAAATTTTTGGTGCAAGGACTCGGTTGATAGTAGGGGGGGTTGAGGGCTTCGATATTGCTAGTTGAGGAGCAACCCTAGTCCTCCAGGCTTCATGGTTCAATCACTCCTCTTGAAATCGTGCGAAAGAGATGGCTGCCATAAGCATGTATGGTTGTCACGCTTTAACTTCTCCCCGGATCTTCAGCTTGAAGCCCTCAATGAAGGTCCCCAATAGCTATTTTTGAGACCAATCACGAATTTAATTAGATAACCTTTCAAACCTAGTTTGGTACTCTTAAATGGTGGAGGTTTATCGGATCTTTGCTAGTTGTCCATCAATGTTCTCGTAATCAGTTGGTCCATAGCGGATTAATAGTCCTTCTTTGAATTGTCGCCATAAGAGGATTCCATGAATGTGTTCAAACTAGTCAAACCACTGTATGACATCCCCTTCAAGATGTATAGCTATAATTTTTACCATAGATGCATCCGCGGTTTTATGGTACTGAAAATATCGCTCTACGTGCGAGATCCAACCAATCGGGTCTCCTTCTTCCTATCTAGGGAAGTCCACCCTCATGCGTGGATAGTGATAAGACCCTAAAGTTTTATCGTAAAAGAAATGAAAGAAATGGGAGAAAATAGGAAAAAGGGATGATAATGATCACTTCGAGGGGATCGGCCTCCTTGATCGCTTCGAGGGGATCGGCCTCCTTGATCGCTTCAAGGGGATCAGCCCTCTTTGATCACTTTGAGGGGATCAACCTCCTAAGGTTTGTTCACAGAGTGGAATAACATTTCATTGATTGATTGATTCATTCCTTAAAGAAAGGGTTATATTACTATTTATAGAGTTCTACCTAAAGTCCATTAGGACTTGAACTCTAATAATAAATAAATATTAAATAAACCTCTACTTGACTCTAATTGAATCAAATCGACTCAATAAACAACTGAAGTAAAAAGACTCAATAAACATTATTCAAAAGCTTAGAAAAAGGGTCATAACAATTCCTCCCTCTTCAAATCAGCCTTGTCCTCAAGGCTGAGCAGCATCAATCTCGGGGAGCTTCTCTTTTAGCACTTCGGTCATAGGCTATCTGCAACGCATTATAACCCATTGATCAAGTAAGTATGGTCTCCACTTTTTGACAGTGTAAGCAATAGGTCGGTCTTTCAGTATAGTAACCATTACAAGAAACTCCTGGCCTTTGCTATCACAAGTTAAAATCCGTCCATCAATGATCTTTACTTCGAATATATCACAGCCTTCAATGTGGTGGGCTAGTTGGGTTGTAACTTTCCTGTCCATAAAATTATTAGTACTACCTATATCAATCAAAATAGTGACAGGCTGATACTTAAAAGTTCCTCCAATTTTCATAGTTTATGAGTTAGTGTAGCCAGCCAATGCATGCACTGTATGTATGATGGCTTCAATATCTTCATCAGTTTTCACACCTTCATTATCGAAGTCCAACTCTTTTGCTTTCGGTTCCTCTCCAATTGGCTCAATCATCAGAAGTTGCCCTTGTTTACATCAGTGCTCCATACTCCATTTTTCATCATAGTACAAACCCCTTGTTGATCTTTCCTTGCTAATTTTTTTCTCATATAGATGTGAAAATGAGATCGCAGCTATCATAGTGCGGTGTTGATGAGCCTTAACTTTATACCGGATCTCTAGAATAAGCCCTTCAATTATTGTATCCAGAAGTTATCGGTCTGACCAATCTCTAACTTGATTTGGCAATCTTTCAAACCTACTCTGATATTCTAACCCTATAGAAGTCTGACAAATTTTGGCGAGCTGGCAATCAACATTCTCACATTCGGATGGGCCAAAGAAAACAAGAAACCCTCTTTTGAACTGCTCCCACGAAGGAACTCTATGGAAAGTTTCATACCAATCATACCATGGGAGTGCATCTCCCTCGAGCTGGATTGAGGCCACTTCTACCTTGGATTCTTCTGGGGTTCTGTGAAAACGAAAAAAATTTTCTGCCTTAGAGATCCAATTGGTCGGATCTCCATCTTTCCATCTCGGAAATTCCACTTTCATGTGTGAGTAATTTGTGTCACAATCTTGGGGCTCTTTTCCTATATTTTCAGAACCGTGCAACGTAGAACTTGAGCCCCCATTATGTTGAAATTTGCTGAGGCTCTCCAGTAGCCTCTTTGTGAAATCATTAAGTGTTTCTTGTAGTCGGTTCTCAATTCTGATTTCTAATGCTTCCATTTGTGCTTTCACCGAGTTATTAGTGACCATTGTGTAAGACTACAAATCTGTAATCTGAACTCCTATTTTTGGTGTCGGTCAAGGGCATAAACACTGTCGATGCGAAGTTGCCGAGGAGGTGGACGTTGAGGGCAGTGCTGCGGTCGCTGCGTTGGAGGAAAAGTAGCTGCCCTTTTCTATCGCTGTATGTGGTGAGAGCGCCGGGGTTGGAAGGCGACTGCGTTGATGTGGCTGCAACCGCTGCGACCCAAGGGGCAATCACCGAGCAATGGGGTTGAGGCTACGGTGATGGCAACCTGTGGTGATGGCAACCTGTGGTTGTGGCAGAATATGCTAAGCAAGGGGGAGGCAGTGTTGAAGCGGCCGAGGTTGAGAAGAGGAATTAGTGTTGCGTGCGCTGCTGGGGTTGAGGCAAGGCAGCGTACTTGTTGCAGTTGCTGCGTTCGCTGTTGGAGGGCGGCTGCTGCAGAATGAGGGGTTGGTCGTTGGTCAGGAGCAGCATGTCACGGACTTAGCTGGTTTTGCTTAAGTCGTGCGGTACCCTTGCGTGTCCGTCCGCAAAGGTCAGCCTCCCCGAAGCCTCCCATGGTCCCTTAGGACCCACAAAAGAGAGAACAGGATAGAGAAAACTCCTCACTCGGGATCCACAAGCAAACATCTCTGAAAACACTTCATAGACAATGCAAATTACAAACAGACTTTACAAGCTCTGAACAGTTGCACAACAAAGGGTAAAATGGTCCATTATAGACCAAACTAAAATGGGATTATTAAGCCTTCGGTTGTCCCTCTACATGCTAGTCAAAGTATGAACATACCAAAAGACATGGACATACATAAGTATTACATCAAACATCCTGTTTAGAAGTTTGTCCGTGACATTCTCCCCTACTTATTCTTTCGACGTCCTCATCGAAGCCTTTGTCGACACTACAACTCCTCGCCTTTGCTGAGTCTTCAATCTTCTGCTCTAGCTGTAATGCGTCTCTTGGCTCCCAACTACTCTCCGCTACTGTTTTTGAGTAGTTGAACCTTTGATCCACCATGCTACTTTAACTCGCCAATGACTCTGACTCTAGTGTGGGGTTGGCTGAGTTGTGTTGATCCCTGTTGGTTCCTGTGGATCCTCCAGATGAAGGAAAAAACCATCCTTACTGCGCCAGTCTCTCAAATGCCTCATGCTGCTTGAACTGGGTGGATGCTTGTTGGAGCTTTAACGAGCATCGTCTCGCAAACTTATGAAGTTTTGGGTCCTTCCTCCACAAAATTTGCTCATTGACTCTTCTTTCACTTAGTTGTCACATCCAAGTAGGTTCGCATCACTTCCACTTTCAATAGGCATTTCGTTGGGAAATGAAGCGGACAATCTACTCTCAGTAACACTGATCACCATTGGTGAGGATTTGACAACTATTGTCTTCCATTATCTTCGAAGGGTCTTTGAACATATGCAGAGCTCCTCTACTGGATAGATAAGAGAATTAGGGTACTCGGTTTCGCCCATTCTCTTAAGAGTTGAGAAGGCAAAGGTTACTTGACTTCGCCCGCCTCCTCGAGGTTGTACTCCATGCATCGAGCTGGTTACTGACCTTCGCCTGCTCTTTGCTCACACTTCTGAAGCACTTGAAGTGTTTGCACTCCTTGCATTGAGTTAGCTATTGTGATTCACCTTCTCAATGCCATCGAACTTCTGAAATGCAGGAAGTTTTCACCCCAACTTGAAGTAATTCTCTCATAAGTTTGGTCGCCTCTGGGATTGTACCGTCTTCTCCATCAACCCTGCTGCCTACTCCCCTGAGTAGCGAAGGTACAGTACCGCGTACTGCCTGCTTCGTTCCTTGATCGTGCACTCTTGCATGACCCGAAGTCCTTCACTTTCAGCTATCTTGATAAGAAACTCATTGACACCGGTCTTACGAAGTTCCTTGGCCTCTGCCCTTTAGCCTTGTCTCGGTACTTGGAGTTTGCCTCTGCATGCTCCACCTCCTCGGCCCCTTTCACGACCAAGCGCTCTCCCTCCATGAGAGCAAGGGATCAATGAATTTCACGGAAGTCCCGCCTCTACGGTACCATGGCGCTGCCATGCCCATGGCACTACTATCCGTCGCCTCGCATTTACATTCCTTTTCTTCATAATCAGTAGATATGCCTCTGTGGCACTCCTCCAAGTCCACCTCCATTCTAATTGATGCTTGATTTTGGGTAGCTAAGTCCCTCTAGACTCGTCGTCGCTTCCTCGCCCCTTTCGACCCCCTGCTTCAATACCTCTGTGTTCTCCAAGCAGCTCCCTTTGGTCAATGGAAAGACAGACTGCAACTCCCATGCATGGCCTCTGCCATAACGTTATAGGTTTTGCACCGATTCTGTCCTCCTTAGCTTCCTTAGTAGCAACGTTTGCTTACTCGACCTTGTCCTCTGACTTGCCGGGCTCCCTTAAGCGAATATAAGCTCTAGAGCAGTCTAACTCTCCAGCTGCTTCGATCATACCTCTGCATGATCAAGTCCCTCCCATGGGACTCACTGGTACTTGCATTCGAACTTTTCCCTTGGTGGAACCCAGCCCCCATATGCTGATGACCAAGGTTTTCATCCGATGCAACCTTCGATGCACGCACGGAAGACCCGCCTCTGCGGTACCATGGCCTTCACTCCTTGAATCCATAGCCCTTCTTGCCGTCATGTTGTTCACCGAAGTAGAGCTTCCAGTAGCTCCCGATCATGCCTCCGTATGATCTAGTCCCTCACAGGACTAGGTTATGTGTATCGCATTGCCATGAACTGTTACACTATGATCCGCTGCACCATGTCGCCTCCTGGTGACATCTTTATTGCATTCTGATCGTTGTGGGATGAACTCGAATTGTGAACCCTTCATGTGTGGCCTCTGCCAATACATCGTAGGGTCTCTTCCACCTTCGATTTTGTTCGCTCCTTTGGCAATCGACCTTCATCCACCCACTCTTGGGTCACACCTAGATGAAGTACCGCTCTAGGATAGTCCGTCGCCTAGTAGCTCCCGAAGTCCCCGGACTTCGCTGCAATTAGTGCACCATTGTCTGGATCCTGGACCTCTACCCCTACCAGCACAATCTTCGCTACGCACCGCTTCCTTTATAGCAACTTGAATGACAACACTGTGGCATATTCTTCAAGAGTACCCACCTCTACATCCTCTTGCCCCGTGCTAAGGCCTTCTGAACCCAACTTCGCCTCCGCAAATTGAGTCGCCTTAGTTCCTCCATCAAATGCTTTTCTGAGATAAGGTGCATGTGCCCAAAAGCTCCCTTCGTCTTTGGCACCATGCAAGATGAGTCCGCTCCGTCATAATGAAGGACCCATGGAACAACATGATCCTACTCTTGCCTCTGCAAGAGTTCATGTCCTTGACCTCTGTCTAAGGAAAGCACTGTGCCTCCGCTCCATGTTCCAACTTCTATGCTGGCTCCCTTCATGCGGCTTGGGTACTTCGCCAAGTTACACCCAAGTTGCTCCACTCCTCGTTTTTGCATTGAGTCGATGGTGGCCCTCGCGCCCACCATTCCACGGGTCAGCCCTCCCTTGAGTCCGATCTCCATATCGACTCCAAGTGTGCCTTCATTTGTGTTGCTTTGGGTCGCTCCCCCACTTGATCTCGCAATGCATCCACCAATGCATTCTCTCGAACGAGATCATATGATGACTCCTCGCCGCTTGCTTAGTCCATTGAGCTTGGTGGAGTTGTTGTTTGGTGAGGTACTCCTCCTCAACATGTGAGGTCCGTCCCATATGATTCTCCCTCTGGAGAGCCGGAACTTATCCCTCCTAGATAACTGTCCCGTTGGAGCAACATCTCTCTTCGTTTCGGAGACCACCATCCCCTTGGACTACTCCGATCTGCTAAACAAACTGTGCATTGTTCTGCCTCCTGCAAACACACTTACTAGATTACGACTCCACGTCAATACAACCCCCGCTGCACCACTCAAGGCCTAGCAACATGCTGAACTCGTTGCACACTTTAGCCTCCTATGGACGTATCCTTCACATGCCGAAGAGAAAGTTTCAATGCTCCATGGCACCGAGTTTCGATCGCCTTGGG
This sequence comes from Musa acuminata AAA Group, assembly GCF_036884655.1. Classification (NCBI taxonomy): domain Eukaryota; kingdom Viridiplantae; phylum Streptophyta; class Magnoliopsida; order Zingiberales; family Musaceae; genus Musa; species Musa acuminata. The sequence continues at coordinate 14,046,426 of NC_088340.1, forward strand.
ATGGCCGCGAATATTCCATCGTCCGCATACAAGCCCATGCATGAGTACCGAATTCTTTGAGTTAGCAATTCTCCTCACCTCTATGAGCTTTGCACAACTCTTTCGGTCGCTGAGCAACTCATTCCACCTTGGATGGTCTCATCCTTTACCAAGCACCTCGCTTGCCTTGAGCACCATCAAGTATAGTTGTCAACATTGAGCCATAGCTCAAACTCAGCCATCCCAACCTTCGTGTGCTCCGCATTCTTCCAAGCTTGTCTGTTCTCGTGGTGCCTCTTGCGCGAATTGTTAGGATCAGAGCGGTACTAAGAGGGGGGGGGGTGAATTAGTGCAGAGGATTAAAACCGGTTTTGGCAAATCTTTCGATATGATAAAAACCGAACTTGAAAAGCTTAACTTGAACGTGTGTTCATAAAGGTATGCAGCAAAGGTAATGAGGAAATAAAGCACGTAAGAAGGTTTACAGTAATGTAAATAGCGATAATAAAATGCAAACCAGAGATCACGTCGATTTTAAAGTGGTTCGATTAAATGACCTACATCCACTTGCGAGGCCCTCTTCGATGAGGCTCCCACCTTCCACTAGCAAATCTCTTGAAGGGGAAGGGCAAATACCCCTCTTACAACTTTTTACAAGCGGTTCACACTATTACAAATTTTCAACAAGAAAGAAGGAGGTGAACACTCTAGCAAATGGAAAACAAGACTTGCTAAGACTTTTCTAAGACCTTTCTCTCAATCAATTGCTTCTCAAAAGTTGTTCTCTCAGCTGAGAATTGAGGGGTATTTATAGGCCTCAAGAGGATTCAAATTTGGGCTCCAAAATTTGAATTCTCTTTGGTTCCCGATGTTGGCGGTGCCACCACCTGTCAGTGGCGGTGCCACCGCCTGTAAGTGTCTGACACTTATAGTGGACTGGCGGTGCCACCGCTGGACCTCTCGGGTGTTGGGCGGTGCCACCGCTCAGTCCAGCGGTGCCACCTCTTGGTTCTCGGGTTCTAGGCGGCGCCATCGCCTAATCTGGCGGTGCCACCGCCTACACTATTTCAGCTCACTGGTTGGGCTCCAAACTTGGTCCAAACCAGTCCGAACTCGGGTCCAATTGGCCCCTACTTGAGTTATAGGATTAACACCTAATCCTAACCCTAATTAATGTGCTAACTATGAATTTAAAGATATTTTCTAAGCTATTACAAAGTCCGTAAGTCAAGACTTTTTTCGGTGAGCTTCCGGCGAACTTTCGACGGTCTTCCGACGAACTCTCGGAAACCATTCTATGGACTCCTGGCAAGCTCCTAGACTTCACGATTTGATCTTGGTGAGTTCCAATGAGCTTCTTCGGCAAGCTCCGATCTTTCTCGGTGAGCTCCGCGAACTTCCCACGAACCTTCCGACGAGCTTCTGAAAAACCCTTCGGCAAGCTCCCTACTCATTCTCGGCTAGTTCCGGCAGCATTCCCGACGAACCTTCGGACTTCCGTCGAACTCTCGAACTCCCATCGAATCCTTCGTGCTTGACTCCGGCACTTTGTTTTGCTTTATGTCTTCATCGTTATCGTAGTTAATCCTACACACACAAGCCAAAACTCTACTCCGATCTAGACAATTATTACAACGCGAATTGACATTCTGTTGCCCGGCACGTCATTAGTTGGCGCTTCGTCCGATTCTTCAGTGCATCATCCTCTCTTGGGGCTTGTTGCCCAATCGACAATTGGCCTCTGCAACCCCGATATCCTTGGTGCAATTCCGCTCTCCTTGGCTCGATGCCCGACGTCCGAAGCCTTCTGCCGTCCAATATCCTGACGTGATCTCCTCCGGCGCAACGTCAATTCCTCCCGCGTCAACTATCTAATCATAATCGAGTAGACCTGCATCACTCAAAATGCAGTTAAACATCTAAACACAATCAATTAGTTTCATCATCAAAATCCGAGATTCAACAATCTCCCCCTTTTTGATGATGACAACTAATTGATGACTAACGGAGTTAACCTTAACTCCTCGGAGTTTAACCAAACTCCCCCTATCAATATGCCATTGATAGAACACTTGGATTATCCCAAATCCAAGTAACATTCATCACATGTTATGAAAAACATTTAAACCATCATGCAAATATATATAAAATATTCAATTCAATACATGAAGTCATCAATATACTTCTCCCCCTATGTCATAAAAAAAAAGGAGAAGTAGCTCTAGCTATTTTAAAAGATATGCAAGTTTTTGCAACATGAAGCTAGATTTTCATCACAACATATAAGCACGAAAGCATAGCAAGGTTCTTAAGTTCAATCATGGCAATTCAACACTTACTTCTTGTGCAAGATTGCACTTTGCTTTTCTTTGCATGTTCTAACTAGCAAAAGCTTTCTCCCCTTTGTTTTTGTCGAAAAGAAGGGAAGAGTACAAGCTAGCTAGCATTTGCCTTGAGCTAGCAATCTTTCTCCCCCTATGTCATTGCCGAAAAGAATGAGAGGAACCAATGATTTAGACTTTTACATAAATTATGAATTTGCATCAATCAATATTTCAATCATCACATGATATATACAAGACAAAAATGCAAAGAAATCATGTCATGAAAGACATCAATTGTTAAACATGATATGATAATAGTCTCAAAAATTTCAATTTGCGAAACATGTGATACATTGCGATACTAAAAATTTTAATGCGATGCTTTTAAGGATGTCAACCTATTTTTGATACAAAGCATGGCAAGAGCAATTATATTGCAAGTTTTCTAAGTTTTACATTTTTTGCTTCTTTCGAGATAGCAATTCTTTGCTTCTCTATAAGCTAGCAACTTTTACGATATGCAAGTTTTACTACATAGAAGCTAGCAAATTTAAAGATGTGTAAGTTGGCATATTTGCTTTTCTTTGCAATGTGCATGATATTATTTATTTGTAATGTTCAAGATAGCAAATTGTACATCATGCTAGCTAGCAAATTAAAGATGTTCAAGAAAGCAAGCTCATTCTTCTCTTTTGAGAAGTGTCATTTTTGCTTCCTTAGCAAAATACCAAACTAGCAAGGGACCATGTTTTACATGAGGCAAGCAAATAATTTGGCAAGTGTTACATTTGTATCTTTTCTTTAGATGTGCAAGAAAGTAAGCGAGTTTTTACATTTTCTTGACTTGTGCAAGGTAGCTAATTTCTCTTTGAGATGACCCTTTACATCAATTCAAGATAACATATTAGCAACTTTTCTCTCCCTTTGTCATTGGCAAAAAGAAAGGAAGATTCAAGTTATGAATATCAAAATAATAATTTTATCATGAATATTTCATCACTGCGTGCATCATTATTGCATGCATAATACCAAATCATCATATATATTTTCAAAACATATAAACTCATCATTATATGCATGATTCCAAATCATCATTCATATCATTTCAATCATTGTTTCAATCATCACTATAACTCATCATGCACAAAATGTAAAATCATCACAAACATTTATTTTCAAAATATTTATCACTATTTTCATGTATGATACCATTTTTCATATTGAATATATCATCACAATAAAAAGAAATTGCATGCATAATTTCAAATCATAAATGTTTCATATAATGATGGTATTAACTTGTCAAATTTCATCCTACCATTCATAATCATAACTTTTCATTTGTATGCATCAAAATAATATCAAGAGTATTTCATGCATAATTTTATATCACCACATAAGGAATATCAAGAAGAAAGTAATTGGGTGATGCGATAAACATTTCATGAATACAAGGAATTGCATAAAAATCATATCATGAAAGATTAGAACATGTGAATACCAAAAGATATGATTTCTTTTTGAAAAAAAACTACTCATAATTAATCAAAAGAAAATCTTAGGAGATCGATTAATGAAAAAATCTTGATTCATAATAAATCTTAATTTGTAAATATCACGGAATTAAGATCATGATTTTGGATAAAACTCATTCAAATTCAAATCACCAAAAATCATTTTTATGGTTCACAAAATTCGTAACATAAGTAGATTCATGATTTCATTAATAATATATTTTTTCTTTTTTAGATATTTCATTTTAAGTGATTGATTTCATGTTAGCATGCTTTTTCATTTATGTTAAATAAAAACATGCATCAACGTTTAGGATCGAAAAATGAATTTCATCATAAAACCATCAAGATCAATAGATTCTCAAAAATGAATTGTTAGGATCAAGAAAATCTAAAAATAAAATTTAACACTTTCATGCATTCGGACATGGTTTTCTATAGATTTTCAAATTCAATCATGAAATTAAAAATGCTCATGATCATGGATATTTTTGTATCCAAAACACATAATTTCTAACATGTTATTAAGGCATGTAATAGTGTAAAATCATCAAGATACACATGCATGGATTAATCCTAAGCACTATCACATATCGTATAATTATCATCCCTAATGTTGCATACATCATTCAACATTTCAAAACATAACATGCATGAAACCTTGGCAATATACTTTTCATGATCAAATTTTAAAATTTTCAAAGATGCAAAAAAGAAAAACATGATATAATTTTTGAAAAACAATTGTTTATTTCCTATTCTAAATTAAGCACTCATGAAAGACTTCAAGTAATTTCAAAATAATTCAAGAGAGTTGAGTTACTTACCTTTTAGTCGAAGCCCGTCAAAGCCCAATTCACCGTTTCGCCTTTGGAAATTTTTGATTCATCCTTGGTTGCCTTCCTCTTCTTTTGCCTCTTCCTCCGTTCAAGTTCATTGTTTATTTTAGATTTTTATTTAATAAACTTATTAAGATTTAGTGTTTGAAGTTCAAGTTCATCATTGTCCTCATCACTTGAGTCATCGCTCAAGTGGTATTCATTTGTCCGGAGTTCCAAATCCTTCCTGTTCTTTGGAAGGTAATTTTGTTCATCATGTTCATCATGTGTATTGTGCACCATTTCATATGTCATCAACGAACCAATTAGTTCTTAAAGTGGAAAAATATTTAAATTTTTTGTTTCTTGTATTGCGGTTATTTTAAGATCCCACCTTTTTGGAAGGGATCTTAAGATCTTGCTTACGAGATCAAAATTCAAAAAAGATTTACCAAGAACTCTTAGATTATTGACGACATCCGTGAAAAGGGTGTACATGTCGCCTATAGTCTCGTTTGGTTGCATTCGAAAAAGCTCAAAATCATGCAATAAAATGTTAACTTTCGAGTCTTAGACTCTACTAGTTCCCTCGTGCGTGATTTCAAGTGTTCGCCAAATATCAAAAGTCGTTTCGCACGTAGAAATCCGATTAAACTCATTTTTGTCCAAAGCACAAAATAAGGCATTCATAGCCTTTGCGTTTAAAGAAAAATACTTCTTCTCCAAATCCGACCATTAGTTCATCGGTTTAAAGGAAAGTTGAAAACCGTTTTCAACGATATTCCATAAATTGAAATTCATAGAAATCAAGAAAACTCTCATTCGAGTTTTCCAATAAGTGTAGTCCAATCCGTTAAACAACGGTGGACGAAAAACTGATAAGCCCTCTTGAAAGCCATGAAGAGCCATTTCTCTAGGGTATAAATCCGAAATGAGAAATACCGGGCTCTGATACCAATTGTTAGGATCAGAGCGGCACTAAGAGGGGGGGGGTGAATTAGTGCAGCGGATTAAAACTTCAGTTTTGGCAAATCTTTCGATACGATAAAAACCAAACTTGAAATGCTTAACTTGAACGTGTGTTCGTAAAGGTATGCAGCAAAGGTAATGAGGAAATAAAGCACGTAAGAAGGTTTGCAGTAATGTAAATAGCAATAATAAAATGTAAACCAAAGATCACGCCGATTTTAAAGTGGTTCGGTCAAATGACCTACATCCACTTGCGAGGCCCTCTTCAAAGAGGCTCCCACCTTCCACTAGCAAATCTTTTGAAGGGGAAGGGCAAATACCTCTCTTACAACTTTTTACAAGTGGTTCACACTCTTACAAATTTTCAGCAAGAAAGAAGGAGGTGAACACTCTAGCAAATTGAAAACAAGACTTGCTAAGACTTTTCTAAGACCTTTCTCTCAATCAATTGCTTCTCAAAAGTTGTTCTTTCAGTTGAGAATTGAAGGGTATTTATAGGCCTCAAGAGGATTCAAATTTGGGCTACAAAATTTGAATTCTCTTTGGTTCCCGATGCTGGCGGTGCCACCGCCTGTCAGTAGCGGTGCCACCACCTATCGGTGTGACACTGATAGTGGACTGGCGGTGCCATCGCTAGACCTCTCGGGTGCTGGGCGGTGCCATCGCTCAGTCCAGCGGTTCCACTGCTTGGTTCTCGGGTTCTAGGCGATGCCATCGCCTAATCTGGCGGTGCCACTGCCTACATTATTTTAGCTCACTGGTTGGGCTCCAAACTTGGTCCAAACCAGTTCGAACTCGGGTCCAATTGGCCCCTACTTGAGTTATAGGATTAACACCTAATCCTAACCCTAATAAATGTGCTAACTATGAATTTAAAGACATTTTCTAAGCTATTACAAAGTCCGCAAGTCAAGACTTTTTCTAGTGAGCTTCCGGCGAACTTTCGACGGTCTTCCGACAAACTCTCGGAAACCATTCTATGGACTCCCAGCAAGCTCCTAGACTTCACGATTTGATCTTGGCGAGTTCCAATGAGCTTCTTCGGCAAGCTTCGATCTTTCTCGGCGAGCTCCACGAACTTCCCACGAACCATCCGGCGAGCTTCCGAAAAACCCTTCGGCAAGCTCCCTACTCATTCTCGGCTAGTTCCGGCAACATTCCCGACGAACCTTCGGACTTCTGTCGAACTCTCGAACTCCCATCGAATCCTTCGTGCTTGACTCCTGCACTTTGTTTTGCTTTATTTCTTCATCGTTATCATAGTTAATCTTGCACACACAAGCCAAATCTCTACTCCGATCTAGACAATTATTACAATGCGAATTGACATTCTGTTGCCCGACACGTCATTGGTTGGCGCTTCGTCCGATTCTTCAGCGCATCGTCCTCTCTTGTGGCTTGTTGCCCAATCGGCGGTTGACCTCCGCAACCCTGATATCCTTGGTGTAATTCCGCTCTCCTTGGCTCGATGCCCAACGTCCGAAGCCTTCTGCCGTCCAATATCCTAACGTGATCTCCTCCAGCGCAATGCCAATTCCTCCTGCGTCAACTATATAATCCTGATCGAGTAGACCTGCATCACTTAAAATGCAGTTAAACATCTAACCACAATCAATTAGTTTCATCATCAAAATCTGAGATTCAACACGAAGGGTTGGCCATTCCTCTGAATGCCAATCTCAGATGTCCGCTCCTCCGAGCGACTCCTTTTCCCTACATCTCCATGCCCGGTTTCCCCCAAACAGTCGCGCGTGTGCTGATTGCCCTCAACGTAGCCCCGCTAGGTCCCCCACGTTTGCATGCTAAGTGTTTCTATGAGTGCTTGTCCCGCTCTGATACCATCTGTCACGGAGTTAGCTGGTTTTGCCTAAGTCGTATAGCACCATTGCATATCCGTCCGCAAAGGTCAGCCTCCTCGAAGCCTCCCATGGTCCTTTAAGACCCACAAAAGAGAGAACAGGATAGAGAAAACGCCTCACTCGGGATCCACAAGCTAACATCTCTGAAAACACTTCATAGACAATGCAAATTACAAACAGACTTTACAAGCTCTGAACAGTTGCACAACAAAGGGTAAAATGGTCCATTATAGACCGAACTAAAATGAGACTTTTAAGCCTTCGGTTGTCCCTCTACAGGCTAGTCAAAGTATAAACATACCAAAAGACACAGACATACATAAGCATTACATCAAACATCCTGTTTAGAAGTTTGTCCATGACAAGCAGCAGCAGTGGTTGCTGGTCGGGAACTACAGTGATTGGTGGCTGCGGTAAAAAATGTAAAGTTACTTTATTTTAGTTGCCACGAGGAGGGGAGGTCGAGCGGCTGTGGGTGCAACGGTTGCGACCCAAGGTAAGGCAACGACGGTGGTGCGGCTGGGGGCAGCGTTGCCAAGGGCTCGCCGCCGCGGTGGCTGCGATGGTGCGGATGGGAGGGAACGATGCTTGTCTCTATCGTACTGCGGAAGGAGGCACTGGTGACGCCGAGGAATCACGTGCGGTTGAGGAGACGACGGTGGCTACAACGGTCGTAGTTGCCTTGTTTTGATCACCGCAAAGAGGGATGGTCAAGCGACTGCAGCTGCGACCCAAGGGCAGGCAGCGATGGTGGCGCGGTTGGGGGCAGCATCGCCAACAGTAGAAGTGACGAGGGGGTTGGTCCGCTGGCCGGGAAGCAGCGGCCGTGGTCCTTCTCGCTTAAGCAGGGTGGAGTAGCAAGGAGGGAAGACTGCTGGCCAGGGAGCAGTGGCGACGGTAATCACCGATCGGAAGGCAGCGACGACGGTGGGGCTCGCCGAAAGTAGGGGAAGCAGGGGCCCCTTTCGACCAGAAGGGCTTTGGATGGGAGAAGATGTGGTTGTGGCAGTTATGGCGCAACGAGGAGGGGAGGTTGCTGGTTGAGGGCTGGGAGGCTCCATGCAAGTTGAAGGCTAGGTGGCTGCGGGGGCGTTTGACAAGGTCGTGAGGCAACGGAGGGTCCGGCGGCTACGGCAGCAGAGGATGCTCTATTGTTGATGCCGGTGGAGGAGAGGAATCGGTGTCTACGGCTGCGACCCAAGGGGAGGGACCTAGGGTTGTGGCTTGGGGCGGGCGACGGTGATCGAGCGGCGGCAAGGCGGTTGGGAAAAGTGATGGTGACGCGGCTGGGAACAAGGGCAATCCGTGAGTTGTCCTATCTCGGTCGCCGCGAGGAGGGCGACAACCGGCGGCTACGGCTGCGACCCAAGGGGAGGTGAACGGCGGTGGCCTCTGGCCGGGAAGCGGGGCGATGGTGGTCGCTGGCCGGAGAGCAGCAGCGGCGGGTGGGCTGGCCGGAAGCATGGGACGCAGGGGTGGCTACGACTTCTTCTTCCTCTCTTGTTTCTTCTTTTTTTTTTTTTTTGAACGAGATGGGACAGTGAGGAGGTCAAGCGACGGGGAAACAGCGACAACGGTGAAGAAAGAGTTGCCTTGTAGTGGTGGTGGGGAAGAAGGGAAGCAAGGCTACGGCGGGCTGCGTCAAGGATCGTTGCTCTTATTCCAAATGATAAGACCCTAAAGTCTTATCATAAAAGAAATGAAAGAAATGGGAGAAAATAGGGAAAATGGATGATAATGATCACTTCGAGGGGATCAGCCTCCTTCATCACTTCGAGGGGATTGGCCTCCTAGGGTTTGTCCATAGAGTGGAATAACATTTCATTGATTGATTCATTCATTCCTTAAAGAAAGGGTTACATCACTATTTATAGAGTTCCACCTAGAGTCCATCAGGACTTGAACTCTAATAATAAATAAATATTAAATAAACCTCTACTTGACTCTAATTGAATCAAACAAACTCAATAAATAACTGAACTAAACAGACTCAATAAACATTATTCAAAAGCTTAGAAAAAGGGTCCTAACAGATAGTTGAGATCAATCATAGAGCCTCCCCTCTCTTGGTAGTCATCTCTTCGGGCTTGGTGCAATTACGTAGAGCTCTCTCCTTGATGTGATTTCTTTGGGCTTAGTGGTCGGCCCAATTTGAGTTTGGTAAAGAGCATCCTAGTCTTATCCTCCATTCACGCCTCGAAGGCTTCAAATTTATTATTGATTACCTCCTCAGATGCCATAGTATATGTCTCCAAATCTGTGATGTTAAGATCTCACTTTTGTTATTGGGTTAAAGGCATGTATAGGTTGAGAGAAGTGATAGTCGAAAAGGTTAGTGGATTGGTGGATTAGGCTACGGTTTAGGCTTGTTTTGTAGCTGTTTTGGGTGTAGTTTGAAGGTGTGGTTTGGTGGAGTTTTAGGGCTATGATGGTAGTAGATGAAGGTTATGGAAAAAGTTTTAGATCTATGGTAGATGGCAGCAAAGGTTTGATAGAAATTAGTGGAAGTTGTTGTAGGTATGTATTGTCTTGTAAGAATAGAATTGTCGTCGAAGAAATAGTGGTTTCTCGATGAAATTTCCACAAAAAATTTGAGAAATTTGAGGATGGAATTGACAGCAAAATCTCAGTTTATATGACAGTAAGGATATCTAATTTAATTTAGAAAATTTTGGTAGTATAATAGCAAGGAAATTGGTGCAAGTTGCGATAGCAGAATTCTTATCGAAAAATTTCAGTGGCTTGCGATGAAAATTTGCAGCAACATAAAATCATTTTTAGAGATGAATTCCTCAATAGATTAATCATAGATAGAAGCTAAGATTATCTATGAAGTGTATAAGAAATTTCATTCAAAAAAGATTACAAATAGATGGGTTAACGCAATAATATGCGGTTGAAATTTTCTACAGCATAGATTTTCAAGAATGGCAGATTGGACATATAAGATCATTAGTTTATATTGAATATTTTTTAACGAAACTAAAGGTAAATCTACTATTAGGAAGTGTCAAAGCTATCATTAAAAATCTCATAGAGATTTGGAGAGAAAAAATATAGTAGTAAGATTAAATAACCTGTGCTATGCGGTTGGAATTTTATAGTACATATTTCAAGTATAGCAGATTAGACATAAAAGATCAATGGTTTATATTGAGAATTTTTTAACAAAACTATAGGAAAATCTATTATTAGGAAGTGTCAAAGATGTCATAAAAATTTCGTAGAGATTTAGATAGAAAAAATGTAGTATCAAAATCAAATAGACTGTGCTATGCGACTGAAATTCTGCAATGTATCTTTCATCATAGAGATGAAAACTTTAGGACGAAAAGTTAATGCAGAAATATAAGAACAATTTTTTTTTGGATTTTTGAATAAGGATAACTAAATTGCAGCAACAATAAGGTAGGAAACCAGAACCTATTGCAATTCACAGAGAGATCAAAGGATGATCTGCGGTTGTGGAGACGATGGCAGAATTTGGCGACGATCTTTTAAGCAATTGTGGGAATTACTTTGGGTGGTTGTGGAGGGCTGATGAATGGCTATGGAAGGGCAGCGAGACACCAAGAATGTTGCTCTGATACCAGGTGTTAGAACCCTTGCAGATTCTAAACATGAGGTTTCTTTAGGGGATGGGCCTCCTTGGAACTCTATAGGGGTTCCTCCCTCCAAGTTGCTACTCAAAGGCTACAGAAAAGATTCATCTATTGCTTATGAAAAGAGGAGGAATACATGGCTATTTATAGGGCTTCTAAACCCTAAGTCCTAATAGGACTCCTACTCAAGACTCCTACTTCTAACCAACTCCTAATAGGACTCATACTCAAGACTCCTATTCCTTTACAACTCCTAATTCTTCTCTAAGAAACAACCTCCTAACCCTAGCCGGCCTCTTCATCTCTTTAATAGGGGTAGGCTTAGGTAGGTTTTATATAAATGTCCCTCTCAATAAGGACTCTCCTAGCTAGAGTCCTAACATAGATCCTCCCCTATTGGATCTTCATCCAACTATCCAAGCCTCTTAGATTAGTGGATCTCTATCCAATAATCTCTCATGAGCTTTTATTGGATCTCATCCATTGGATCCAACAATTTAGGGGTTTATTGGATATCCAATAAGATAGGGGCTCCGGTGGATATCTCATATTCGAACCTCTACTTATCGTAATGCCTACCATATATGTATGACCCTCTAGGCCCAATATCGAGCTGGTTGTGAGTCATACCTGTTAGAACTCCTTCAGGTTTATTGAATTATTATCTCCATAATAATTCACTCGACTCATCGACTACGTGTTGGGAAATCATGGGGGGCGACATCATATGCGCAGCGGAAGAACAAGAAAACAAAAATCCCCGATTCCCAAAAAGATGTTCGTCGTCGTGCGAAGATTGGTGCGCAAAATCCGCAAAACACAAAACTGCGTATAGAGATTGTGTTACCTAGGGAGATCGTATATCCCTGTTTCCTTGCAGATCCTCAGGAGAGGGTGAAGGAGGTCAAGCGTCCTCCTCTCTAGCGGTGATCCACACAGCAGGGTTGCGACGACGCTCCTCAAAACTCCAGGCCTACTCTGAGGTGGAGAGGGAGAGGAGAATAGGAAGGGCAAGCAAAGACTCTAGCCTATGAGGCTGTGAATCCCTCCTATTTATAGAGATCCCGTGTCAAAAACCCTAATGGGTCCTTTCCCTAGTGGGTATTGGATCTGCATCCAATAAGACAAGGGCTCCGTCGGATATCTCATATCCGAACCTCTACTCATCGCAATGCCTACCATATGTGTGTGACCCTCTAGGCCTAATATCGAGCTGGCCGTGAGTCATACCTGTCAGAACTCCTTCTAACTAAGTGAATTATTATCTCTGTAATAATTCACTCGACTCATCGACTACGGAAGTACTAGGCCACTACACCGTAGTCCCCAGACGATACAGGGGAATCCAATCCATTGGACCTGTCTGTCCTCAGTTACCATGTACCTATAGTCCCTCATCCATCTAATATCCCAGAGACCGTATATCGAGCATGGTGCTGTCAGACCCATACGGTTTCTACTTGAGTCTCGCTCTAATCGGATTCTCCCGGAGAACTCTTTCTCTCTCAACCGGAATGACCCTGGCCAGGGATTTGTCTGAGCAAGAACACATGGGATATTCCTCTCATGATACCGAAAGTGGATGATCCTCTATCGACACTCAATAGCCCTCGTAAGGTCGACTACCACTCCCAATGACCAGCTGTACTAGATCTGGGAACAGCCAAACCTATAAGTCTGGTATCAAAGAGTGGAGCACTCATACAGGACATCCTTGGTGTCTCAAGTCTAAGAACCAGATACACCACTAGGACTACAGAATCGTTGTCTGACAATAAGGCATCATCAACCATCCAGCATTCCGTAAGCGGATCAATCAGTGAACTCATTCTCCAATGAGCACCTGTACTGTATCCCTAGTGTCCCTACACGAGCAGCTATGAGACCAGCTGCATCCATCATATGGACGGGTATATAGCACACCAGTCTATCCGGTTATCACGATGTCCCTCTCGAGTAACCTATGACCGGGATTATTTAGGATATGTGTTTAAAGGTGAATCGATCTCATTATCGTGATCTCATCACGATCCGATTCCCATTGCACAAATCCAAGGACATCACTATACATATGCATTTATGCAATAGTTATAAAGTGATATACGCCAAAAATATAATAAGCAAAAAGATTCTGTATCAAGTCACACGTGCCATCACTCACGTGATTGGCTTGCTGGGCACTTATGACTAGCACTACGGACGTACTAGGCCACTACGTTGCAGTCCCCAAACGATACATGGGATCCATGTTGAATCTCGTATTTTGATGATGAAACTACTTGATATATGTTTATGATTTAATCTGCGTTTTGAGTGACGTAGGATGCTTCGATCTGGATGAGACAATTAAAGCAGGAAAATCATGTTGTGCCGGAGGAACATGTCAGAAGATTGGACGTCGGGCCGGTGGATCGGTCGACGTATCGACAGAAGGCTTCGGGTCATGGACTTGGGCATCGGGCAAAGAAGAGCGGGTATTGTGCCAAGGATATCGGAGTTGCGGAGCCAACTGGCCGATTGGGCAATAGGCTGTAGGAAAGGACGATGCGCCGAAGAATTGGATGAAGCGTCGAGGGACCAATGACATGCCGGACAACTTGGTTAATTGCTTAGGATTAATTGTCTCGATCGAAGTTTTGTTTTACATGTGTAGGATTAACTACGATGAAAGTAAGACATGCAGTAGGAGTTGCACCGGAGTCATGACAATGATCACGTTGGGAGTTCGAGAGCTCGACGGAAGTTCGGACAGTCGTCGGAGGTTCTGCGGGAACAAATCCGAGAAGTCCAAAAGCTTGCCAAAGGAGCTCATCGAAACTTGCCAAGTGGATCGTCGCAGTCCAGGAGTTTGCCAGAAGTCCACAGGAGCATCACCGAGGGTTCATCGGTTGATCGACGGAAGTTCGCCGGAAACTCGCCGGAAGAAGCGAGTGACGCACCGAAGCAAGCAGCAGAATATGTCTTAGGAAATAATCATAGTTAGCACATTGATTAAGTTAGAAATGGGAGGTGATCCCATTAGCTTAATCCTGGGGCAATTGGGCCCCTGAAGAACTAAAATTAGGTCGAATGGTTCAACCCATTCGGACCCAGGTTGCTGTGGGAGGTGCAACCGCCCAGGCAGGGAGGTAGCACCGCCCAGGCTATATCTCCCAGCGAGACTGGGCGGTGCAACCGCCCCAGCCAAGAGGTGCAACCGCCTAGGGCTCAGTCTCCGAGCGAGACTGGGCGGTGCAACCTCCTCTATCAGGAGGTAGCACCGCTAGAGCTCAAGTTTCGAGCTCTGCCAGGCGGTGCAACCTCTCCAGTCAGGCGGTGCAACCGCCTGAGCTCGGTCTTCGAGCTCTGGCAGAGAGGTGCAACCGCCCCTGACAGAGGTAGCACCGCCCAGAGGCTCAGTCTTCGAGCTCTGCCAGGCGGTGCAACCTCTCCAATCAGGAGGTGCAACCGCCTGATCCCAGAATTCCGGGATTTGATCGTTTTGAGCTCCAAATTTGAACTGGGTTGGGGCCTATAAATACCCCACCCATTCAGCACTGAAAAGATACAGACCTACACCGAATTCTTAATCTTTTTTGTGATTCTAAGAGCTCAAATTTGTGTAAAGTCCAAAAGTTCTCCTCTTTCTGTTCTTCAAGTCTTGAGTTGTAAAGAGAGGAGAGAAAGGGTCTATAAGGGTTGTCTCCTGAGCCCGTCAAAAGGAGTGAAACTGTAAAAGGGCAGTTGGCCTTCGCCTATTGAAGGAAGGCCCCTAGTTGACGTCGGTGACCTCGTCGGTGGAGGAAGCCAAAAGTGGAGTAGGTCAAACCTGACCAAACCACTCTAAATCTCTAGTTTGCTTTTATTTTGAGCACTTTATCATTACTGCAAACCTCCTACATAGCAAACTGTCTTCTGCGCTTTTACGAACAAGTTTCTAAGTTCTGATCTTTCCGAATCTGCATTCAGACGTAAATCGGTGTTTTCGTACGATCTTTACATTGTAGTTTACGTTTACGTTTTGATTCCATTTATAACTGCAAACTGCGCTTAGACGCAAACTGCGCTTAGACGCAATCTGCGCCTAGACGCAAACTGCGCTTAGACGCAAACTGTGCTTAGACGCAATCTGAGCTTAGACGCAAACTGCGCTTAGATGCAAACTGCGCTTAGACGCAATCTGCATTTAGACGCAAACTGCATTTAGACGCAAACTGCGTAAACTACGCTTAGATGCAAACTTTGTTTAAACGTAAACTGCACTTAATCATAAATAATCTTAGAATCGGCTTTTGCATCAAAATAGTTTTTATCGAACGAACGCAGCTTTCGATTTTAATCGCTGAAAGATTTCCGCTGCACTAATTCACCCCCCCCCCCCTCTTAGTGCTCTTGATCCTAACAATTGGTATCAGAGCGGGGTATTTTGCATTTCGGATTTACACCCGAGAGAAATGGCTCTTCAAGAGGGCTTTTCGATCTTTCGTCCACCGTTCTTTAACGGATTGGATTACACTTATTGGAAAACTCGAATGATAGTTTTCTTGATTTCTCTAAATCTGGATTTATGGAATATCGTTGAAAACGGTTTTCAACTTCCCTCTAAACCGATGAACGAATGGTCGGATTTAGAGAAGAAGTATTTTTCTTTAAACGCAAAGGCTATGAATGCCTTATTTTGCGCTTTGGACAAAAATGAGTTCAATCGGGTTTCTTTGTGCGAAACGGCTTTCGCTATTTGGCGCACTCTTGAAATCACGCACGAGGGAACTAGTAGAGTCAAAGACTCGAAAGTTAATATTTTACTACATGATTTCAAGCTTTTTCATATGAAACCAAGCGAAACCGTTGTTGACATGTACACCCGTTTTACGGATGTCATCAATGGTTTAAAATCACTTGGTAAAAGCTTTTCGGATTTTGAACTCGTTAACAAAGTTTTGCGCTCACTTTCTAAAACTTAGGATTCAAAAGTAACTGCTATTCAAGAATCGAAAAACTTGAACCAATTTCCACTTGAAGAACTAATTGGTTCATTGATCACATATGAAATGACATGCAATGCACGTGAAGAACTTGAGAACCACCTTCCAAAGAACAGGAAGGATTTGGGACATAGAACATTTGAAGACCACTCGAGCATAAGCTCAAGTGATGGTGAACTTAAACTACAAATGAAACAAAAATTAAAAAGTAAAAAGAACGGAACTACTTGCTTTGAACGCAAGAAGAAGAACAAAAATTGGGATGAATCGAGCTCCTCCGAAGACGAGGAGAAAATCAACAAAGGCGAGGTGGCAAACTACGCCTTTACGCCTTTCGACGCTGAGGTAATCAAAATGCCTTTAATTTACTTTGAAATTACATGATGCTTAAAGCATTTTTTTTAATTTTCTTGAAAATTACATGTTTAATAATTTTATAATGAAAATACAAACAATTAGGAATCATGCTTATCATTCTAGTAATTTTGAAAATAATCATAAAAATTGCATGTTTATGATAAACAAAATGATTGTGATTAAAAATACCTTATGAAATCATGCTATATGTGGTTGAGAAGTAATAATGTGTATCATGTTGATTTCTATTGTTATTTCTCGATTTTGAGTATATGAAATCATGCTTAATTTGAAGTTATGATTAATGAGTATATTTTTTATGTAAGATGATTCTTGATTATCGATTTTCATGATAATAACAGTGGCTTTAAAAAATTGATGCATGTTTTCATAAATGAAAAGGCATGCTAACATGAAATCGACCACTTAAAATGAAACACTTAAAAAGGGGGAAAATATATTATCAATGAAATCATGAATCTATTTATGTTATAAATTTTGTGAGCCATAAAAATGATTTTGATAATTTAAATTTGAAATGAGTTTTATCAAAATCATGATCTTGATTTATCAAATTGAATGAAATAATATGAATGATGATTTGGAATCATGCATATAATAATGAGTTTATATGTTTTGAAAATGTGCATGTTTTAATTTGAAAATATAATGATGCACAAATGAGATTGATACTAACCTTTGTCATGATTTAAAAATTGATGTAAAAGGTTTTTCCCTTCTTTTTGACAATGACAAAAGGGGAGATAGCTAGCTTGCACAATTCAAGAAGAAAGCAAAAATTGCACTTCTCAAAAGAGAAGAAATTGCTATCTTGAACATCACCAAGAAGTGCTATCTTGCAAATCTCAAGACACACAAATGCAATCATGCAAAATTTGTAATTTTGCACATCATTAAAATTTATGATGCTTTGGTGATTATGCATGTTCTAAAATGTTATAAAATTCACTAGCTTGCGGGCCTTAAAATGTAGAAATTTTTTGCTAGCTTGAATATGGTAAACTTGCTATCATACTACCATGATGATGAGCATACCTTATCTTCATGATTATATTTGAAAAACTATGGCAAAAATCTGTCCGATTGATTAAACGTGTTAAAATTATTTTTTGGACTTTTTTGATTGAATGATCAAATCACTTGATTGCCATAATGATTTTACACAATTACTTGCCATGATTACCTGTTGGAAATTATGTGCTTGAATACAAAATTTTTATGATAATAAGCATGTTTTACCTTCATGATTGTAATTGAATATCTCTAGTAAAACCCTGTCCGAATGTATGAAAGTGTCAAATTTCATTTTCAGATTTTCTTGATCCTAACAATTGGATTTTCTTGATACATTATCCTCTTCCGAACTTAACAAGCATATGTCATATCTAGTTTAATTTACATCATTGATTTTTGACATATGGAATCATCTAGCAAATGCACTTACCATGTGAAAAATATTTTTCGAAAAAAAAAAATATATTTGATGATTCCCTCTTATAAAAGGAAGATGTTTTTACATACAAGGATTTAACTCACTTACATATCTTAATCCTTGCAAAAATGAAGTGTGCTTTAATATCTTATCGATTTGAACTTCACATATGGCTTTCCTCTTTCATGTAAAAAGATAACAAATAAAAAGGAAGAAGCAATAAAAGCTATCTCCATGTCATGTTTTCCTCGAGATGTTTGCATAACTGGTATCCTATCACTCACTATTGGAAAATGACATGAACCAACTTATGGCATCGCACTTATATTTAAAATTTGCTTATATCGTTCTCCTTGTTGTTGATGACAAAGGGGGAGAAATATATGAATTGATATGTTTGCTATCACTAATACTATGATTAGGCCATACTTGCATCACCAAGAAATATATGATTGCTATCACTGCTATATGCCCTGTAACAAGATATCAAACAAAAATCTACATCATGTGTTAAGATGTCAAGAACTTGTATCGTAATTTTACGCTTTGATATCATGACATATGATGAAATGCTACAATTGATAAACACTTGAAATAGTTGCGTTACGATATCAAAAGCTAGCACTGCAAAGGAAGCAAAAATTTGCTAGCTTGCAACTTGCATATTTCAAGAAGCAAGAGTTGCCTTCTTGAACATCTCTAAACTACTAGCTTGCAAATTCTAAAATGTTGTAACATTGCTAGCTTGCATGTGCTATCTTGTATGTCATAAAACTTGCATATCTAAAACTTGATAGCTTGAATGTTCTAAGCATGATGTAACATTTGCTAAATCTTCTGGCTTCAAAACTGCATGATGATAAAACTTGATATTATGTTTTTTATGCAATAAGTTAAACTTACATCACAAACACTTGATTGCGGTACTTCTCCTTTTTGTTGATGACAAAGGGGGAGAAGTATTTGATGACATGACATGTTATGCATAAGTTTATGCATAAGTTCATGATGACGTGTTGCAAGTATTCATGATGAATATTGCAATGACTTGAATTCAGTTTGAATTCAAGATTCTATCAATATGGCATATTGATAGGGGGAGTTTGTTTAAACTTCGGGAGTTAAGTTTAACTCCGTCATCAAGTGGTTGTCATCATCAAAAAGGGGGAGATTGTTGAATCTCGTATTTTGATGATGAAACTACTTGATATATATTTATGATTTAATCTGCGTTTTGAGTGATGCAGGATGCTTCGATCTGGATGAGACAATTAAAGCAGGAAAATCATGTTGTGCCAGAGGAACCTGTCAGAAGATTGGACATCGGGCCGGTGGATCGGTCGACGTATCGACAGAAGGCTTCGGGTCGTGGACTCGGGCATCGGGCCAAGAAGAGCGGGTATTGTGCCAAGGATATTGGAGTTGTGGAGCCAACTGGCCGATTGGGCAATAGGCTGCAGGAAAGGATGATGCGCCGAAGAATTGGACGAAGCGTCGAGGGACCAATGACATGCCGGACAACTTGGTTAATTGCTTAGGATTAATTGTCTCGATCGAAGTTTTGTTTTACATGTGCAGGATTAACTACGATGAAAGTAAGACATGCAGCAGGAGTTGCGCCGGAGTCATGACAATGATCACGTTGGGAGTTCGAGAGCTCGACGGAAGTTCGGACAGTCGTCGGAGGTTCTACGGGAACAAATCCGAGAAGTCCAAAAGCTTGCCAAAGGAGCTCGTCGGAACTTGCCAAGTGGATCGTCGCAGTCCAGGAGTTTGCCGGAAGTCCGTAGGAGCATCACCGAGGGTTCATCGGTTGATTGACGGAAGTTCGCCGGAAACTCGCCGGAAGAAGCGAGTGACGCACCGAAGCAAGCTGCAGAATATGTCTTAGGAAATAATCGTAGTTAGCACGTTAATTAAGTTAGAAATGGGAGGTGATCCCATTAGCTTAATCCTGGGGCAATTGGGCCCCTGAAGAACTCAAATTGGGTCGAATGGTTCAACCCATTCGGACCCAGGTTGCTGTGGGAGGTGCAACCGCCCAGGCAGGGAGGTAGCACCGCCCAGGCTATGTCTCCTAGCGAGACTGGGCGATGTAACCGCCCCAGCTAAGAGGTGCAACCACCCAGGGCTCAGTCTCCGAGCGAGACTGGGCGGTGCAACCTCTTCTGTCAGGAGGTAGCACCGCCAGAGCTCAAGTTTCGAGCTTTGCCAGGCGGTGCAACCTCTCCAATCAGGCGGTGCAACCGCCTGAGCTCGGTCTTCGAGCTCTGGCAGAGAGGTGCAACCGCCCCTGACAGAGGTAGCACTGCCCAGAGGCTCAGTCTTCGAGCTCTGCCAGGCGGTGCAACCTCTCCAGTCAGGAGGTGCAACCGCCTGATCCCGGAATTCCGGGATTTGATCGTTTTGAGCTCCAAATTTGAACTGGGTTGGGGCCTATAAATACCCCACCCATTCAGCACTGAAAAGATACAGACCTACACCGAATTCTTGATCTTTTCTGTGATTCTAAGAGCTCAAATTTGTGTAAAGTCCAAAAGTTCTCCTCTTTCTGTTCTTCAAGTCTTGAGTTGTAAAGAGAGGAGAGAAAGGGTCTGTAAGGGTTGTCTCCTGAGCCCGTCAAAAGGAGTGAAACTGTAAAAGGGCAGTTGGCCTTCGCCTATTGAAGGAAGGCCCCTAGTTGACGTCGGTGACCTCGTCGGTGGAGGAAGCCAAAAGTGGAGTAGGTCAAACCTGACCGAACCACTCTAAATCTCTGGTTTGCTTTTATTTTGAGCACTTTATCATTACTGCAAACCTCCTACATAGAAAACTATCTTCTGCGCTTTTACGAACAAGTTTCTAAATTCTGATCTTTTCGAATCTGCATTCAGACGTAAATTGGTGTTTTCGTACGATCTTTACATTGCACTTTACGTTTATGTTTTGATTCCATTTATAACTGCAAACTGCGCTTAGACGCAAACTGCGCTTAGACGCAATCTGCGCCTAGACGCAAACTGTGCTTAGACGCAAACTGCGCTTAGACGCAATCTGAGCTTAGACGCAAACTGCGCTTAGATGCAAACTGTGCTTAGACGCAATCTGCATTTAGACGCAAATTGCATTTAGACGCAAACTGCGTAAACTGCGCTTAGACGCAAACTGTGTTTAAACGTAAACTGCACTTAATCATAAGTAATCTTAGAATCAGCTTTTGCATCAAAATAATTTTTATCGAATGAATGCAGCTTTCGATTTTAATCGCTGAAAGATTTCCGCTGCACTAATTCACCCCCCCCCCCCCTCTTAGTGCTCTCGATCCTAACAATCCAATCCATTAGACCTGCTTGTCCTTAGTTACCATGTACCTATAGTCCCTCCTCTATCTAATATCCTAGAGACCGTATACCGGGCATGGTGCTGTTAGACCCATATGGTTTCTACTTGAGTCTCGCTCTAATCGGATTCTCTTAGAGAACTCTTTCTCTCTCAATCCAAATGACGTTAACCAGGGATTTGTCTAAGCAAGAACACATGGGATATTTGTTACCAACTATTTTTATTTCATAGAGACATTCTATTTTTTTACAAAGAGAATATGCAGAATTTTCAGTAGAAACATGTTGAAAGACACTATCATCATGCCACTGTTGAATAAGCCCAACCGTTTTTCGATCTAACCTCTTCCACTCATCATCTGTCATAGTTGTGAGTTTTGTACTATCCCCCTGCAAAGGTCTAAACAAATCTTTGCAATACAAGAGATCTTCCATTCTTGGTTTCCATTGTTAGGATCAAGAGCACTAAGAGGGGGGGGGTGAATTAGTGTAACGGAAAACTTTCAACGATTTAAAACGATGTTCGTACGATAAAGACGATTTTGGTAAGAAAGCTGATTCAGAAATCACTATAACTTGTGATCAAGTGAGATGCAGTTAAAATAAAAATATAGAGACAGTTTGCAGTTAAGATAAAGAATAGAATGTAATTGCAAACCGAAATACGACGTTCGTACGATAAAAGTGATTTCGGTGTGAAAGCCGATTCGGAAGTTGCTTTAACTTAGATTAGGTGAAGTGCAGTTAAAGTAAAGCTATGGAGGCAGTTTGCAGTTAAGATAGAGAACATAAAGTAAATGCAAACTGAGATTTAGAGTGGTTCGGTCAATCTTGACCTAAATCCACTTTTGGCTTCCTCCTCCGATGAGGTCACCGACGTCCACTAGAGGCCTTCCTTCAATAGACGAAGGCCAACCACCCTTTTCCAATTTCACTCCTTTTGACAGGCTTAGGAGACAACCCTTACAGAATTTCTCTCCTCTCTTGAAAGCTCAAAACTTGGAAGAAAAGAGGGAGGAGAACTTCTAGCCTTTACAACACTTTTGAGCTCTAAAAATCACAGAGTAAGATTGGATTTTTGGTGCCCTTTCATACAGGAAAGGGTGGGGTATATATAGGCCCCAAACAAGTTTGAATTTGGAGCTCAAAAATGTCATTTCCCGGATTTTCGGGGTCCTGGCGGTACTACCTCCTGACTGGGGCGGTACAACCGCCTGACAGCTCGGAGACTGAGCCTCAGGGCGGTGCCACCGCCTGACAGGGGCGGTTGCACGGCCCAGTCTCGCTCGGAGACTGAGCCAAGGCGGTGCCATCACCTGGCCTGGGCGGTTGCACCGCCCAACTTTCCTAGGAGACTATCTCCTGGGCGGTGCCACCGCTTGGCAGGAATTCTGGTCCGAATTGGTTGATCCATTCGGTCCAATTTAGGTCTATCAAGGGTCCAATTGCCTCCAAATTAAGTTAATGGGATCACCTCTCATTCTTAACTTAATCTACATGCTAACTACGATATTTCTTAAGACATTTACTGCAACTTGCTCCGGTGCGTCAATCACTTCTTCCGGTGAGCTTCCGACGAACCTCCAGCAAACATCCGACGAACCTTCAGCGATGCTTCGGTGGACTTCTGACAAACTCCTAGACTTGCAACAATCCACTTGGCGAGTTCCGACAAGCTTCTTTGGCAAGCTCCTTGACTTCTCGGATTTGTTCTCGCAGAACCTCCGACAACCGTCCGGACTTCCGTCGAACTCTCGAACTCCTAACGTGATCATAGTCTTGACTCCAGTGCAACTCCTACTGCATGTCTTACTTCCATCATAGTTAATCCTGCACATGTAAAATAAAACTTCGATTGAGACAATTAATCCTAAGCAATTGACCAAGTTGTCCGGCATGTCATTGGTCCCTCAATGCTTCGTCCAATTATTCGGCGCATCGTCCTCTCCTATGGCCTATTGCCCAATCGGCCAGTTGACTCCGCAACTCCAATATCCTTGGCACAATACCCACCTTCTTGGCCTGATGCCCGAGTCTGCGGCTCGAAGCCTTCTGTCGATATGTCGACCGATCCACTGGCCCGACATCCAATAAAATGTTAACTTTTGAGTCTTTGACTATACTAGTTCCCTCGTGCATGATTTCAAGTGTTCGCCAAATATCGAAAGCCGTTTTGCACGTAGAAATCCGATTGAACTCATTTTTGTCCAAAGCGCAAAATAAGGCATTCATAGCCTTTGCGTTTAAAGAAAAATACTTCTTCTCCAAATCCGACCATTCGTTCATTGGTTTAGAGGGAAGTTGAAAACCGTTTTCAACAATATTCCATAAATCCAAATTCATAGAAATCAAGAAAACTCTCATTTGAGTTTTCCAATAAGTATAGTCTAATCCGTTAAACAACGGTGGACGAACAATCGATAAGCCCTCTTGAAAGCCATGAAGAGCCATTTCTCTCGGGTGTAAATCTGAAATGAGAAATACCGGGCTCTGATACCAATTGTTAGGATCAAGAGCACTAAGAGGGGGGGGGGGTGAATTAGTACAACGGAAAACTTTCGACGATTTAAAATGATGTTCGTACGATAAAGACGATTTCAATAACAAAGCCGATTCGGAAATCACTTTAACTTGTGATCAAGTGAGATGCAGTTAAAGTAAATATATAGAGACAGTTTGCAGTTATGATAGAGAACAGAATGTAATTGCAAACTGAAATACGACGTTCATATGATAAAAGCAATTTCGGTATGAAAGCCGATTCGGAAGTTGCTTTAACTTACATTTGGCGAAGTGCAGTTAAAGTAAAGCTATGGAGGTAGTTTGCAGTTAAGATAGAGAATAGAAAGTAAATGCAAACCTAGATTTAGAGTGGTTCGGTCATGTTGAATCTCGTATTTTGATGATGAAACCAATTGATAATTGTGTTTATGTTTTAATCTGTATTTTAAGTGACGCAGGATGCTTTGATCAGGATAAGACAATTAAAGCAGGAAAAATCATGTTGTGCTAGAGGAACATGTTAGAAGATTGGACGTTGGGCCGGTGGATCGGTCGACGTATCGACAGAAGGCTTTGGGCCGTGGATTCAGGCATTGGGCCAAGAAGAGCGAGAATTGCGCCAAGGATATCAGAGTTGTGGAGTCAACTGGCCGATTGGGCATCGAGGGACTAATGACATGGCGGACAACTTGGTTAATTGCTTAGGATTAATTGTCTCGATTGAAGTTTTGTTTACATATGCAGGATTAACTACGATGAAAGTAAGACATGTAGCAGGAGTTGCACCGGAGTCAATATTATGATCACGTTGGGAGTTCGAGAGTTCGACGGAAGTCCGGACGGTCGTCGGAGGTTCTGCATGTTAGGATCGAGAGCACTAAGAGGGGGGGGGGGTGAATTAGTGCAGCGGAAAACTTTCTGCGATTAAAATCGAAAGCTGCATTCAAACGATAAAAACAACTTCTGTATGAAAGTTGATACTAAGCAAGGTTAAGGTCAATCTAGGCAGGCATTTTGCAACTATGATGAGAACCAGAATATCGGCGCAAACTGAAATCCTACGTTCGTACGAAGAAACTGATTTACGTCTAAATGCTGATTCATAAATCACTTGATTAGATAAGACGCAGTTTAAGCAGGAGTATAAAGGCAGTGTGCAGTTATGGTAAAGCTCAAAACGTAAACGCAATCTGCAATATGATGATCATACGAAAAAGCCGATTTACGTCTAAACGCATATTTACGTCTAAACGCAGATTTACGTCTGAACCTTGAAACTCGTTTGTAAAATTGCAGAGGGCAGTAAGCTATTGAGAAGTTTGGAGTGAAGGTAAAATGCTCAAAGGAAATGCAAACCGAGATTTAGAGTGGTTCGGTCAATCTTGACCTACTCCACTTTTGGCTTCCTCCACCGACGAGGTCACCGACGTCAACTAGAGGCCTTCCTTCAATAGGCGAAGGCCAACCACCCTCTTACAGATTCACTCCTTTTGACGGGCTTAGGAGACAACCCTTACAGCAGTTTTCTCTCCTCTCTTTACAACTCAAACTTTGAAGAACAGAAAGAGAACTAGCAGTTTTGAGCTCTAAGAACCACAGAAAGACAGCAAGATTTCGAGTGTGTGATCTGTGTGCTTTCTGTGCTGAATGGGTGGGGTATTTATAGGCCCCAACCCAGTTCAAATTTGGAGCTCAAAACTGTCAATTCCTGGAATTCCGGGATCAGGCGGTTGCACCTCCTGATTGGGGCGGTTGCACCGCCTGGCAGAGCTCGAAGACTGAGCCTCTGGGCGGTGCCACCTCTGTCAGGGGTGGTTGCACCTCTCTGCCAGAGCTCGAAGACTGAGCTCAGGCGGTTGCACCTCCTGACTCGGGCGGTTGCACCGCCTGGCAGAGCTCGAAACTTGAGCTCAAGCGGTGCCACCTCTTGTCAGGAGAGGTTGCACCGCCCAATCTCGCTCGAAGACTGAGCCCAGGCGGTTGCACCTCCTTGCTGGGGCGGTTGCACCACCCAGTCTCGCTTGGAGACTGCCTCCTGGGCGGTGCTACCTCCTACCCTGGCGGTGCTACCTCCTAGCACTATTTCAGGTTCGAATGGGTTGATCCATTCGGCCTAATTTGGGTCTTTCAGGGGCCCGATTGCCCCAAGATTAAGTTAATGGGATCACCTCCCATTTCTAACTTAATTATTGTGCTAACTATGATTATTTCCTAAGACATTTACTGCAACTTGCTCCGGTACGTCAATCGCTTCTTCCAGCGAGCTTCCGACGAACTTCCGTCGATCATCCGATGAACCCTCGGTGATGCTCCTGCGGACTTCCGGCAAACTCCTGGACTTGCGATGATCCACTTGGCGAGTTCCGATGAGCTTCTTTGGCAAGCTCCTGGACTTCTCAGATTTGTTCCCGCAGAACCTCCGACGACCGTCCGAACTTCTATAGAACTCTCGAACTCCCAACGTGATCATTGTCTTGACTCCGGCGCAACTCCTGCTGCATGTCTTTCTTCCATCGTAGTTAATCCTGCACACTCAAAATAAAAACTTCGATCGAGACAATTAATCCTAAGCAATTAACCAAGTTGTCCGGCATGTCATTGGTCCCTCGACGCTTCGTCCGATTCTTTGGCGCATCGTCCTTTCCTGCGGCCTATTGCCCAATCAGCCAGTTGGCTCCGCAACTCCGATATCCTTGGCACAATACCTGCTCTTCTTGGCCCGATGCCCGAGTCCATGGCCCGAAGCCTTCTGTCGATACGTCGACCGATCCACCGGCCCGACGTCCAATCTTCTGACATGTTCTTCCGGCACAACATGATTTTCCTACTTTAATTGTCTCATCCTGATCGAGGCATCCTGCGTCACTCAAAACGCAGATTAAATCATAAACATATATCAAGTAGTTTCATAATCAAAATACGAGATTCAACACTACGGGAACAAATCCGAGAAGTCCAGGAGCTTGCCAAATGAAGCTCGTCGGAACTCGCCAAGTGGATCGTCGCAAGTCCAGGAGTTTGCCGGAAGTCCGTAGGAGCATCACTAACGGTTCATCGGATGATCGTCGGAAGTTCGCCGGAAGCTTGCCGGAAGAAGCGATTGACGCACCGGAGCAAGTTGCAGTAAATGTTTTAAGAAATATCATAGTTAGCATGATGATTAAGTTAGAAATGGGAGGTGATCCCATTAACTAAATCTTGGGGCAATTGGGCCCTTGACAGACCCAAATTAGGCCGAATGAATTAGCCCATTCGGACCCAGATTTCTTGGCCAATGGTGGCACCGCTTGGGTCGGCGGTGGCACCGCCCAGGGCTCAGTCTTCGAGCTCTGCCAAGCGGTGCAACCGCCCCAGTCAGGCGGTGCAACCGCCAGACCCCAGAATTCTGGGAGATGACAGTTTTGAGCTCGGAATTCAAACTGGTTTGTGGCGTATAAATACCCCACCCTTTCAGTAATGAAAGGGCAACCAAAGAAACCGAAAATCCAATCTTACTCTGTGATTTTTAGAGCTCAAAAGTGTTGTATGAGTTAAAAGTTCTCCTTCCTCTTCTCTTCCAAGTTTTGATCTGTCAAGATAGGAAAGAAAATTCTATAAGGGTTGTCTCCTAAGCCCGTCAAAAGGAGTGAAACTGTAAAAGGGTGGTTGGCCTTTGCCTATTAAAGGAAGGCCTCTAGTGGACGTCAATGACCTCATCGGAGGAGGAAGCCAAAAGTGGATGTAAGTCAAGATTGACCGAACCACTCTAAAATTGCGGTGCTCTCTGGTTTGCATTTATTCTTGCTGCTTACCTTACTGTAACCCTCCATATGTGCTTTACTTCCTCTTTACTTTTGCTACACTTCTTTATGAACTCGCTTTCAAGTTAAGTTTCCGAAAACGGTTTTACGTCGGAAACAATTTCATCGTACAAATACAGTTTTAAACATCGAAAGTTTTCTGCTGCATTAATTCACCGCCCCCCCCCCCCCCCCCCCCCCCCTCCCCTCTTAGTGCTCTTGATCCTAACAAGTCAATCTTGACCTATATCCAATTTTGGTTTCCTCCTCCGATTAGGTCACCGACGTCCACTAGAGGCCTTCCTTCAATAGATTAAGGCCAACCACCCTTTTACAATTTCACTCCTTTTGACGGGCTTAGGAGACAACCCTTACAGAATTTCTCTCCTCTTTTGAAAGCTCAAAACTTGGAAGAAAAGAGGGAGGAGAACTTTTTGGTGCTCTAAAAATCATGGAGTAAGATTGGATTTTTGGTGCCCTTTCATCCAGGAAAGGGTGGGGTATATATAGGCCCCAAACTGGTTTAAATTTGGAGCTCAAAAATATCATTTCCCGGATTTTCGGGGTCCTGGCGGTACTACCTCCTGACTAGGGCGGTACAATCGCCTGGCAGCTCGGAGACTGAGGCTCTGGGCGGTGCCACCGCCTGATAGGGGCGGTTGCATCGCCCAGTCTCGCTCAGAGATTGAGCCCAAGCGGTGCCACCGCCTGACTGGGGCGGTTGCACCACCCAATCTCGCACGGAGATTGAGCCCAAGCGGTGCCACCGCTTGGCTTAGGCGGTTGCACCACCCAGATTTCCTGGGAGACTATCTCCTAGACGGTGCCACCACCGACCTTGGCGGTGCCACCGCCTGGTAGGAATTATGGTCCGAATGGGTTGATCCATTCGGCCCAATTTGGGTCTATCAAGGGCCCAATTGCCCCCAGATTAAGTTAATGGGATCACCTCCCATTCCTAACTTAAACTACATGCTAATTATGATATTTCTTAAGACATTTACTGCAACTTGCTCCGTTGTGTCAATCGCTTCTTCCGGCGAGCTTCCGGTGAACTTCTGACGAACATGCGACGAACCTTCAACGATGCTCCAGCGGACTTTCGGCAAACTCCTAGACTTGTGACGATCCACTTGGCGAGTTCCGACGAGCTTCTTTGGCAAGCTCCTGGACTTCTCGGATTTGTTCCCGTAGAACCTCCGACGACTGTCCGGACTTCCGTCGAACTCTCGAACTCCCAACGTGATCTTAGTCTTGACTCCGGTGCAACTCCTACTGCATGTCTTACTTCCATCGTAGTTAATCCTACACATGTAAAATAAAACTTTGATCGAGACAATTAATCCTAAGCAATTAACCAAGTTGTCCAACATGTCATTAGTCCCTCGACGCTTCGTCCGATTATTCGGCGCATCGTCCTCTCCTGCGGCCTATTGCCCAATCGGCTAGTTGACTCTGCAACTCCGATATCCTTGGCACAATACCCGCTCTTCTTAGCTCGATGCCCGAGTCTGCGGCCCGAAGCCTTCTGTCGATACGTCGACCGATCCACTGGCCCGACATCCAATCTTCTGACATGTTCCTCCGGCACAACATGATTTTTCCTGCTTTAATTGTCTCATCTTGATCGAAGCATCCTGCATCACTCAAAACGTAGATTAAAACATAAATGTAATTATTAATTGGTTTCGTCATCAAAATACGAGATTCAATATCCATATCATCCAATGGTTTCCAATTAAACTAATCATGCGAGAAATATTACTAGCCTCCATATTCAAATACAAAATTAAATCACTACAACCCTGCTCTGATACTAGTTGATGGGATATAAAGAGAAATAACTTTTTGTATATGAACAAATACTAGCATGCCATAACACACAGCGGAATTAAATGGAACCACAATAAAATAGAACACTAAGATATATTTGGAAAACCCCTTCAATGTGAAGGGTTTTGCACTATCCCCCTACAAAGGTCTATACAAATCTTTGCAATATAAGAGATCTTTCATTCTTGGTTTCCATATCATCCAATTGTTTCCAATTAAACTAATCATGCGAGAAACATTACTGGCCTCCATATTCAAATACAAAATTAAATCACTACAACCCTGCTCTGATACCAGTTGATGGGATATAAAGAAAAATAACTTTTGTATATGAACAAATACTAGCAGGCCATAACACACAATGGAATTAAATGGAACCACAATCAAATAGAACACCAAGATATACGTGGAAAACCCCTACAATGTGAATGGTAAAAATCATGGGGCAAACTAGAAATAATCCACTATAATAATAATGAATATACAAATCTTAATCTCTTGCCCAAAACCCTAGCAACAATCACAAGAGAATAATTGGGATACAAGGGTCGCGTCACTGTGCACAATATATAAATCCTCCCGAATTCTCCCCAAGTAATCACAGTAAGAATCTACTGTAGATCTAATCTAACCTGATATGAAAGTATTGCTAGATGATTGAGAACAATCTTTATGTGTTGTCCTTGTCTTCTTCCCTTTTTTTCTCTTTATTTTCTGCCTTGTTCTCCTCTTTTTCTTTGGAATCCCGTGACTGCCAAAAACTACCTTTAAAACACAGCCACCCACACTCCCCTAATATGACTTAGGGTTAGGTTAAGTGAGGAGGTGGGCTGTGGGCTGTTCAAGCCCACTATGGGCTGTCAGCCCAACATGGGATGAGTTAAAACATCAAGTAGAAGACCTAAGCTGACAAATAGCAGAACGAAACCTAGTAGTCCGAGCTTGAGTACCTCCTCATAGATTGCATCCTTATTGTCTTACCTTGTAGTCTGACACTCCTTGGTTAAAGTTTGACATTCCTTTCTCTCAAACTGTAACATCCCTCATTTTTTAAAAAAATTATAAGGACTTATTTGTAAATATGAGGATTTTTTAAATAATTCTTTAGCACTAAATATTTTATATATATATTCAAAGTATTGTGAGGGACCAAAATGTGAATCTCATTAATTGGAGGTGATTTGTGAAAGATTCATACTAAGAAAAAATAAAATAAAATAAAATGGAGGACTTGTGGCATTAGCAATGATGAGTCACTTGTATTTATTCTAAAGATGACACCTAAACCTCCATGCATGCTTGCCACCTCACTATTTTAGCATGAGCCAAACCTAAGTAATTTAAGGAACAATTAAGGGAAACTTTACAGCCAATATAACTTGAGAAGAGGAGAAGGAATTGAAGGAGAAGAGAAAGAGAAAGAATTGAAGAAGAAGAAGTTTTATCTTGGCTTAAGGCTTTGCATCAATTCCCCCACATTTGGAAATCAAAACTTTTAGTGGCAAGTGTTCTAACCCATCCTAGAGATAAATTTTGATCCTTGTTTTCACCTTGATTTTGAGAAAATTGGAAGATTGTGGCTGCATGTAAGATATCTATGCCGTTTATACATCAATTGTTGAATATGGAATTTTTCAGATTTTAACCTTTCAGTACTCGTGTGTTCATAACTTTTTGCACCAAATTTAGATCAAGGAAAAATCTCTTTCATATGAAAGGAGACTTATAGAGCTCTATTTAATATAAAAAAAAAGATTTAGAGTAAATTTACCTATGCAAACATATAAATGAAAGACCTCATGTATTTGATAAAATAGATACTATAGCTTCTGACCTTCTATTACTAAATTGCTCATAACTCTCAAGTGAAAATTCTGAATTATGCAAACTTAGATTTTTGAAAACTAGATTCGCATATCTTTCTTTTCACATCAATTTGGAAATTTTGAAGTATGTTTGCCATCTGAAACAATCGTTTAAATTGATTTTATCAATTCTGCAAAACAGATATGATTAATTCTAACCTTCTATTACTAAATTACTCATAACTCTATGGTGAAAATTCTGAATTATGCAAGGCTTAGTTCTTTGCTTTTGTTATTTTGCTTTTGTTATCTTGATATTAAGTCTGCTTGAACTGCTCCTATCGCCGTAGATATGTTAGTCGCTTGTTGAGCTCTTTATGCTCACCCCGTTGCTATATAAATTTTTCAGGCTAGCTTGTCATACACTGAAAAGCTAAAATTGGGTTGAAGCAGTGAAAGGCTAGAAGAGTTTTCGGCTAATCTTTGTTAGTTGATAGGTTTTTGTTGTATAGTATACTTTACTTTTGATGTAATGTTAAGGATATGTTGATACTTATGTGTTGTAAAAGTTTAAAGGACCGCTCATGTTTATGAAATGATAAGTTTAAGTTGTATAAGGATAAGAACTCTTGGTAAATAATTATCTTTTTATGATTGTATATATTTCTACGATTATGGATTTGTATTGTGGTTGATGCTTAGTTGAGTTGCTTGTAGATTTTATGAATCTCTGAGTGAAGTGGAGTATGATTTATGTAACGTACAGGTTTATGAATTGTGAATATTGATTTGAATGGTTCTTAGTATCCTTAAATTGTTAGATTGGATCTTGAATTGAATTGATGATGAATTATGATATTATTGATTTTATATAGGGTCATATCTCCTGAATGCGATATTTCGGGGAACGTGACAAGAGTTGGTATTAGAGCGTGATTTGGGGATTTCTAAGAATTTTGATATGCTAGATGTGTAATAAATTTTGAGGTTTAGTGATTTCTATTTAGAGACTAATCAAAAGTTTTTTGTTGCTATTTTTAGCAAGCAAGGATGATGAGGTCATTTGGTTCTCCTATTGCATCTACTTTTGATCAATTGAATGGAATTATGAAAACTCTATAGGCTATGACACAAGTAATGCAACAAGAAGTCCGACAAGGAAGAAATGATGAAACGGGAAATTCAAACCAGACTAGGTTGGGAATTGAACAGTTTAATAAGCTTAGTCCTCTTAGTTTTAGTGGTGAGCCTGATCCAATGGTAGCAGAATAATGGATGATGCAGATAGAGAAAATATTTGATGTTTTAAATTACCTAGATGATAAGAAGGTTTCTCTTGCTACCTTAATGCTAGAAGGAGAGGCTGAGTACTAGTGGCGAACCATGAAGAGGATTTCTGAAGCTCGATAGGAGCCAATCACTTGGAAGGTATTTACAGAAAAGTTCAATGATAAATATTTTCTAGATTGTATCAGGAAGCAGAAAGAATTGGAGTTCCTGAGTCTCATCTAGGGAAATTTGAAAGTAGCTAAATATGAGTCTAAATTCACTGAACTCTCTAGATTTGCCACGCATATGATTGATGATGAATATAGGAAAGCAAGAAGATTTGAAAGAGGACTAAGGCTAGCAATAAGAAGTCAGATATAGCTTTAAAACTTTAGGTATATACTGATGTAGTAGAAAGAGCTTTCATACTTAAAAAAGACTTGGAGGAGATCCAAGAAATCAGGGACAAGAACAATAAGGATAAGTTTCTTGGTAAAAGTAAGAGAGGAAATGAAGCAGAAAGAAGTAACAAGAGGGTAAAGGTACCTAGATTTGAGAAAGGAACTCTATCGTGTACGAAATGTGGACGTAATCATGAAACAAGTGAGTATTTTCGGGTGACTGGAGCCTGTTTTGCCTATGGAAAGTTAGATCATAAAGTCAGAGACTGCCTACTAAACAAGAAGAAAGAGCCACTACCCCTTAAGCCAATAGCCCATGCTAGAGTATATGATATCACAGAACAAGATTCCAGAGCCTCTAAATCAGTGGTTGAAGATATTCTACATGTTTCTAATAGAAATGCAAAAGTTTTGTTTGATCCTGGTTCCAACTTATCTTTTGTTTTACAATATTTTACTTATCACTTGGGCGTTCAACCTAAACCATTAGATTATTTGCTACACGTAACTACTGCTGTTGGGGATTCCTTGACTACAAATCTGGTTTATCCATCTTGTTTGATTT
This sequence comes from Musa acuminata AAA Group, assembly GCF_036884655.1. Classification (NCBI taxonomy): domain Eukaryota; kingdom Viridiplantae; phylum Streptophyta; class Magnoliopsida; order Zingiberales; family Musaceae; genus Musa; species Musa acuminata. The sequence goes on from NC_088340.1 coordinate 14,079,739, forward strand.
CTATCGAAGAACATGAACTCCTTACCGATTTGATACTCCTAGAAATCCAAGGTTTTGATATTATACTAGGCATAGATTGGTTATCTTCCTATCATGCTAGTATTGATTACTATACAAAAATAATTACTTTCTGCATACCAAATCAACCTATCTTCTACTTTAAGGGTATTAGGCATGATTTGCCTCTTTTCTTAATATCGGCACTTCAAACTCAACACCTTATGCAGAAGGGATGTTTTTGTTATGTTATATGTGTAAAGGAACATTCAGAATAAGAAACTCACCTAAATGAAATTTCCGTGGCTAAAGAGTTCCCTGATGTATTCCCAAAGGATTTGCTTGGACTACCTCCAAACAGGGAAGGTGAATTTGTTATTGATTTAGTCCCTAGGACAGCCCCAATATCTAAGCCTCCCTACAGAATGGCACCACTCGAGCTCGAGGAATTGAAGAAGCAAATATAAGAGTTAGATAAGGGTTTCATTCGACCCAGCGTCTCACCATTGGGTGCTCCAGTGCTATTAGTTAAGAAGAAGGATGGGATGTTGAGGCTTTGTATTGATTATAGATAGTTGAATCAGGTGATTATAAAAAACAAGTATCCCCTACTCAGGATTAATGACTTGTTTGATCAATTGCAGGGTGCACAAGTATTCTCCAAGATTGATCTAAGATCATGTTACTATCAGTTGAAGGTCAAGAAGGAGAATATTTCAAAAATAGCCTTTAGAACTCGATATGGTCACTATGAATTTAGAAGTTAATTGGGAAGTGCCAATAAATATAATAGAAGTTAAAAGTTTCTTGGGCATGGCAGGTTATTATAGGAGATTTATGAAGGGATTTTCTCAAATTGCTCATCCCCTCACCAAACTGACTCAAAAGAATGTGAAATTTGAATGGAGTGGTGATTGTAAGCAAAGTTTTCAAAAATTAAAAAGAAGATTGACTAGTGCCCCTATTCTCACTATTCCGAGTGGTAATGAAGGATTTGTAGTTTATACTGATGCTTCAAGAAAGGGCCTTGGATGTGTTTTGATGCAAGAAGGGAAAGTAATTGCTTATGCTTCAAGGCAGCTAAAGAATTATGAATTGAATTATCCGACTCATGATTTGGAATTGGCAACAATCATCTTTGCTCTAAAGATTTAGAGACATTACTTATATGGGTGGACATTTGATATATGTACTGATCACAAGAGTTTAAAGTATATTTTTACACAGAAAGAGTTAAATATGAGGCAGTGAAGATGGATAGAACTTTTAAAAGATTATGATTGTACCATCCATTATCACCTAAGTAAAGTAAATGTTGTAGCTGATGCACTCGGTAGAAAATCTACAAGTTTTATGGCTAGTCTGGTTGTGAAACAATGGAAGCTATTAGAAAGAAATTATGATTCGAATGTAATGAGGAAAGAGCAAGACTCAATAATGTTGATGGCCTCTATCCAGATGCAAACTGATCTCCTTCAATAAATTAAAGAAGGACAACTATGAGATCCATATTTAATATACTTGAGAAATGAAGTTGAAAATGGATTGAAGTTGAATTTTTAAATTTCAAGTGATGGCCTATTGAGATTTGGGGATAGAATATATGTTCCAAATTACCCAGATATCAAGAACCAAATCTTGAATGAAGGTCATAACTCCAAGTACACCATGCATCCTGGTAGCACGAAAATGTATAGAGATCTCCAAAGTCATTATTGGTGGAAAGGCATGAAGAAGGAGATTGCAATATATGTTTCAAGGTGTTTGACATGTCAGCAAATCAAAGCAGAACACCAGAGACCTGGAGGTTTGTTACAGTCCTTAGATATTCCTGAATGAAAATGGGAATGCATTACTATGGACTTTATTTCAGAATTACCTAGAACCTCTAGAAAGCATAATGTTATTTGGGTTATTGTCGATAGGTTAACCAAATCTGTACATTTCTTACCAATCAATATGACTTATTCTCTTGATAGGCTTGCGGATTTGTATGTTGATGAAATAGTAAGACTTCATGGTGTCCCAAAGGAGATCATCTCAGATAGAGACTCCAGATTTCTTTCTAGATTGTGGAGGAGATTACAAGATTCTATGGGCACCAAAGTAAAGTTTATCACTCACTGCCTATCACCCTCAGACTGATGGTCAATCTGAAAGAACAATTCAAGTACTTGAGGATTTGCTTAGAGCTTATGTTATGGATTGGAGAGTTGAATGAGATAAAGATATTTCTCTTGTTGAGTTCACTTACAATAATAGTTACCATTCGAGCATTCAGATGGCTCCTTATGAAGCATTGTATGGGCAAAAGTGTAAAACGCCTATATATTGGGAGGAAGTTGGTGATAGAAAGTTATTAGCACCAGATAAAGTATAAGAGACTACTGAAAAGATTCAGGTTATTATAAAAAGGCTAAAGGCTGCTCAGAGTCGACAAAAGAGCTATGATGACAATAGAAGACGAGATATCGAGTTCCAAGTAGGGGGTTTTGTATTCCTAAAGGTCTCCCCTTCCAAAGGCATTGTAAGATATGGATAGAAAAGAAAGTTAAACCCAAGGTTCATTAGACCTTTTGAGATCCTTGAAAGAATTGGCTCTGTCGCTTACAAGATTACCTTGCCACCATCGACGTGTCATATCCATGATATATTTCATGTGTCAATGTTCAGAAAGTATATACCTGATCCCTCTCATGTCATTGAGTATGAGCCGATTATGATTGAGAATGACTTATTTTACATGGAAGAGCCCATTCGGATTATTGATAAAAAGGAGAAGATCTTAAGAAATAGAATCATTACTCTAGTTAAAGTAATTTGGAAGCATCATCCTACAAATGAAACGACCTAGGAGCTAGAGGAAGAAATGAAGAAAGCTTATCCTTAACTTTTCACCGAAAGAGGTATGACAAATTTAGAGGACTAAATTTTCTTTTAAGGAGGGGAGAGTGTAACATCTCTTATTTTTTTACAAATTTATAAGGACTTATTTATAAATATAAGGATTTTTTAATAATTCTTTCGCACTAAATATTTTTTTATATATATTGAAAGTATTATAAGGGACCAAAATGTGAATCTCATTAATTGGAGGTGATTTGTGAAAGATTCACACTAAGAAAAAATAAAATAAAATAAAATAAAATGGAGGACTTGTGGCATTAGCAAGGATGAGCCACTTGTATTTATTCTAAAGATGACACCTAAACCTTCATGCATGCTTGCCACCTCACTATTTTAGCATAAGCCAAACCTAAGTAATTTAAGACACAATTAAGGAAAACTTTACAGCCAACATAACTTAAGAAGAGGTGAAGGAATTGAAGAAGAGGTGAAGGAGAAGAGAAAGAGAAAGAATTGAAGATGAAGAAGTTTTATCTTGGCTTAAGGCTTTGCATCAATTCCCTCACATTTGGAAATCAAAATTTTTAAAGGCAAGTGTTATAACCCATCCTAGAGATAAATTTTGATCCTTGTTTTCACCTTAATTTTGAGAAAATTGGAAGATTGTGGCTGCATTTAAGATATCTATGATGTTTATACATCAAATGTTGAATTTGGAATTTTTCATATTTTGACCTTTCAGTACTAGTGTGTCCATAACTTTTTGCACCAAATTCAGATTAAGGAAAAAACTCTTTCATATGAAAGAAGACTTATAGAGATTTAATTTGATATAAAAAAAAAGATTTGGAGTAAATTTACCTATCCAAACATATGAATGAAATTACCTCATGTATTAAGTAAAACAGATACTACAGCTTCTGACCTTCTATTACTAAATTGCTCACAACTCTCTAATGAAAATTCTGAATTATACAAAACTTAGTTCTTTGGAAACACACATATCTTTCTTTTGACACCTAATTTGGAAATTTTGAAGTATGTTTGCCTTATGAAACAATCGTTTAAATTAATTCTATCAATTTTGTAAAACAGAGATGATTAATTTTGACCTTCTATTACTAAATTGCTCATAACTCTTTGGTGAAAATTATAAATTATGTAAAACTTACTTCTTTGAAAACTAGATTTGCATAACTTTCTTTTGACACTTAATTAGGAAATTATGAAGTATGTTTGACTTCTAAAACATCTGTTTAAATTGATTCTATCAATTCTATAAAACAGAGATGATCAATTCTACCCTTCTATTACTAAATTGCTCGTTACTCTTTAGTGAAAATTCTGAATTATGCAAAATTGGTTCTTTGGAAACTAAATTTGCATATCTTTCTTTTGACATTAAATTTAAAAATTTTGAAGTATGTTTGCCTTCTGAAATATCTGTTTAAATTGATTCTATTAATTCTGTAAAACAGAGATGATCAATTCTAACTTCCGTTACTCTATTCATTGTAACTTCCTGTTAGGAACTAAAAAAAAAAAAATTACAAATCCAAGTTCATCCGAAGATAGATTGATACAGCTTTCCAATAACACCTATTTTTAGTGAATTGGAGCATGCTTGGTCACTCAAACAAATCAGGAAATGTACCATTTGAATTCTGTCAGAATTAAAAACTTTGTTGAGTTTTGCCTATTCAAGTTTCATTATATTGGAAATTTGATCTCTGCTAAATTCTTCTTCAATTGAGCTTTATATTAGTCCTTTGAATTCTTGTATTGTTTATCCTGAAATTGTTGTATGTTTGAAATTTATTATGTAATGCTTTGTTTGCATTTCCTTGTTTGATAAAGGTACACGTATATCTCCATTGTTCCGCATGTGCTTCCGATATGTGCCAATGTTATTGTTCATACTATCCTTTTGTACTCTAGTGTCTTATGGGATATTGTGAACCTTTGCCAGAAATGGTAAAGGGAGTTATGCATAGAGCCTGCGATGCTCTGTCGGTCCCCATTGACTTCACTCAGACATAGGTGGATGTAGCTCCCAAACGTGGGAGACTTATGCTTGGTGGTCATCTTGAAATGGATGAATCACATTATGTATGTGGTCCCACAATGCCCTCTATGTTTTTGATATGATATCCAAAGCTTTGCTTATGAGTTTATATTTATGCTTTGGATAAAAATGAAATGCATGCTACATCAAAAATGACATACAATCTTGTGTTTATTATTTGGTTTACTTATTATACTTTGAAGTGTTTCATATGTTATTGTTATACTCCCAAACACTCTTACGCTTTTGATATGCACCTAAATGCTTCATGTGACATTTGATACATGCCTAAATGCTTCTTTTGCTAATGAAATGCTCCAATTTCTTTTCTCCTATTGTTATGTCTAATGCCTATTTTCGAATGAGGTAACCCTTTGTGATTTTTATATCAAATGAGATGATTTCAAATGAACACTGGTATTTTTGATTTTGTTATCTTGATACTAAGCCTGCTTGAACTTCTCCTATCGTCATGGATATGTTAGTCGCTTACGGAGCTCTTCTTGCTCACCCCATTGCTATATAAATTTTTCAGGGTAGCTTGTCATGTATTGAAAAACTAGAATTGGGTTGAAGTAGTGAAAGACTAGAAGATTTTTGGGCTAATCTTTGTCAGTTGATAGGTTTTTGTTGTATAGTATACTTTACTTCTGATGTAATGCTAAGGATATGTTGATACTTATGTGTTGTAAAAGTTTAAAGGATTGCTCATGTTTATGGAATTATAAGTTTAAGTTGTATAAGGATAAGAACTCTTGGTAAATAATTATCTTTTTGTGATTATATATATTTCTACGATTATGGATTTATGTTGTGGTTGATGTTTAGTTGAGTTGCCTACGGATTTTATGAATCTCTGAGTGAAGTGGAATATGATTTATGTAACGTACAGGTTTATGAATTGTGAATATTGATTTGAATGGTTCTTAGTATCCTTAAATTGTTAGATTGGATCCTGGATTGAATTGATGATAAATTATGATATTATTGATTTTAGACAGGGTCACACCTCCTGAATATAATATTTCAGGGGGCATGACACAAACAGAAACCACCTCCGCTCCCACACTTTAATAATTCCTATGCTCTTGTTTTAGTCTTAGAACTTCTCTATGTTGTCCGAGCCTTTACTCATTAGTTTCGTATCGTTAGTCACTCTTGCTTAAGCCTAAACTCCTGGCTATCATTATTTATTCCTTTATCTTGTTCTTAGCACTCCACCTTGAGTTCTTTGTTTTACCTTTAAGCCTGCCATTCCCATCTTAAAGTCTTGCTTGCTAATACTAGACTTCGCTCGTTGGAGGGGTTAACTTCAAACTGGCACTCCCAACTCTAAGTAAGAAATACGGAATGAAACATAGTAGTAAAAGAATGGTAACGCGCATCAACATAGAAGAATCGAAACTATAAAGTGAGGATACCGAGCTAAGGATACCCAGGCTAGGAATTCAACTAATCAGTAGAAGAATGCCCCACCCCCCCCACCCCAGGGACACAACGCAAGAATGAAACTAATTAATATAAGAATGAGCCTGAGGGGAATCACACAAGAATTCATCTCATCATTAGAAGAGTCGATCAAAGTGCAAATCAAATAAGGAAATAAACTACTGTTCCCTAGCTTGAAAGTAGTAAATACAGAATTCCACTAATGTTCCCTAGCTCTCAAGTAGGAAAGTAAGAGTTAAGCGAGTAAGTCAAAGAATTGAGTCGTAGGGGTGTAGCACAACTCTATTGAATAGTAGGGGCGTAGCTCAACTCTAAAGTCCGGATCCCTTTCTAAGTCAACTAATACTAATATACAGTCTAAGGCAACTAATACTAATATATAGCTCTAAGACTAATAGTAGGCCAAGAAGACTAATAGTATAGTCGTTTTAAAAATCACAGACAAGAAAGCAAGCCTGAAGCCCAAGTTCGGGCAGAAGATAGTATTGGACTTTAGAAGTAAGAGATAAGACTAATAGTAGTAGTTTGAAGAATGAAAGACAGGAAAGCAAGATTAAAGACATGAAAAGCAAGAATGGCCTTGGACCCATAGAGGGGAAGAAGAAAACGGATTGGTCAAAGAATGAGCTAGTATCGCCACTCCAGTAGAGTTAAGAGTAGCACTCGTTAGTTGCATTCCTTATTCCGTGGTTAAGTCTGAAACTCCCCACTTTAAGGATTAGTTCCTGCTATGAAACTCCTGATCTAAATTCTGACTTGCCTCTCACTCCGTATCTCCTTACTGGCATTCTGTAGCTCAACTATAGGGCGTAGACTCCTTTCTTACATTCATGTGTGATTGTTAGTCTTATACTGCTCAGTCCCATTATAGTACTACTTAGTTTAGAGTGCAAGTTTGAGTTTGCCACTCTGACATCTAAATATGTATTTCATACCTAGGCCTTTCACCTTTCATTCTTTGCCCCTCACCTTTTAGTCTTACTTGACTTTATCTTATTCTTGTATTTGTTCGCCTGCATTCGTAACATCTTCATTTTTTTTAATTTATAGATGCTTGTTTGTAAATACGAAGATTAGCTAATAATTCTTTTGTATTAAATAATTTTATATTAGAAGTTTATGGCTGTGGATCTAAATGTGAATATTAAAAGTTTGATATGATTTATGAAAGATTTAGATTTAAGTTAAAGAAAAAAAATGATAGACATGTGTCACTAGATAACCTAATGATGTCACCTATGTTTATTCTATGGACGATACCTATGCCCCTTTCATGTATGCTTGCCATCTTGCAACCCTTTTATTAGCTAAATCTAATATATTAGAGGAGAAATAAAAGGATGAAAACTGAAGAAGTTGCAGCCAACATTAGTATGAGATGGAGAAGAAGAAGAAGAAGAAGAAGAAGAAAAAAAAGCTTTATTTTGGCTTGAGGTTTTGCATCAATTCCATACTTTTGGGACTCAAATTTGTTAAAGTCAAATGTTCTAACCTTATCCCACAGAAGTTCTAATCTATGTTTTCATCTTAATCTTATATAATTTGAAAGATTTTAGCTTAGAACTATACATTTCTTTCATTTTGATACAAAGCCATGAATCAATAATTTTTCGATAATCTGACCTCTATGTACTTTTTTGGACCTAACTTTTAGCACTAAATTCTGATTTAGACAAAGCCTAATCCATTTGAAAGTAGACTCAAATATCTTTATTTTGATACTAATATTGAATAATTTAGAGTTTAAATACCTACTAAGACTTTTGTTTTAATTAACCTAATAGATTCTACAAAACAGGGACTGTAATTTCTGACCTCTTGTTGCTTAACTGCTTATAACTTTCTACTGCGAACTCACATTCATGCAAAGTATGATTTATTGGAAACTATTCAAAATTCTTTCTTTTCTTACTGAATTAAAATTTTTGAAGTATAATTACAAATTGAAACATCTATTTTCATCGACCCTGTGGAATCAGTAAAACAAATTTGATATTTTTAGACCTTTTGCTACGAAATTATTTGCAACTCCCTACATTAAACTCCAATTCATGCACAACTTAATTTAACTTAAACTAAATTGACACATCTTTCAAATAACACCAATTTTGTATAAATTAGGGCATAATTGGTTATCTATATAATTTATACGATGTGTCTCTCAAATTCTGCTAGAATCGAGCTTTGATCGATTTCTGCTATTCTTGTTTCGTATCTTTGGAAATTGATTTCAGCTAAAACCTTTACTTCAGTTGAGCTTGACATTACTGCTTTAAATTCCTATATACTCTTGTCCTTCAATTATTTGTATACATGATTTTATTATGTAAAGTTCATGTTTGTATCGTAATATTTCGTATAGGCACATGCATTCCATTGTTCGGCATGTTTTCCGATATGTACCAACTTATTGTTCACAATACCATTTTGTACTCCGGTGTTTGTGGAATTGTCTGGACCTTTGCCAGAAATGATAAAGGGGTTATTTGGACCTTTGCTAGAAATAGTAAAGGGATTATCTGGACCTTTGTCAGAAATGGTATACTAGTCATAGGTGCCCAACAAGCCAATCACGTGAGTGATGGCACGTGTGACTAGACACGGAATCTTTTTGCTTATTATGTTTTGACATTTATCACTTTATATTGATTATTGCATATATGCATGTGTATATTGTGATGTCCTTGGATCTGTGCAATGGAAATCGGATCGTGATGAGATCACAATAATGAGACCGATTCACCTTTAAACACAGATCCTAAATAATCCCGATCATAGGTTACTCAAGAGGGACATCATGATAACCGGACAGACTAGTGTGCTATGTACCCGTCCATATGATGGATGCAGCTAGTCTCATAGCTGCTCGTGTGGGGACACTAGGGATACAGTATAGGTGCTCATTGGAGAATGAGTTCATTGATTGATTCGCTTTTGGAATGCTAGATGGCTGATGATGCCTTATTATCAGAGAGCGATTTCATAGTCCTGGTGGTGTATTTGGTCCTCAGACTTAAGACACCAAGGATGTCTTGTATGAGTGCTCCACTCTTTGATACCAAACTTATAAGTTTTGATGTCTCAGATCTAGTACATCTGGTCATTGGGAGTGGCAGTCGACCTTATAAGAGCTATTGAGTATCGATAGAGGATCATCCACTCTCGGCGTCATTAAAGGAATATCCCATGTGTTTTTGTTTAGACAAGTCCCTAGCTAGGGTCATTCGAGTTGAGAGAGAAAGAGTTCTCCGGGAGAATCCGATTAGAGCGAGACTCGAGTAGAAACCGTATGGGTCTGACAGCACCATACTCAATATACGGTCTCTAGGATACTAGATGGATGAGGGACTATAGGTATACGGTAACTGAGGACAAACAGGTCCAATAGATTAGATTCCCCTGTATCATTTGGGAACTACGGCGTAGTGGCCTAGTACGTCCATAGTCGATGAGTCGAGTGAATTATTACAAAGATAATAATTTACTAAGTTAGAAGGAGTTCTAACAGGTATGACTCATGGCCAGCTCGATATTAAGCCTAGAGAATCACACACATATGGTAGGCATTACGATGAGTAGAGGTTCGGATATGAGATATCCACTGGAGTCCCTATCTTATTGGATATCCAATAAGCCCCTGAATTATTGGATCCCATAGATGAAATCCAATAAGAGCCCATGAGAGATTATTGGATAGAGATCCACTAATCGAAAAGGCTTGTGTAATTGGATACAGATCCAATGCCCACTAGGGGAGGATCCATTAGGTTTTGATAGGGGGCCTCTAAAAATAGGAGGGATTCAAAGCCTCATAGGCTAGAGCCTTTACTTGCCTTTCCTATTCTCCTTCCCCTCTACACCTTAGAGCAGGCTTGGAGTTTTGAGGAGCGTCGTCGCAGCCCTGTTGTGTGGATCACCACTAGAGAGGAGGACGCCTGACCTCTTTCACCCTCTCCTAAAGATCTGTAAGGAAACAGGGATATACGATCTCCCTAAGTAACACAATATACTCTATACGCAGTTTTAAGTTTCGCAGATTTTACACACCAATCTTTGCATGACGATGAACATCTCTTTGGGAATAGGAGATTTTGTTTTTCTTGTTCTTCCACTGCGCATGTGATGTCGCTTCCAAGATTTCCCAACAGTGGTATCAGAGCTAGGTTGTTCATGCGATAGATTGGTTTTGAAATGCATGTGTTGTGTTTTGAAGTAACTTTTGATGTCAAAATCATTGACGCAAAAGCGAGAAAGGGCAACAACAATTGTTGCCCTCGATTTATGTGCGTGCAACGCAGCCGCAGGCAGGCAGCACAAGGGCTACGTCTACAGCAACCGATCGGCGGCCTGCTTGCAGCAGGCTTATGGCCGGTGGGGCTGGCAGCCCGCGGGCAGAGGCGCTTGCGGCCGCTTCTCCCATGGGGTGAATTTTACCCCATGGCGGGACAGTACCATCTGTGGGTGTTGCCCCACGGGCAGAAGCACTCACGGAGGCGGCGGCGCTCGTAGGGGCACCCACCTGCAAGGGTAGCACTGATTAGATTAACCCACGTGGCCTTCCATCGTTATAGATAGGAACTGATTCCCGGTTTAGGTTGAGTTGGTCGAGTCCCTCGAGGCTCACCTATATCGCGATACACTATCTTGCTTACGACATATAGATTTCACTAGTGACCTAAGGACATGGTATGCTTGGTCGAGTCCCTCGAGGGTATAACATCAAATCAGACTCATCTTGTAACGAAGGTGTTGACTTAACTAAACATCATGGTTGGTCGAGTCCCTCGAGGGTATTTTAAGAAGTATTTGTTGTCATAGGTGTAGTTACCGCAATGGCACATTTCACTATTCATTATGGGAGTAGCGTGTTAGGACTCTAGCTATGAGAGTCCTAATTGAGAGGGACATTCATGTAAAACCTACCTAAGCCGACCCCTATTAAAGAGGTGAAGTGGCCGGCTATGGTTAGGAGGTTATTTCTTATAGAAGAATAAGGAGTTGTAAAGAAATATGAGTCTTGAGTAGGAGTCCTATTAGGAGTTGGTTATAAGTAGGAGTCTTGAGTAGGAGTCCTATTAGGAGTTGGTTAGAAGTAGGAGTCTTAAGTAAGAGTCCTATTAGGAGTTAGGGTTTAGAAGCCCTATAAATAGTCATGTATTCCTCCTCTTTTGATAAGCAATAGATGAATCTTTTCTGCAGCCTTTGAGCAACAACTTGGAGGGAGGAACCCCTATAGAATTCCAAGGAGGCCGATCCCCTAAAGAGATCAACCCTAAGTTTAGAATCTGTAAGGGTTCTAACATAACGGTAAAGAGGTAATAGTTCAAATTCGAAGGAGTTAAAGTGGTATGTATTAATAAGAGGAGATGAACACTAGCAGCCCTTCCGTAGTTGTTTGTTGGTAGCTACTTGTTGAGTAAACAAATCATTAATGAATTTTTTGTTAACGAGCTCCCTCCACCACCTCTCGTGGATACTTAGTGCTTGCAGCTTACTTGTGAATACGACATTCTCCACTACATGCAAGGTAAAGGTCATAAGAACCGCTCTAAGACAACCCTCTTATGCTTATTCAATAAAGTTAACAAAGAATTTGGAAACTTCTATTTAAACACTCGATTCAATAGATGAATCACTTGCTGCTTCCTTTCACACCCCGAGTCAGCATTAGCATAACTTTGATCTACCCTACCCCCATTGCTTTTAGAAAAGAATAAGGGTTGCAAGACAGGAGAAGAATCGCTATTCTAATCTGGATCAGAAGCGTTTTTTTCTCTCTTTTCTACTGCTTACTTGGAGTTAGAAATTCACTATTTTCCTTTATTTCATGACTACCCTATAGCTAGGTTAATTATACAATCAAATCATTAATGGAATCTTGAGAGCACATGTCATATAACTATGGAATAGAAACTCCCTTTCCTGTCCTGTTAGCGCACTAAGTCTTGTTGTTTCACCAGTATGGTACGCGCACTAAGTCTTGTTGTTTCACCCATATGGTACTATACTTCTAGCCCTTGCTTGTTTTAGTGTTATCTACAAGAGAAGTCATTGTGTTGCAGTAATATCTTAATCTGTTAGATCAAGTCCTGTTTTCATCAACTGGAACAGCGAATTCTCGAAGTGTTGATTCTTGAGTAGACTTAACAAGTACTGTTTCTTAAACTAGAACAGGAACCGACCTACAAGAAGCTAGAGCACCGACACTAGAACTCCACGACAACACTTGGAACAAAACTAAGCTTCACACTTGAGACACCCCTTTCAAATAAGATTTGGATAGAAAGGATAATGTTGGTGCAGGAGATGTATAAGCTACCAGGAGATGTATAAGGTACTAGAGATGTTGCCTAAGAATAGCCAGTTCCAATTAGTTATAGGATCAGAAGCCGAAGCAATAGAAGAGGGAACTTTAGAATCCATAGTAGTTCGAAGAATGTCTACAGCAACCAGAGAAGAAGAAGGGACAAGAGAATCAGCCGAAGCCGAGAAGAATGCCCACTACGAAGAAGAGGATTTAGCTATAAAGTGAGAAGAAAACCGGTTAGTATATATGAGCCTCATTCAGTTAATAGTTGCCTATAGCTTGTTTCATCCCTTGTTGAATCCGTTCTTGTTGTTGGCGATGAGCCAGCTCCACAATGGAAAGGTTCAGTTCAAGGAAAGTCTCCAAGAGAGGTTATTGATTGGGACTCTTCAAAGGGATAGTTTGGAGCAACAACAAGCCGCCTCCGTGAACGGTTCTGCCCTTGCGGGGGGCTTTTGCCCGCGAGAGCAGCAACTGCAGGTGCCGTTGCTCCCGCGGGGGCACCCAGCTTCAAGGGCGGTGCCGCCCGCATGTAGGGGCGGCGCACCTGCCCCTCGCCGTAGAGGGCTGCCGCCGACAGGGTGGTGGTGCCCGCAGCAAGCAAGGAGAAGAGAGGGTTTAGGGTTTTAGGGCAAAAGATAATTTTACCCCTCGGAATTTTAGAAATTTCAAATTCTATCCTTTTATCCAAATTACGAAAATACCTCTCAGAATTCAAAAAATTCCTTGCATATCCTTGATTTCAGAAAATATTAATTAATTAAAAAAGTTTAATTGATTAGTATTTTATTATTACCTAATAGTCCTACATGATGATGATTTATACATATGATGTATGATGTGTAGATAGATAATCATGGATCGTGTGATGTGTGTACTTGCGATTATTATTATTGAGGCCTACGAGCCTCCATTTTATTTCTCGCTTATTGTCGAGCCTGCGTGCCTATAATTAAGCTGTAATCATACGAGAAGGTGCAACGGAAGTGTGGAAGCGATAGCGGGACCCACGAGACGAATGATCTCGATGCATGGAGATGCGTCGAGATATCGATGGAACCGACGAGGATGAGATGGACGATCACAGGGCATGGAGATGCACCGCTGCATACATAGATTTTGGAGTAAGTGATTAGGCCCACTGGCTCGGGCTTGATCACATTAGGCTGTGATCCATGATCATCTGGTGTGATTGCTTATACACCTACTAGATATGTATATATATATTTGCATGCAATGTAGATATATATTAAATATGTATATGTGTGACATATTATATTAGGTGACCAAATTATAGAAACCTCTCTCTGGATAATATTAAGTCGATAAATGTGAGACAATTATATTGACCTACGTGGCCTTCCATTGTTATAGGTAGGGACCGATTCCCAGTGTAGGTTGAGTTGGTCGAGTCCCTCGAGGCTCACCTATATCGTGATTCGCTATCTTACCTACGACATAAAGATGTCACCGGTGACCTAAGGACATGATATACTTGGTCGAGTCTCTCGATGGTATATCATCGAATCAGACTCATCTTGTAACGATGGTGTTGACTTAACCGAACATCATGGTTGGTCGAATCCCTCGAGACCATAGTGATTCAGAGGCCGAAAATGATAGAAATTACAAGGAGTTGTGATCGGCAAGAGTTGCTTACCTTTTGGGCTTAGTGTGATTGGTCGAGTATCTCGAGGTTACACTAAGACGCTAATTGGATCCTGATCCCCACTAGAAGTCTGCCGGAGATATCTGTTTCACGTGCTAAGGGTGTCGCGTGACTCGCTAGTAAAATAGTGAGAGCATATTAAGATAGAAGTTCATATCTTGATAGTTTATTTCTTGCAAAATATGTATGTTATTCATTTCTGCTGCATCTTTATTTTCAGAAAATGTCACTTTTAAATCCCTTACATGGCATACTTGATATCAACCGCTTCACTGGTCCAAATTATACGGATTGGCTCCGCAACTTGAGAATTGATCTCACGACGGAGAAAATCGCATACGTCCTTGATACAGTGATGCCTACGCCCGAGGAAGGGGCAAGCGAGGATGAGATCGCTCGCTACGTGAAGTACATTGATGACTCCACTCTTGCTTAGTGCTATATGTTGGGCTCCATGACTCCTGAGTTACAAAGATAACATAAAAAGATGGATGCCAGATCCATTCTTCTACATGTCCGCAAATTGTTTGAGGAACAGGGAAGGACTCAACGATATGAGATATCCAAGAGCCTCTTCCGCGCTAGGATGACTGAGGGGACACCGGTTCAGAACCATGTCCTAAAGATGATTGAGTGGATGGAGAAACTCACAGGTCTAGGAATGGTCCTAGAGGATAACTTATGTGTGAACATTATGTTTCAGTCCCTATTAGATTCCTTTTCATAGTTCATAATGAATTTTAATATGAACAAGCTTAAGGTGACTCTTCTAGAGCTCCTCAATATGTTAAGGGAGGCAGAGAGTACTATTAAGAAAGAGAAGCCAGTTCTCTACAATAGTGAGACCAGAAAGAAAAGGAAAGCAAAAAATTCCCTTAAGAAGGAAAAGGCAATGGCAGACCAGGTAAAGCAAAAGTTGCTAAGAAAGACCCAACAAAGGACAAAGGCCAGTGCTTCCACTGTGGCAAAGAGAGGCACTGGAAGAGGAACTGCAAAGAATACCTTGTAGAGAGGGCGAAATAGAAGCTTGGAGAAGCTTCAGGTATATTCATGATTAGTCTCCATTTGTTAGACTCTTATGATAACACATGGGTATTGGATACCATTAGTGCTTATCATATATGTAATTCGTTGTAGATTCTGGCAAGGCCTAGGAGACTAGAGAGAGACGAGATGGACCTCAAGGTGGGCAATGGAGCAAAAGTTGCTGTAGTAGCTGTTGGCAAGGTCGCCCTACATCTGCCTGATGGAGCTTTGATTGTATTAGATGCATGTTATTTTGTTCCTTCTATTATCAAAAATATTATCTCCATTTTATGTTTGATAGTCAGTGAATATAAATTAGTTTTTGAGAACAATGGTTGTTCAATATTATTAGATGATGAGATCATCACGAAAGAAACATTGCATAATGGTTTGTTTATGCTAGACACTACTCCACATATCATTAATGTAAATGTGTCTAAGAGGAAACGAGATGAGGTGAATAGTGCATACCTGTGGTATTGTAGGCTAGATCACATCCATGAGGGAAGGATTCAAAAGTTGCTAAATAATGGATATCTAGATCCATTCGACTATAAGTCATATGCCACTTGCGAGCCTTACCTTCATAGAAAACTAACCAACTCTTCATTTAGTGGAACTGGAGAGAGAGCCACTAAACTGCTGGAACTTATACATAGTGATGTATGTGGACCCATGTCAACTCATGTCATTGGTGGTTACTCCTACTTCATTACCTTTACTAATGATTTCTTAAGGTATGGATATATGTACTTAATGAAGTACAAGTCCAAGGCCTTTGAGAAATTCCCTCCTCAAATCTCTTGGTTTTTACTGAAAATTTCATCAAAAAATCGTTGTTTCTTCGACGATAATTCTGCTCTTACAAGACAACACATACCTTTAGTAACTTCCACTGATTTCTATTAAACATTTGCTGCCATCTACCATAGATCTAAAACTTTTTTCCATAACATTCATCTACTATCATCATAGCCTTAAAACTCTACTAAAACACACCCTCAAACTGTACCCAAAACAACCACAAAACAAGCCTATACCGCAGCCTACATCCACCAATCCACCAACCCTTTCGATCATCAATTCTCTCAACCTATATATGCCTTTAACCCAACAACAAAAGAGATATCTTAATATCACAGATTTGGAGGTATATACTATGGCATCTGAGAAGACAATCAATGCTAAATTCGAAGCCTTCGAGGCGTGAATAGAGGATAAGATTCAGACACTCTTTACCGAACTCAGATTGGGCCGACCACCAAGCCCGAAGAAATCACATCAAGGAGAGAGTTCTGCCCAATCGCACTAAGCCCGAAGAGATGACTTCCAAGGGAGGGGAGGCTCTATGACTAATCTCAACTATCCATGCATGAGGGTGGATTTCCCTAGATGGGAAGAAGGAGACCCGATTGGTTGGATCTTGTGTGCGGAGCGATATTTTCGATAACACAAAACCGCGGTCGTATCTATGGTGGAAATTGCAGCTATACATCTTGAAGGGGATGCCATACAGTGGTTTGACTAGTTTGAACACACTCATGGAGTCATCTCATGACGATAATTCAAAGAAGGGCTGCTGATCTACTTTGGACCAACCGATTATGAGAACATTGACGGACAACTAGCAAAGATCCGATAAACCCCCACCATTCAGGAGTACCAAACTAGGTTTGAAGGGTTATCTAATAAAACTCATGATTGGTCTAAAAAATAGCTATTGGAAACCTTCATTGAGGGCTTGAAGCCGGAGATCATGGGAGAAGTTAAAAGCGTGATAACCGTACATGCTTATGGCAACCATCTCTTTCGCATGACTTCAAGAGGAGCGATTGAACCATGAAGTCCAAAGGACTAGGGTTGCTCCTCGACTAGCAATATTGAATCCCACAGCCCCCCCCTACTATCAACTGAGTCCTTGCACCAAAAAAGTTGACAAGAGAAGAGCTTCGGGAGCGATCTGCGAAAGGGTTATGTTGGCACTACGATGAGCCATGGAGCCACGAGCATCGCTGTAGAAAGGGGAGACTTCTTATGATTAAACCAGTAGAAGAAAAGGTCATTAAACATCTAAAAGAGAGCCTTGAACATGAAGAAGAAGATGGGAAGAAGAGCCATAACAGACCGACGTTACGGTACACGCACTAGCTGGCTACTCAAACCCGCAAACGATGAAAGTTGGAGGCGTTCTCAAAAAACAACCAATCATTATTCTCATCGACACGAGTAGCACTAATAACTTCCTAAGCAGTAAGGTTGCTGCTCAGATGGTGCTCCACATCGATGGTTGCAACAAGTTTTGTTGAATCTCGGATTTTGATGATGAAATCAATTGATGGGTTAATTGATCTAATACATATTATTGAGTTAAGTATGCAGGATTAACTACAATAGCTTAAAGATATAAAGCACATCTACTGGAGTCAAGTTTGATAGGTGTTCGAGAGTCTACCGAAAGTTCGAAGATTTGTCGGAGATGCTGTTGGAACCAACCGAGAAGAAATCGGGGACTTGTCGAAGTTTTCGGAAGTCCGCCGAAGAGATCATCGGAGGTTCGTAGAGATCATTGGGAAGGCTTGGCTACTCACTGAACTTGCCACAAGATTGGGAGCTTGCTGGGAATCCGCCGGAAGAAATCCGAGGGTGTATCGGAAGTCCACCGGATGATCACTGGAAAGCTCGCCAGAAGGAAACTAGACATTTGTCAATTAAAAACTTGCTTAGAACTATGTTTTCAATTGCGTAGTATGCATGTAATTAGGGTTAGGATTAAGGGATAAACCTATATCCTAGATAGGGGCCAATTGGGCCCAAATATGACTTGGTTTGAGTTAGATCTGAAGCCCAACTAGTGACCCGTAAGGTCGAGCGGTGGAACCACCGGACTGGGCGGTGGCACCACCCAGAACCCGAAGGATCGAGCAGTTGTACCGTCGGACTAGGCGGTGGCACTGCCCAGCACTCGAGAGGTCCAATGGTGGCACCACCAGTACACTATCAGTGTCAGACACTGACAGGCGGTGGCACTGCCACTAACAAGCGATGGCACCGCCAACACTGGGAAACCCAAAAGCAATTCAAATTTGGAGCCCAAATTTGAATCCTCTTGGGGCCTATAAATACCCCTCAATTCTCAGCAGAGAATATAACTTTTTTAGAAGTAATAGATTGAGATAAAAGCCTTAACAAAGTCTTTAGCAAGCCTTGTTTTCAATTGCTTGAGTGTTCACCTCCTTCCTTTTCATTGAAAATTTGTAAGAGTGTGAACCACTTGTAAAAGGTTGTAAGAGGGGTATTTGTCCTTCCCCTTCAAAGTGATTTGTTAGTGGAAGTTGGGAGCCTCAATTAAGAAGGCTTCACAAGTGGATGTAGGTCATTTGACCAAACCACTTTAAATTGGTGTGTTCCTTGAATGTGTGAGTACTTACCTTTCTGAAATTATTATTTACACTGTAGCAAGCTTTTGTTTTCATCTTCTCAGTTTACTTAAGTTACTATCGAATCGAAATCTCCTCGCATTTACGAATTTATTTTCAAACTTACAAGTTTTAATCCGCTGCACTAATTCAACCCCCCTCTTAGTGCTGCTCCGATCCTAACAATTGGTATCAGAGCAAGGCTTACTCTCATATTTGGTTTAATACCCAAGAGAGATGGCTTACTCCGGCATACAAGAGGGTCACTCTATTACACGTCCGCCTATGTTTAATGGGTCAGATTATACGTATTAGAAGACTCGTATGAGGATCTTCCTTATTTCCATGGATTTTAAGCTTTGGAATATTATCGAAAATAGATTTCAAAAATCTTCTCTTCCGATGAGCGAATGGGATGAATCGGAGAAGAAGGTTTTTGCTTTAAACGCAAAGGCTATGAATGCCTTGTTTTGTGCACTTGACAAAAATGAATTTAATCGCGTTTCGATTTGTGATTCGGCTTTTAATGTTTGGAGAACTCTTGAGGTCACTCATGAAGGCACTAGCTGAGTGAAAGAGTCCAAAATCAACATTCTTGTGCATTCTTACAAACTTTTTCCAGATAAAACCAAGTGAGTCCATCGGAGACATGTACACCTATTTCACGGATGTCATCAATGGACTCAAAGCTCTTGGTAAAGGATTTTCTAACTTTGAACTAGTAACTAAAATTTTAAGATCCCTTCCAAAGAGTTGGGATCCAAAAGTTATGGCCATTCAAGAGACCAAGGACCTTAAAACATTTTCTCTCGAAGAACTTATTGGGTCTCTTATGACCTACGAAATGACTTGCCATACTCATGAAGAGCTCGAGAACCCCCTTCCAAAGAACAGGAAGGATATGACACTTAGAACACAAGAAGACCACTTGAAAGGAACATCAAGCGATGAGGACAATGACGATGACATTGCACTTTTAACTCGAAAATTTAAAAAATTTATAAGAAAGAACAAATTTAAAAATGACACCAAAAACAAACTTGAATATAAAATGGACCAAGTAATATGCTACGAATACAAGAAGCCAGGGCACTTCAAAAATGAATGCACCCAAACCAAGAAGAAGCAACCAAAGAAGAAGAAAGCTTTGAAAGTGACTTGGGATAACTCAAGTGATTCCGAGAATGGAGAAGCTAGCAACAAAGAGGAGGCAAACTTCGCGCTATTGGCTTTAGGAGGAGAGGTATATGATTTAATTAATGAAGATTTATCTTTCGATTAACTTTCTATCGCTTTTCACGAATTATTTGATGAGTGTAGAACTATTAGTAAGAAGTTCAATCTATTAAAGAAAGAGCATGCCTTACTACAAAATAAGCTTGATAATCTTCAAACTCCTCCATGCTCTAAGTGTGAACACTTAGAAGCAATAAAAAATGAGAATTTGCTACTTAAAGAGACCTTAAACAAGTTTAAGGTTGGTAGCAAAGGCTTGGACATGATCCTTGCAAACAAGGGTCACATCGCAAATAGAAGTGGAATTGGTTTTGTGAGAGGATCTCACCAAATCCTACCACCTTCATTAAAGGACCCACATTACATGTTTCACCTCATTTGAAATGTAAATCCGGACATGTTGTTTACAAATGTCCATTTAAGAAAATTAGCCCACATAAGTTGATATGGGTTCCTAAAGGAACTATAAATAATTTAATGATGAATAACAAAATTAGTATATCAATTTTTTAGGCACCCAAAATCAAATAGGTACCTAAAAGCCATCCTCTTTTGTAGACAAACTCACAAGCTGGGAGTAAGAGATGGTATCTTGATAGTGGATGCTCAAGGCACATGACCGGAGATCCATATCATTTCTCTATGCTCACTAGCAAAGAAGAAGGGTATGTCACCTTCGGAGACAACAATAGAGGTAAAATCATTGGCAAGGGAACCATAGGTAACAAATCACGTTTTTCAATTGATGATGTGTTGCTAGTTGATGGATTGAAATATAATCTCTTAAGCAATAGTCAATTATGCGATAAAGGTTACATCGTTAGATTTGAATCTAATGTGTGCATTATTGAAAAACCAAACAATAACATATTAATGATTGTCTTAAAATAAAATAATGTCTACACAATCAACCTTGATAAACTTAATAATGAAATGTGCTTTTCCGTTTTAAATGATGATGCTTGGCTTTCGCATAGGAGATTAGGCCTTGCAAGTATGAAACTAATATCTAAGATTTCATCTAGAGAGTTAGTACGAGGGATTTCCAATATGAAGTTTGTTAAGGACAAAGTGTGTGATTCTTGTCAACTAGGAAAATAAATAAAAACTAGTTTCAAACTAAAAAATCAAATTAGCACCACTAGACCATTGCAATTGATTCATTTGGACTTATTTGGACCAATTCACACAACGAGTCTAGGATGAAGCAAATATACCTTCGTAATTGTAGATTACTATAGTAGATACACTTGGACCTATTTTTGGGCTAACAAAAGTGATTGTTTCAAATGTTTCTCTAAATTTTGAAAACTTACTCAAAATGAAAAAGGCTTTATGATTTCATCAATTCAGAGTGATCACGGTGGCGAATTTCAAAACTGTGACTTCCAAAATTTTTGTGAATCCAATGGATATAATCATAACTTCTCCACTCTGAGAAATCCTCAACAAAACGGGGTAGTTAAAATTAAAATAGAAATTTATAAGAAATGGCAAGAACCATGTTAAATGAACATAGTCTACCTAAGTAATTTTGGGCCGAAGCCGTTAATATAACTTGCTATGTCATGAATATGGTTCTAATTAGACCATCTCTATTAAAAACTCCCTATGAATTATGGAATAACAAAAAACCAAATGTTTCTTATTTTAAAGTTTTCGGTTGCAAATGCTTTATTTTGAATGAAAAGGATGCCTAGGAAAAATTTGATGTTAAATCTGATGAATGCATCTTTCTTCGTTACTCTTCCGTTTCTAAGGCTTTTCATGTTTTTAACAAAAGAACCTTAGTTATAGAAGAGTCTATTCATGTAGTTTTTAATGAAATTTCTGAGTTAAAGAAAAATGATTTTGATGATAATCTTGGTTTTGATAATTTGAATTTAAATGAACCCCCTTCCCAAAATAGCAACTTTAATGCATCTTCTTTCGAAATTTTCTTACCCAAGGAATGGAAGTATATAGATGCTCATTCAAATGAGCTAATTATCGGAGATACATCAAAAGGGGTTCAAACTCGTTCTTCCTTCAATAATTTTTGTGCTAACGCCGCCTTCCTTTCTTAAATTGAACCTAAATGCATTGATGAAGCCTTGAAAGATGATTCATAAGTAATTGCAATGTAAGAGGAATTGAACTAATTTGAGAAGAATGAGATTTGAAAGCATATTCCTAGACCTAGTGACCATTTAGTTATAAGTACTAAATGGGTCTTTAGAAACAAGCAAGATGAATACGGTATCATGGTTAGAAACAAGGCTAGACCAGTGGCCAAAGGTTTCAACCAAGAAGAAGGTATCGACTATGAAAAGACCTTCGCTCATATGGCAAGATTAGAAGCCATTAGGATGCTCTATGACTTTGTTAAAAATAAAGATGAGCCTTGTGTGTATAGGAAGATAAGTGGGAGCATAATCACCTTCTTGGTGTTATATGTGGATGACATCTTGATCATTTAGAATGATGTAGGAATGCTATCCATAGTAAAGCCTTGGTTATCTAGACACTCCTCCTTAAAGAACCTAGGGGAAGCATTATATATTTTGGGGATTTGGATCTATAGAGTTAGATCCAAGATGATGCTTGGCTTGTCCCAATTCAGGTACAAAGACACCATTGTTAAAAGGTTTTGTATGAAAAATTTCAAAAGAGGTGTTATACTGATGAGAGATAGGACATCGCTTTCTAGGAGTATATCCCTAAAGACTCCTAAAGAAAGGGCAAATATGGATTTGATACTATATGCCTTGTTCTACCTTCGTAATTGTAGATGACTATAGTAGATACACTTTGACCTATTTTTTAGCTTACAAAAGTGATTGTTTCAAATGTTTCTCTAAATTTTGTAAACTTACTCAAAACGAAAAAGGCTTCATGATTTCATCAATTCGGAGTGATCACGGTGGCGATTTTCAAAACTGTGACTTCCAAACTTTTTGTGAATCCAATGGATATAATTATAACTTCTCCACTCTGAGAAATCCTCA
Source organism: Musa acuminata AAA Group (assembly GCF_036884655.1). NCBI lineage: Eukaryota > Viridiplantae > Streptophyta > Magnoliopsida > Zingiberales > Musaceae > Musa > Musa acuminata. Next base: position 14,102,738 of record NC_088340.1, read on the forward strand.
ACAAAACGAGGTAGTTGAAAGAAAAATAGAAATTTATAAGAAATGACAAGAACCATGTTAAATGAACATAGTCTACCTAAGTATTTTTGGGCCGAAGCCGTTAATTTGGCTTACTATGTTATGAATAGGGTTCTAATAAGACCATCTCTATCAAAAACTCCATATGAATTATGGAATAATAAAAAACCAAATGTTTCTAATTTTAAAGTTTTCGGTTGCAAATGCTTTATTTTGAATGAAAAGGATGCCTTAGGAAAATTTGATGCTAAATCTGATGAAGGCATCTTTCTTCGTTACTCTTCCGTTTATAAGGCTTTTCGTGTTTTTAACAAAAGAACCTTAGTTATAGAAGAGTCTATTCATGTAGTTTTTAATGAAATTTCTGAGGTAAAGGAAAATGATTTTGATGATGATCTTGGTTTTGATAATTTGAATTTAAATAAACCCCCTTCCCAAAATAGCAACTTGGATGCATCTTCTTTCGAAATTTCCTTACCCAAGGAATGGAAGTATATAGATGCTCATTCAAAGGAGCTAATTATAGGAGATATATCAAAAGGGGTTCAAACTCGTTCTTCCTTCAAGAATTTTTATGCTAATGCCGCCTTCTTTTCTCAAATTGAACCTAAAAGCATTGACGAAGCCTTGAAAGATGATTCATGAGTTATTGCAATGCAAGAGGAATTGAAACAATTTGAGAGGAATAAGGTATGAAAGCTTGTTCCTAGACCTAGTGACCATTTAGTTATAGGTACTAAATGGGTCTTTAGAAACAAGGAAGATCAATGCGGTATCGTGGTTAGAAACAAGGCTAGACTTTTGGCCAAAGGTTTCAACCAAGAAGAAGGTATCGACTACGAAGATACCTTCACTCCTATGGCAAGATTAGAAGCCATTAGGATGCTCTATGACTTTGTTAAGAATAAAGATGAGCCTTGTGTGTATAGGAAGATAAGTGGGAGCATTATCACCTTCTTGGTGTTATATGTGGATGACATCTTGATCATTCAGAATGATGTAGGAATGCTATCCATAGTAAAGTCTTGGTTTTCTAGACACTCCTCTTTGACGAACTTAGGGGAAGCATTATATATTTTGGGGATTTGGATCTATAGAGTTAGATCCAAGATGATGCTTGGCTTGTCCCAATTCAAGTACATAGACACAATTGTCAAAAGGTTTCGTATGGAAAATTTCAAAAGCGGTGTCATACTAATGAGACATAGGACATCGCTTTCTAGCAGTATATCCCTAAAGACTCCTAAAGAAAGGGCAAATATGGATTGGATACTATATGCCTTGGTCTACCTTCGTAATTGTAGATGACTATAGTAGATACACTTGGACCTATTTATGGCTTACAAAAGTGATTGTTTCAAATGTTTCTCTAAATTTTGTAAATTTATTAAAAACGAAAAAGGCTTCATGATTTCAATAATTCGGAGTAATCACAGTGGCGAATTTCAAAACTGTGAGTTCCATAATTTTTGTGAATCCAATGGATATAATCATAACTTCTCCACTCTAAGAAATCCTCAACAAAACGAGGTAGTTGAAAAAAAAATAGAAATTTATAAGAAATGAAAAAAACCAAGTTAAATAAACATAGTCTACCTAAGTATTTTTGGGCCGAAGCCGTTAATTTGGCTTGCTATGTCATGAATAAGGTTCTAATAAGACCATCTCTATCAAAAACTCTCTATGAATTATGGAATAACAAAAAACCAAATGTTTCTTATTTTAAAGTTTTCGGTTGCAAATGCTTTATTTTGAATGAAAAGGATGCCTTAGGAAAATATGATGCTAAATCTGATGAAGGCATCTTTCTTCCTTACTCTTCCGTTTCTAAGGCTTTTCATGTTTTTAACAAAAGAACTTTAGTTATAGAAGAGTCTATTCATGTAGTTTTTAATGAAAATTCCGAGTCAAAGAAAAATGATTTTGATGATGATCTTGGTTTTGATAATTTGAATTTAAATGAACCCCCTTCCCAAAAGAGCAACTTGGATGCATCTTCTTACGAAATTTCATTACCCAAGGACTAGAAGTATATAGATGCTCATTCAAAGGAGCTAATTATAGGAGATACATCAAAAGGAGTTCAAACTTGTTCTTCCTTCAAGAATTTTTATACTAACGCCGCCTTCTTTTCTCAAATTGAACCTAAAAGCATTGACGAAGCCTTGAAAGATGATTCATGAGTTATTGCAATGCAAGAGGAATGGAAACAATTTGAGAGGAATGAGGTACGAAAGCTTATTCTTAGACCTATTGACAATTTAGTTATGGGTACTAAATGAGTCTATAGAAACAAGGAAGATTAATGCGGTATCATGGTTAGAAACAAGGCTAGACTATTGGCCAAAGGTTTCAACCAAGAAGAAGGTATCGACTACGATGAGACCTTCGCTCCTATGGCAAGATTAGAAGCCATTAGGATGCTCGATGACTTTGTTAAGAATGAAGATGAGCCTTGTGTGTATAGGAAGATAAGTGGATGACATCTTGATATTATATGTGGATGACATCCTATGGCAAGATTAGGGAGCATTATCACCTTCTTAGTGTTATATGTGGATGACATCTTGATCATTTAGAATAATGTAAGAATACTATCCATAGTAAAGTCATGGTTATCTAGACACTCCTCCTTGAAGAACTTAGGGGAAGCATTATATATTTTGGGGATTTGGATCTATAGAGTTAGATCCAAGATGATGCTTGGCTTGTCCCAATTTAAGTACATAGACACCATTGTCAAAAGGTTTTGTATTGAAAATTTCTAGAGAGACGTCATACTGATGAGACAGAGGACATTGCTTTTTAGGACTATATCCCTAAAGACACCTAAAGAAAGGGCAAATATGGATTGGATACTATATGCCTTGGTCTACCTTCGTAATTGTAGATAACTATAGTAGATACACTTGGACCTATTTTTTGGCTTACGAAAGTGATTGTTTCAAATGTTTCTCTAAATTTTGTAAACTTACTCAAAACGAAAAAGGCTTCATGATTTCATCAATTCGGAGTGATCACGGTGGCGAATTTCAAAACTGTGACTTCCAAAATTTTTGTGAATCCAATGGATATAATCATAACTTCTCCACTTTGAGAAATCCTCAACAAAACGAGGTAGTTGAAAGAAAAATAGAAATTTATAAGAAATGGCAAGAACCATGTTAAATGAACATAGTCTACCTAATTATTTACAGGCCGAAGCCGTTAATTTGGCTTGCTATGTCTTGAATAGGGTTCTAATAAGATCATCTCTATCAAAAACTCCCTATGAATTATGGAATAACAAAAAACCAAATGTTTCTTATTTTAAAGTTTTCGGTTGCAAATGCTTTATTTTGAAAGAAAAGGATGCCTTAGGAAAATTTGATGCTAAATTTAATGAAGGCATCTTTCTTCGTTACTCTTCTATTTCTAAGGCTTTTCGTGTTTTTAACAAAAGAACCTTAGATATAAAAGAGTCTATTCATATAGTTTTTAATGAAATGTCCGAGTTAAAGAAAAATGATTTTGATGATGATATTGGTTTTGATAATTTGAATTTAAATGAACCCCCTTCCCAAAATAGCAACTTGGATACATCTTCTTTCGAAATTAGCTTACCCAAGGAATGGAAGTATATAGATGCTCATTCAATGGAGCTAATTATAGGAGATACATCAAATGGGGTTCAAACTCGTTCTTCCTCCAAGAATTTTTGTGCTAACGCCGCCTTCGTTTCTCGAATTGAACCTAAATGCATTGACGAAGCCTTGAAAGTTGATTTATGAGTTATTGCAATGCAAGAGGAATTGAAACAATTTGAGAGGAATGAGGTATGAAAGCTTGTTCCTAGACCTAGTGACCATTTAGTTATAGGTACTAAATGGGTCTTTAGAAACAAGCAAAATGAATGCGGTATCGTGGTTAGAAACAAGGCTAGACTAGTGGCCAAAGGTTTCAACCAAGAAGAAGGTATCGACTACGAAGAGAACTTCGCTCCTATGGCAAGAATAGAAGCCATTAGGATGCTCTATGACTTTGTTAAGAATGAAGATGAGCCTTGTATATATAGGAAGATAAGTGGGAGCATTATCACCTTCTTGGTGTTATATGTGGATGACATCTTGATCATTCAGAATGATGTAGGAATGCTATCCATAGTAAAGTCTTGGTTATCTAGACACTCCTCCTTGAAGAACCTAGGGGAAGCATTATATATTTTGGGGATTTGGATCTATAGAGTTAGATTTAAGATAATGCTTGGCTTGTCCCAATTCAAGTACATAGACACCATTGTTAAAAGGTTTTGTATGGAAAATTTCAAATGTGGTGTTATACTGATGAGACACAGGACATCGCTTTCTATGAGTATATCCCTAAAGACTCTTAAAGAAAGGGCAAATATGGATTGGATACTATATGCCTTGGTCTACTTTCGTAATTGTAGATGACTATAGTAGATACACTTGGACCTATTTTTTGGCTTACAAAAGTGATTGTTTCAAATGTTTCTCTAAATTTTGTAAACTTACTCAAAACGAAAAAGGCTTCATGATTTCATCAATTCGGAGTGATCACGGTGGCGAATTTCAAAACTGTGACTTCCAAAATTTTTGTGAATCCAATGGAAATAATCATAACTTCTCCACTCTGAGAAATCCTCAACAAAACGAGGTAGTTGAAAGAAAAATAGAAATTTATAAGAAATGGTAAGAACCATGTTAAATGAACATAGTCTACCTAATTATTTACGGGCCGAAGCCGTTAATTTGGCTTGCTATTTCTTGAATAGGGTTCTAATAAGACCATCTCTATCAAAAACTCCCTATGAATTATGGAATAACAAAAAACCAAATGTTTCTTATTTTAAAGTTTTCGGTTGCAAATGCTTTATTTTGAAAGAAAAGGATGCCTTAGGAAAATTAGATGCTAAATTTGATGAAGGCATCTTTCTTCGTTACTCTTCTGTTTCAAAGGCTTTTCGTGTTTTTAACAAAAGAACCTTAGTTATAAAAGAGTCTTTTCATATAGTTTTTAATGAAATGTCCGAGTTGAAGAAAAATGATTTTGATGATGATCTTGGTTTTGATAATTTGAATTTAAATGAACCCACTTCCCAAAATAGCAACTTTGATGCATCTCCTTTCAAAATTTCCTTAACCAAGGAATTTAAGTATATAGATGCTCATTCAAATGAGCTAATTATAGGAGATACATCAAAAGGGGTTCAAACTCGTTCTTCCTTCAAGAATTTTTGTGCTAACGTCGCCTTCCTTTCTCAAATTGAACCTAAATGCATTGACGAAGCCTTGAAAGACGACTCATGAGTTATTGCAATGCAAGAGGAATTGAACCAATTTGAGAGGAATGAGGCATGAAAGCTTGTTCCTAGACCTTGTGACCATTTAGTTATAGGTACTAAATGGGTCTTTAGAAACAAGCAAGATGAATGCGGGATCGTGGTTAGAAACAAGGCTAGACTAGTGACCAACGGTTTCAACCAAGAAGAAGGTATCGACTACGAAGAGACCTTCGCTCCTATTGCAAGATTAGAAGCCATTAGGATGCTCTATGACTTTGTTAAGAATGAAGATGAGCCTTGTGTGTATATGAAGATAAGTGGGAGCATTATCACCTTCTTGGTATTATATGTGGATGACATCTTAATCATTCAGAATATGTAGAAATGCTATCCATAGCAAATTCTTGGTTATCTAGATACTCCTCCTTGAAGAACTTAGGGGAAGCATTTTATATTTTTGGGATTTGGATCTATAGAGTTAGATCCAAGATGATGCTTGGCTTGTCCTAATTCAAGTACACAGACACTATTGTCAAAAGGTTTTGTATGAAAAATTTCAAGAGAGGTGTCATACTGATGAGACATGAGACATCGCTTTCTAGGAGTATATCCCTAAAGACTCCTAAAGAAAGGGCAAATATGGATTGGATACTATATGCCTTGGTCTTCCTTCGTAATTGTAGATGACTATAGTATATAGTATATACGCTTGGACCTATTTTTTGGGTTAGAAAAGTGATTGCTTCAAATGTTTCTCTAAATTTTGTAAACTTACTCAAAACAAAAAAGGCTTCATGATTTCATCAATTCGGAGTGATCACGGTGGCGAATTTCAAAACTGTGATTTCCGAAATTTTTGTGAATCCAATGGATATAATCATAACTTCTCCACTCTGAGAAATCCTCAACAAAACGGGGTAGTTGAAAGAAAAATGGCAATTTATAAGAAATGGCAAGAACTATGTTAAATGAACATAGTCTACCTAAGTATTTTTGGGCCGAAACCGTTAATATAGCTTGCTATGTCATGAATAGGGTTCTAATAAGACCATCTCTATCAAAAACTCCCTATGAATTATGGAATAACAAAAAACCAATTGTTTCTTATTTTAAAGTTTTCGATTGTAAATGCTTTATTTTGAATGAAAAGGATGCCTTAAGAAAATTTGATGCTAAATCTAATGAAGGCATCTTTCTTCATTACTCTTCCGTTTCTAAGGCTTTTCGTGTTTTGAATAAAAGAACCTTAGTTATAGAAGAGTCCATTCATGTTATTTTTAATAAAATTTCCGAGTTAAAGAAAAATGATTTTGATAATGAGCTTGGTTTTGATAATTTAAATTTAAATGAACCCCCTTCCAAAAATAGCAACTTGGATGCATCTTCTTTCGAAATTTCCTTACCCAAGGAATAGAAGTATATAGATGCTCATTCAAAGGAGCTAATTATAGGTGATACATCAAAAGGGGTTCAAACTCGTTCTTCCGTCAAGAATTTTTGTGCTAACGCTGCCTTCCTTTCTCAAATTGAACCCAAATGTATTGACGAAGCTTTTAAAAATGATTCATGAGTTATTGCAATGCAAGAGAAATTGAACCAATTTGAGAGGAATGAGGTATGAAAGCTTGTTCCTAGACCTAGTGACCATTTAGTTATAGGTACTAAATGGGTCTTTAGAAACAAGAAAGATTAATGCGGTATCGTTGTTAGAAACAAGGCTAGACTAGTGGCCAAAAGTTTCAACCAAGAAGAAGGTATTGACTACGAAGATACCTTCGCTCCTATGGCAAGATTAGAAGCCATTAGGATGCTCTATGACTTTGTTAAGAATAAATTTGAGCCTTGTGTGTATAGGAAGATAAGTGGGAGCATTATCACCTTCTTGGTGTTATATGTGGATGACATCTTGATCATTCAGAATGATGTAGGAATGCTATCCATAGTAAAATCTTGGTTTTCTAGACACTCCTCTTTGATGAACTTAGGGGAAGCATTATATATTTTGGGGATTTTGATCTATAGAGTTAGATCTAAGATGATGCTTGGCTTGTCCCTATTCAAGTACATAGACACTATTGTCAAAAGATTTTGTATAGAAAATTTCAAGAGAGGTGTCATACTGATGAGACATAGGACATTGTTTTCTAGGAGTATATCCCTAAAGACTCCTAAAGAAAGGGCAAATATGGATTGGAAACTTTATGCCTTGGTCTATCTTCGTAATTGTAGATAACTATAGTAGATACACTTGGACCTAGTTTTTGGCTTACAAAAGTGATTGTTTCAAATGTTTCTCTAAATTTTGTAAACTTACTCAAAACGAAAAAGGCTTCATGATTTCATCAACTCGGAGTGATCACGGTGGCGAATTTCAAAACTGTGACTTCCAAAATTTTTGTGAATCCAATGGATATAATCATAACTTCTCCACTCTGAGAAATCCTCAACAAAACGAGGTAGTTGAAAGAAAAATAGAAATTTATAAGAAATGACAAGAACCATGTTAAATGAACAAAGTCTACCTAAATATTTATGTGCCGAAGCCGTTAATTTGGCTTGCTATGTCTTGAATAGGGTTATAATATAACAATCTCTATCAAAAACTCCCTATGAATTATGGAATAACAAAAAACCAAATGTTTCTTATTTTAAAGTTTTCGGTTGCAAATGCTTTATTTTGAATGAAAAGGATGCCTTAGGAAAATTTGATGCTAAATCTGATGAAGGCATCTTTCTTCGTTACTCTTTCGTTTCTAAGGCTTTTCGTTTTTTTAACAAAAGAACCTTAGTTATAGAAGAGTCTATTCATGTAGTTTTTAATGAAATTTTTGAGTTAAAGAAAAATGATTTTGATGATGATGTTGGTTTTGATAATTTGAATTTAAATGAACCCCCTTCCCAAAATAGCAACTTGGATGCATCTTCTTTCGAAATTTCCTTACCCAAGGAATGGAAGTATATAGATGCTCATTCAAAGGAGCTAATTATAGGAGATATATCAAAAGGGGTTCAAACTCGTTCTTCCTTTAAGAATTTTTATGCTAACGCCGCCTTCCTTTCTCAAATTGAACCTAAATACATTGACGAAGCCTTGAAAGATGATTCATGAGTTATTGCAATGCAAGAGGAATTGAACCAATTTGAGATGAATGAGGTATGAAAGCTTGTTCCAAGACCTAGTGACCATTTAGTTATAGGTACTAAATGGGTCTTTAGAAACAAGCAAGATGAATGCGGTATCGTTGTTAGAAACAAGGCTAGACTAGTGGCCAATGGTTTCAACCAAGAAGAAGGTATCGATTACGAAGATACCTTCGCTCCTATGGTAAGATTAGAAGCCATTAGGATGCTCTATGACTTTGTTAAGAATGAAGATGAGCCTTGTGTGTATAGGAAGATAAGTGGGAGCATTATCACTTTCTTGGTGTTATATGTAGATGACATCTTGATCATTTAGAATGATGTACGAATGCTATCCATAGTAAAGTTTGGGTTATCTAGACACGCCTCCATGAAGAACTTAGGGGAAGCATTATATATTTTAGGGATTTGGATCTATAGAGTTAGATCCAAGATAATGCTTGGCTTGTCCCAATTCAAGTACATAGCCACCATTGTCAAAAGGTTTTGTATGAAAAATTTGAAGAGAGGTGTCATACTGATGAGACATAGGACATCGCTTTCTTAGAGTATATCCCTAAAGACTCTTAAAGAAAGGACAAATATGGATTGGATACTATATGCCTTGGTCTACCTTCGTAATTGTAGATGACTATAGTAGATATGCTTGGACCTATTTTTTGGCTTACAAAAGTGATTGTTTCAAATGTTTCTCTAAATTTTGTAAACTTACTCAAAACGAAAAAGGCTTCATGATTTCATCAATTCGGAGTGATCACGGTGGCGAATTTCAAAACTGTGACTTCCAAAATTTTTGTGAATCCAATGGATATAATCATAACTTCTCCATTCTGAGAAATCCTCAACAAACAGGGTAGTTGAAAGAAAAATAGAAATTTATAAGAAATGGTAAGAACCATATTAAATGAACATAGTCTACCTAAGTATTTTTGGGCCGAAGCCGTTAATATGGCTTGCTATGTTATGAACAGGGTTCTAATAAGACCATCTCTATCAAAAACTCCCTATGAATTATGGAATAACAAAAAACCAAATGTTTCATATTTTAAAGTTTTCGTTTGTAAATGCTTTATTTTGTATAAAAAGGATGCCTTAGGAAAATTAGATGCTAAATCTGATGAAGACATCTTTCTTCGATACTCTTCCGTTTCTAAAGCTTTTCGTGTTTTTTACAAAAGAACCTTAATTATGGAAGAGTCTATTTATGTAGTTTATAATAAATTTTCGAGATAAAGAAAAATGATTTTGATGATGATCTTGGTTTTGATAATTTGAATTTAAATGAACCCCCTTCCCAAAATAGCAACTTGGATGTATCTTCTTTCGAAATTTCCTTACCCAAGGAATGGAAGTATATAGATGCTCATTCAAAGGAGCTAATTATAGGAGATACATCAAAAGGGGTTCAACCTCGTTCTTCTTTCAAGAATTTTTGTGCTAACGATGCCTTCCTTTCTCAAATTGAACCTAAATGCATTGACGAAGCCTTGAAAGATGATTCATGAGTTATTGCAATGCAAGAGAAATTAAACTAATTTGAGAGGAATGAGGTATGAAAGCTTGTTCCTAGACCTAGTGACCAATTAGTTATAGGTACTAAATGGGTCTTTTGAAATAAGCAAGATAAATACGGTATCATGGTTAGAAACAAGACTAGACTAGTGACCAAAGGTTTCAACCAAGAAGAAGGTATCGACTACGAAGAGACCTTCGCTCCTATGGCAAAATTAGAAGCCATTAGGATGCTCTATGACTTTGTTATGAATGAAGATGAGCCTTGTGTGTATAGGAAGATAAGTGAGAGCATTATCACCTTCTTGGTGTTATATGTGGATGACATTTTAATCATTCTGAATGATGTAGGAATGTAATCTTTAGTAAAGTCTTAGTTATCTAGACACTGCTTGAAAAACTTAGGGGAAGCATTATATATTTTGGGGATTTGGATCTATAGAGTTAGATCCAATATGATGCTTGGCTTGTCCCAATTCAAGTACATAGACACTATTGTCAAAAGGTTTTTTATGAAAAATTTGAAGAGAGGTGTCATACTGATGAGACATAGGACATCTCTTTCTAGGAGTATATCCCTAAAGACTCCTAAAGAAAGGACAAATATCGATTAGATACTATATGCTTTGGTCTACCTTCGCAATTGTAGATGACTATAGTAGATACGCTTGGACCTATTTTTTGCCTTAGAAAAGTGATTGTTTCAAATGTATCTCAAAATTTTGTAAACTTACTCAAAACGAAAAAGGCTTCATGATTTCATCAATTCGGAGTGATCACGATGGCGAATTTCAAAACTATGACTTCTAAAATTTTTGAGAATCCAATGGATATAATCATAACTTCTCCACTCTTAGAAATCCTCAACAAAACGGGGTAGTTGAAAGAAAAATATAAATTTATAAGAAATGGCAAGAATCGTGTTAAATGAACATTGTCTACCTAAGTATTTTTGGGACGAAGCTGTTAATGTGGCTTGCTATGTCATGAATAGGGTTCTAATAAGACCATCTTTATTAAAAACTCCATATGAATTATGGAATAACAAAAAACCAAATGTTTCTTATTTTAAAGTTTTCGGTTGCAAATGCTTTATTTTGAATGAAAAGGATGTCTTAGGAAAATTTGATGCTAAATCTGATTAGGGCATCTTTCTTCGTTACTTTTCTTTTTCTAAGGCTTTCGTGTTTTTAACAAAAGAACCTTAGTTATAGAAGAGTATATTCATGTAGTTTATAATGAAATTTCCGAGTTAACGAAAAATGATTTTGATGATTATCTTGGTTTTGATAATTTCAATTTAAATGAACCCCCTTCCCAAAATAGCAACTTGGATGCATCTTTTTTCGAAATTTCCTTACCCAAGGAATGGAAGTATATAGATGCTTATTCAAAGGAGCTAATTATAGGAGATACATCAAAAGGGGTTTAAACTCGTTCTTCCTTCAAGAATTTTTGTGCTAACTTCGCCTTCCTTTCTCAAATTGAACCTAAATGCATTGACGAAAGATGATTCATGAGTTATTGCAATGCAAGAGAAATTGAACCAATTTGAGAGGAATGAGGTATGAAAGCTTGTTCCTAGACCTAGTGACCATTTAGTTATACGTACTAAACGGGTCTTTAGAAACAAGCAAGATGAATGCAGTATCGTGGTTAGAAACAAGGCTAGACTAGTTACCAATGGTTTCAACTAAGAAGAAGGAATCGACTACGAAGAGACCTTCGCTCCTATGGCAAGATTAGAAGCCATTAGGATGCTCTATGACTTTGTTAAGAATGAAGATGAGCCTTGTGTGTATAGGAAGATAAGTGGGAGCATTATCACCTTCTTGGTGTTATATGTGGATGACATCTTGATCATTCAGAATGATGTAGGAATGCTATTCACAGTAAAGTCTTGGTTATCTAGACACTCCTCTTTGAAGAACTTAGGGAAAGCATTATATATTTTGGGGATTTGGATCTATAGAGTTAGATCCAAGATAATGCTTGGCTTGTCCTAATTCAAGTACATAGACACCATTGTCAAAAGGTTTTGTATGAAAAATTTCAAGAGAGGTGTCATACTAATGAGACATAGGATATCGCTTTCTAGGAGTATATCCCTAAATACTCCTAAAGAAAGGGCAAATATGGATTGGATACTCTATGCCTTAGCGATAGGGTCTATCATGTATATCATGCTATATACCAGGCCTGATATAGTGCTTGCTCTAAGTGTCACGAGCAGGTATTGGGCAGATCCAAGCTTGGAGAACTGGAAAGCAGTAAAATGTATCCTTAAGAACTTGCAAAGGACTAAGGATCTTTTATTGGTATATGGAGATAGTAGCCTCAAGGTTAAAGGCTACACGGACTCATGTTTCCAATCTGATGTCGATGGTAGCAAGTCGAATTCAGGATATTTTTACACCCTGAATGGAGGAGTAGTATGCTGAAAGAGTTTCAAGCAAGATACTACTACTGACTTGACCATAGAGGTGGAGTACATTATTGTAGTAGAGGCTGCAAAGAAGGGAGTCTAGATGAAGAAGTTCATCACAGATCTCGAAGTCGTGCTAGGCAGCAAGGAGTTGATTCCCTTACATTGTGATAACGATGAGGCGACTGCTCAAGCGAAGGAACTCAGGTCTTATCAGAAGTCTAAGCACATTATGAAGATGTTATACCTGATCAGAGAGATCATGACCCGAGGAGATGTAGCAGTGGAAAGAGTTCCATCCGACGATAATATCGTAGATCTACTAACAAAGTCGTTATCTCAAATGACCTTTAAGTATCATAGGGGCCTAATGGGGATCAAACACATAGGTGATTGGTTTTTAGTCAAGTGAGAGATTGTTAGTCATAGGTGCTCTACAAGCCAATCACATGAGTGATGACACGTGTGACATGATACGCATTCTTTTTGCTCATTATATTCTTTGGCATTTTATCACTATATTATATAAATTGTGATGTCTATGGATTTGTGCAATGGGAATTAGATCGTGATGAGATCACGATAATTAAACTGATTCACCTTTAAACACAAATCCTAAATAATCTCAATCATAAGTTACTCGAGAGGGACATTGAGATAACCAGACAAACTAGTGTATTGTATACCCGTACATATAATGGAGGCTATTGGTTTGATAGCTGCTCATGTGGGGATACTAAGGATACAATGCAGGTACTCATTGGAGAATGAGTTTATTGCTTGATCCGCTCACGGAATGCTGGATGGTTGATGATGCCTTATTGTCAGATAGTGATTCCGTAGTCCCAATGGTTTATATGGTCCTTAGACATGAGAAATCAAGGATGTCCCATATGAGTACTCCACTCTTTGATACTCGACTTGTAGTTATGAAAGTTGAATATCTATTACAGTTAGTCATTGGGAGTGGTAGCCAACCTTACGAGGACTCTTGAGTATCGATAGAGGATCATCTACTCTTAGTGTCATAAGAGGAATATCTTATTTGTTTTTGCTCAGACAAATCTATGGCGAGGGTCATTCGAATTGAGAGAGAAAGAGTTCTCTAGGAGAATTCAATTATAGCGAGACTCGAGTAGAAACTATATGAGCATGATAGTACTATGCTCGATATACGGTCTTTGGGATATAAGATGACTAAGAGACTATAAATACATGGTAACTGAGGATAGATAGGTCCAATAGATTTGATTCCCCTATATCGTTTGGGGATTACGACGTAGTGGCCTAGTACATCCGTAGTCGATGAGTCGAGTGAATTATTATGAAGATAATAATTCACTATGCTAGAAGGGATTTTGACAGGTATAACTCATGGATAGCTCGATATTAGGCCTAGAGGGTCATTCACATATATGGTAGGCATTGTGACGACCAAAGATTCGAATATGAGATATCTGTCAAAGCCCCTATCTTATTGTATATCCAATAAGCCCCTAAATTATTGGATCATATGGATAAAATCCAATAAGAGCTCATGAGAGATTATTGGATAGAGATCCACTAATCTAAGAGGCTTGGGTAGTTGGATGGAGATCCAGTACCCAATAGGGTAGGATCCATTACTATTAAGTTGACGGGGGACCTCTATAAATAGCAAGGAACAAAAGGTTCATGGGCTAGAGGTCTATTGGTTGTCATCTCCTATTCTCTTCTTCTCTTCTCCACCTCAGATAAGCCTAGAGATTTGAGGAGTATTTTCGTAGCCTTATTGTGTAGATCACCACTAGAGAGGAGGACGCTTGACCTCTTTCATCCTCTCCTACAAATCTATAGGGATTCAATAATATATGTGATATTAGATAAGATTTCCTCAACTATATAAGGAAATCTCTCTACTCTGTTGAGGGAAATCCTCTATTCTGTTGAGGAAAATTCTCTCTCCTAATCTGTATAAATAGGAGAGAGACATGTTAATGTATTCAAGTTAAAGCTTCTTTAATAAAGCTTCTTATCTTATATTCTCTTCAATATGGTATCAGAGCGGGTGAGACGAGCGAGGCTCCACTGCCATCGAAGCTTGCCATTCACCACATCCCTTGCCTCTACAAAGCAAATAAAGGGGGAACTCTTTCCTTAACTGCAGCTTTCTCCTTAACTGCAACTTTCTCCTCTACTACAGCTTCCTCCTCTACTATAGCATCGCTACAGCTTTCTCTGCTATAGTATCACTATAACATTGTTGTAGCTTCCTCCTCTACTGTGGCTTCTTCCTCTGTTATAGCATTGCTATAGCTTTCTACATTCCTACAGCTTTCTCCTCTATTGTAGCCGCCGCCGTCACCATCATAGCCGCCGCCGTCGCAGCCGCAGTAATAGCAACAGCAACAACAGCGATATGCTCTTGCCTTACTCATGAAGCCTCTGACTCATAAACTATTTGCTTTGCATCAATCAAGATTAGTATCCTTGACAGAAGCACCATCTTGCGGGGGCATGATAGTAGTAGATAAGATTTTCCCAACTATATAAGGAAATCTCTCTACTCTGTTGAGGGAAATTCTCTATTCTGTTTGGGAAATTCCTCCCTCTTAATCTGTATAAATAGGAGAGGGATATGTTAATGTATTCAAGCTAAAGCTTCTTCAATAAAGCTTCTTATCTTCTATTCTCTTTAACAATATAATCTCCTTAAGTAAAACAAAATCTTTCATATATGTAGTTTTTGATTTTACAGATTTTGTGTACTAATCCTTGCATGACAACAAACACAAGTTATGAGAAATTTGGGAGTTTTTGTTTTCTGTTCTTCCTTTGTGTATGTGATGTCACCCTTGTTGAATCTCAGATTTTGATGATAAAATCAATTGATGGGTTAATTGATCTAATCCATATTATTGAGTTAAGTGTGCAGGATTAACTACGATAACCAGAAAACATAAATCAAGAATACCGGAGTCAAGTTCGATGGACGTTTAAGAGACCGAAGAATCGTCGGAGATGCTGCCGGAACCAACCGAGAAGAAATCGGGAACCTGTCGAAATTTTTGGAAGTTCGCCGAAGAGATCGTCGGAGGTTCGCGGAGATCACTGAGAAGGCTCAGCTACTCATTAAAGTCATCATAAGATCGGGAGCTTGATGGGAGTCCGTTGGAAAGCTCGCCGGAATAAGACTCGACGTTCGCGGTTGAAAACTTGCTTAGGATGTTTTTAGTTATGTAGTTCGCATGTAATTAGGATTATGATTAAGAGATAATCCTATATCCTGGTTAGGGGCCAATTGGGGCCAAAATTAGACTTGGTTTGGGCTAAATTTAAAGCTCAAACAGTGAACCGAAGGGTTTGGCGGTGGCACCGCCAGACTGGGCAGTGGCACCGCCCAGCACCCGAGAGCCAAGCGGTGGCATCGCCAGTCCACTGTCAGTGTCAGACACTGACAGGCGGTGGCACCGCCAGCATCAGAAACCAAAGAGAATTCAAATTTTGGATCCCAAATTTGAATCCTCTTGAGGCCTATAAATACCCCTCAAATCTCAGCTGAGATAACAACTTTTTGAGAAGCAATTGATTGAGAGAAAGGTCTTAGAAAAGTCTTAGCTGTTGAATCTCGGATTTTGATAATATAATCAATTGGTGGGTTAATTGATCTAATCCATATTATTGAGTTAAGTGTGCAGGATTAACTACGATAACCAGAAAACATAAAGCAAGGATACCGGAGTCGAGCTCGATGGACGTTTAAGAGACCGAAGAATCATCGGAGATGCTGCCGGAACCATCCGAGAAGAAATCGGGAACGTGTCGGAAGTTCATCGAAGAAATCGTCGGAGGCTCGCGGAGATCACCAAGAAGGCTCGGCTACTCGTTAAAGTCATCACAAAGATTGGGAGCTTGCAGGGAGTCCGTTGGAAGAAGTTCATCGGAAAGCTCGCCGGAACAAGACTCGACGTTCGTGGTTAAAAAACTTGCTTAGGATGTTTTTTTTGTGTTATGTAGTTCGCATGTAATTAGGATTAGGATTAAGAGATAATCCTATATCCTGGTTAAGGGCCAACTGGGCCCAAAGTCAGATTTGGTTTGGGCTAAAATTAAGCCAAACAAATGAATTGGAGAGCCAGGCGGTGGCACCGCCTGGCTGGGTGGTGACACCTCCTTGGCTGGGCAGTTGCACCGTCCAGCACCCGAGCGCTGGGCGGTGGCACCGCCTGGCTGGGAGGTGGCACCTCCAGCACCGGGAACCCTAAGAGAATTCAAATTTTGAAGCCCAAAATTTGAATCCTCTTGAGGCCTATAAATACCCCTCAAATCTCAACTGAGGTTACAACTTTTGAGAAGCATTTTGATTGAGAGAAAAGTCTTAGAAAGTCTTAGCAAGTCTTGTTTTCAATTTGCTAGAGAGTTCTCCTCCTTCTTTCTTATTGAAAATTTGTAAGAGGTTGAGCTGCTTGTAAAAGGTTGTAAGAGGGGTGTTTACCCTTCCATTTCAAGAGACTTGCTAGTGGAAGGTGGGAGCCTCATCGAAGAGGGGCCTCGCAAGTGGAGTAGGTCATTTGACCGAACCACTCTAAAAATCGGCGTAATCTCTGGTTTGCTTTTTATTATTGTCATTTACATTACTGCAAATCTTCTTACTGCTTTAGTTCCTTATTACTCTTGCTGCGCAACTTCAAGAATACGCCTTCAAGTTAAATTTCTCAAGTTTCGTTCTTAACGTACGAAAGATTTTGTTAAAATCGAAGTTTTAATCCGCTGCACTAATTCACCCCCCCCCTCTTAGTGCCGCTCCGATCCTAACAAGTGGTATTAGAGCAAGGTTATCTCTCATATTTGGTTTAATACCCAAGAGAGATGGCTTACTCCGGCATGCAAGAGGGCCATTCAATTGCACGACCACCTTTGTTTAATGGGTCGGATTACACATATTGGAAGACTCGCATGAGAATCTTCCTCATTTCTATGGACTTTGAGCTTTGGTCTATTGTCGAGAATGGATTTCAAAAATCTTCTCTTCCGATGAGCGAATGGGATGAATCGGAGAAGAAGGTTTTTGCTTTAAATGCAAAGGCTATGAATGCCTTGTTTTATGCACTAGACAAAAACGAATTTAATCGTGTTTCAATGTGTGATTCGGCTTTTGATATTTGGAGAACTCTTGAGGTCACTCATGAAGGCACTAGCCAAGTGAAAGAGTCCAAAATCAACATCCTTGTGCACTCTTACGAACTTTTCCGAATGAAACCAAGTGAGTCCATCGGAGACATGTACACCCGGTTTACGAATGTCATCAATGGACTCAAAGCTCTTGGTAAAGATTTTACTAACTTTGAACTAGTAACTAAAATCTTAAGATCCCTCCCTAAAAGTTGGGATCCAAAAGTTACGGCCATTCAAGAGGCCAAAGACCTTAAAGCATTCCCTCTTGAAGAACTCATTGGGTCTCTAATGACCTACGAAATGACATGTCAAGCTCATGATGAGCTCGAGAACCCCCTTCCAAAGAACAGGAAGGATATGGCACTCAAATCACAAGAAGACCACTTGAAAGGAACATCAAGTGATGAGGACAGTGACAATGACATTGCACTTTTGACTCAAAAATTTTAAAAATATTTAAGAAAGAACAGATTTAAAAATAATACAAAAAATAAATTTGATCAAAAGAAGGACCAAGTGATTTGCTATGAATGCAAAAAACCGGGACACTATAAGAACGATTGTCCTCAAGCCAAAAAGAGAACATCAAAGAAGAAGGCATTCAAGACAACGTGGGATGATTCAAGCGCATCCGAAGAAGAGGAGTCCAACACCGAGCAAGTTGCTCATTACGCGTTAATGGCGTTAGGAGAAGAGGTATGTGATTTATTTAATGAAGATTTATCTTTTGAAGAACTATCTATCGCTTTTAATGAATTATTTGATGAATGTAGAACTGTTAGCAAGAAGTTAAGTATCTTAAAGAAAGAGCATGCTTTGCTACAAGATAAGTTTGATAGTCTTCAAACTCCTCCATGCTCTAAGTGTGAGCACTTAGAAGCAATAAAAAATGAAAATTTGCTTCTTAAGGAAACCTTAAACAAGTTTAAGGTTGGTAGCAAAGGATTAGATATGATCCTTGCACACAAGGGTCACATCGCAAATAGAAATGGAATTGGATTTGTAAAAGGATTACATCAAAATCCTACCACTTTCATAAAAGGACCTACATTACATGTTTCCTCTTATATGAAATGCAACTTTTGTTGCAAATCCGGACATATTGCCTACAAATGCCCATTTAGGAAAATTAGTTCACAAAAATTAATATGGGTTCCTAAAGGAACTATAAAGAATTCAATCATAAATAACAAAGTTAGTGGGTCAATTTTTGTGGCACCCAAAATCAAATGGGTACCTAAAAATCATCCTCTTTTGTAGACAAACCCACAAGCTAGGAGTAAGAGATGGTATCTCGATAGTGGATGCTCAAGACATATGACTGGAGATCCATCCCATTTCTCTATGCTCACTAGCAAAGAAGAAAGGTACGTTACCTTCGGAGACAACAACAAGGGCAAAATCATTGGCAAGGGAACTATTGGTAACAAATTTAATTTTTCCATTGATGATGTCTTACTAGTTGATGGATTGAAACATAATCTCTTGAGTATTAGTCAACTATGCGATAAAGGTTATATCGTTAGAATTGAATCAAATATGTGCATTATTGAAAAACCAAATCATAACATGACTATGATTGCTTTAAAACAAAATAATGTCTATACCATCAATCTTGATGAACTAAGTAATGAAATGTGCTTCTCCGCCGTAAATGATGATGCTTGGCTTTGGCATAGGAGATTAGGCCATGCAAGCATTAAAACAATATCTAAGATCTCATCTCAAGAATTAGTACGAGGAATTCCAAATATAAAGTTTATTAAGGACAAAGTATGCGATGCATGTCAACTAGGCAAACAAATAAAAACAAGCTTCAAACCAAAAAATCAAATTAGCACTACTAGACCATTATAATTGATCCATTTGGACTTATTTGGACCAATTTATACAACAAGTCTAGGTAGAAGCAAATATGCTTTTGTGATTGTGGATGACTATTCTAGATACACTTGGACCTATTTCTTAGCTCACAAAAGTGATTGCTTCAAGTGTTTCTCTAAATTTTGTAAACTCACTCAAAACGAAAAAGGCTTCATGATTTCATCAATTCGGAGTGATCACGGTGGTGAATTCCAAAACCGTGACTTTCAAAATTTTTGCGAAAGTAATAGGTACAATCACAACTTCTTAACTCCAAGAAATCCTCAACAAAATGGAGTAGTTGAAAGGAAAAATAGAAACCTACAAGAAATGGCAAGAACTATGTTGAATGAACATAGTTTACCTAAGTACTTTTGGGCCGAAGCCGTAAATACGGCTTGCTACATCATGAATAAAGTCCTAATAAGACCATCCTTATCCAAAACTCCCTATGAATTATGGAATAACAAAAAACCAAACATCTCCTATTTTAAAGTTTTTGGTTGTAAATGCTTTATTTTAAATGAAAGGGATGCTTTAGGAAAATTTGATGCTAAATCCGATGAAGGCATCTTTCTTGGTTACTCTTCCGTTTCTAAAGCTTTTCGGGTTTTTAATAAAAGAACTTTAGTAATTGAAGAGTCTATTCATGTAGTTTTTAATGAAATTTTCGATTTAAAGAAAAATAATTTTGATGATGATCTTGGTTTTGATAATTTGAATTTAAATGAACCCTCTCCTCAAAATAGCCATTTGAATGCATCTTCTTCCGAAATTTCTTTACCAAAAGAATGGAAGTATGTAGATGCTCATCCAAAAGAGCAAATTATAGGAGATACATCAAAAGGGGTTCAAACTCATTCTTCTTTCAAAAATTTCTGTGCTAACGCCGCTTTCCTTTCTTAAATTGAACCTAAATGCATTGACGAAGCCTTAAAAGATGATTTTTGGATCATTGCAATGCAAGAAGAATTGAACCAATTTGAGAGGAATGAGGTATGGAAGCTTATTCCTAGACCAAGTGACCACTTAGTCATAGGTACTAAGTGGGTCTTTAGAAACAAGCAAGACGAAAATGGTATCGTGGTTAGAAACAAGGCTAGATTAGTGGCCAAAGGTTTCAACCAAGAAGAAGGTATCGATTACGAAGAAGAAGGTATCGATTACGAAGAAACCTTCGCTCCCGTGGCTCGATTAGAAGCCATAAGGATGCTCTTTGCCTATGCTAGTAGTAATAATTTTAAACTATTTCAAATGGATGTTAAAAGTGCTTTCTTGAATGGTTTTATTTCCGAAGAAGTATTTGTCGAACAACCTCCCGGATTTGAAAATTCTCTTCTTCCTAATCATGTATTCAAATTGACTAAAGCTCTCTATGGCTTAAAACAAGCTCCTAGAGCTTGGTATGAAAGGCTTAGTTCCTTTCTTATTTTAAATAATTTTACCAAAGGCAAGGTTGATACTACATTGTTTATTAAACATTTTGAAAATAATTTTCTTATTGTACAAATTTATGTTGACGATATTGTGTTTGGCTCTTCGGATGAATCACTATGTGAATCATTTGCCAAATGTATGAGTCATGAATTTGAAATGAGTTTAATGGGTGAATTAACTTTCTTTTTGGGATTACAAATCAAACAACTTAGTGATGGTATATTTCTTAACCAATCTAAATATACATTAGAATTGTTAAAACGATTTAACATGGATAATTCAAAAGCAATAAACACCCCTATGAGTACTGCGACTAAGTTAGATATGGATGAAAATGGTGAAAGTTTCGATCAAAAAACATATAGGGGAATGATAGGTAGTTTACTCTACCTCACTGCGACTAGACCGGATATTATGTTTAGTGTAGGACTTTGCGCTAGGTTTCAATCTAATCCTAAATTATCTCATCTTAAGAGTGTTAAAAGAATATTTAGGTATCTTAAAGGAACTCCAAATTTAGGATTGTGGTATCCAAAATCTGAAAAATTCGATCTAATAGCTTATGCAGATGCCGATTTTGGCGGATGCAGGATAGATAGAAAAAGTACATCCGGAACATGCTAATTTTTAGGACATGCACTTGTTTCTTGGACTTCCAAGAAACAAAACTCAATTGCACTATCTACGGCGGAAGCCAAATACATTGCTGCAAGTGCATGTTGTGCACAAGTAATTTGGATGAAAAATACATTAGAAGACTATGGAATTCACCTTGAAAATATTCCCATAAAATGTGATAATACTAGTGCCATATGCCTTACTAAAAATCCAATTCAGCACTCTAGAACTAAGCACATCGACGTTAGGCATCATTTCATATGCAATCATGTTCTTAACAATGATGTTGTTCTAGAATTCATTGACACAAAGCATCAATTAGCAGATATATTTACAAAAGCTTTGAATGAAGACCAATTTGAATTCATCCGAAGGGAATTAGGCATGCTAAATTGTCCCTAAAATGAACTTCACAAAAAGGACTCGTTCTTTTCCCTTCGTTTGTGAATTTGAATTCTTCCTTCTTCTTCAATTCAAAATGATCCATTAAAGTATAAATTATGATCTTGAGGGAAGAAGCTAAACAAAAGGAAGGAAGAAAATTTTTTTTCTTTCCTTCGCGTGATGCCAGCGGTGGCACCGCCAGATCCGGCGGTTGCACCGACTGGCGCTCGGGCGCCAGGCGGTGACACCGACCAGTTTGGCGGTGACACCGACAGAGTCACCCTTTGAACCCGAGGGGTTAGGGCCGGCGGTGACACCGCCCCCAACCCGAAGAAAAACCTCTCAAAAACCCTCTCTCATTCCCTCTAACCCTCATTCTAACTCTTAGAAACATTGGAGAAGGATTCTTGGTGGTCCAAGCTTTCCATCTCTCAACATAATCTCCACAAGGTAACACTTGAAATCCCTCTTTTCTTTTCTCTTTCTCTTGCTTATTTTTCACAGTTTCATCATCATATTGTTTAGAAAATGGCTCCTAAGAGATCAAAAGGAATAAGGATTGAAGGAGATTCATATAACCATGACATTTTTAGATCAAAAGAGGTAGCCCTTAGCTTTCCAAAATTTGAAACACGATGTGTCCATAAGGGAAAATACGTTGATTTGGATGAACTAGAGGACTTAGAACCCATTAGGTGGTTTGCACACCTAGAAGCTCTACCTCTACTACAAATAGATGAACCAATCTATCCACGGTTAGTGAGATTATTCTATGCCAACCTATATGAAGACAATGATAGCCTAAGCACTTACATTCTAGGAACACCCATTAGAATATTTGACAGCACCATTTGTGAGCTAATTGGCATAACTGAAAAAGATAGGGGATGCTATTTTAAAGGTAAATGGGACGTCAAAAAAATAGGAGCAACCTATTCCGAAGCCGTGAAAACAATTTTTGCAAATCCAAACCTTGACTTCCTACCCAAGAGCTGTGAACACTTACTGCCTTTCAACTCTAAAATTCTTCATCATATTATCACAAGCATCCTATTCCCCAAACAATTTCATCTTGACGAAATAAGTCAAATAGAGATAGGAACCATGTATTGGATTATGACCGGTCAGCATAATTGTTTTGGGTACTTAATTCGCCAACACATGCAGGAAATTATGACTAAAGATACTATATTGCCATATGGGAGGTTAATCACTAGAATTCTTCATGCCTATGACATTTGCATTCCACCCGATGAAGAATCTATTCAAAATGATCGATATAACATAATAAATAAAAACCTGTTGAAAAAACTTAGGTGCACTTTTAGCAATGGCATATGGGTTAGGCAGCTTAGAAGGACGGATCCAATTCCTACACCAATAAAATAACCCGAAACACCAATTCTTATGGGAAATGAATCTCCTCCTCCTAGTCCCTTTGGAGCAGCACCTTCAGCTCCTGTTTCCTCCTTTGAAGATATCATTATGGTGGAGCTATCTCAGATCAAATCACAGCAAGAACAAATTCATAATCAACAAGTTGAAATTTTGAAGACACTACGACAGATGAATGAAAAAATAGATATCATGTATCAGCACTGTGGATTACCTCCTAAGGATTAAATTGATGTATCTTTTTATTCTGTTCTGTTTGCTTTTAAAAACAAGTTCATGTTTGTCATCGATTGTACGATAACTGATCTTTCCTTTAGATAACTACTGTCTTAATCTGCATAGATGATGATGTCTTTTGGATAAACTATTTCTGGCAAATTTGAATGATGAACTTTGATAAATGCTAAACCTTTTTCTATGATCATCAATTAGCTGGCTTGTCTCTTTTTGTTGATGACAAAGGGGGAGAAGTGATGACTTACACCAGAACGATAGCATGACTAATATGAATTACAAAAACTTGTGTGATATGAATGTCTTATATGACTTGTAAATCCTTGAAAATATCACAAGATTGATATCATGAAATTTATATTGAAAATCTTTATCTTTTGTCGTAGCAAAATTCGTCCCGTATCATTTAACTTATGATTTTCATCGAAGTTTCGTACTTACTATTGTTTAATGAGGATAACGATAAAGTTCTACGATTAGAACTTATCGGGTTATGCTTGAATCCAATGGGATGGAATTCAAGTGTTTTTTATCTTCTCATAATATGGCATATAGATAGGGGGAGTTATGTTTAACTCCGTCATCAATTGATTGTCATCATCAAAAAGGGGGAGATTGTTGAATCTCGGATTTTGATGATATAATCAATTGGTGGGTTAATTGATCTAATCCATATTCTTGAGTTAAGTGTGCAGGATTAACTACGATAACCAGAAAACATAAAGCAAGGATACCGGAGTCGAGCTCGATGGACGTTTAAGAGACCGAAGAATCATCGGAGATGCTGCCGGAACCATCCGAGAAGAAATCGGGAACGTGTCGGAAGTTTGCCGAAGAAATCGTCGGAGGCTCGCGGAGATCACCAAGAAGGCTCGGCTACTCGTTAAAGTCATCACAAAGATTGGGAGCTTGCAGGGAGTCCGTCGGAAGAAGTTCGTCGGAAAGCTCGCCGGAACAAGACTCGACGTTCGCGGTTAAAAAACTTGCTTAGGATGTTTTTTTTGTGTTATGTAGTTCACCTGTAATTAGGATTAGGATTAAGAGATAATCCTATATCCTGGTTAGGGGCCAACTGGGCCCAAAGTCAGATTTGGTTTGGGCTAAAATTAAGCCAAACAAATGAATTGGAGAGCTAGGCGGTGGCATCGCTTGGCTGGGCGGTGAAACCGCCCAGCACCCGAGTGCTGGGCGGTGACACCTCCTTGGCTGGGCGGTTGCACCGTCCAGCACCCGAGCGTTGGGCGGTGGCACCGCCTGACTGGGAGGTGGCACCTCCAGCACCGGGAACCCTAAGAGAATTCAAATTTTGAAGCCCAAAATTTGAATCCTCTTGAGGCCTATAAATACCCCTCAAATCTCAGCTGAGGTTACAACTTTTGAAAAGCATTTTGATAGAGAGAAAAGTCTTAGAAAGTCTTAGCAAGTCTTGTTTTCAATTTGCTAGAGAGTTCTCCTCCTTTCTTATTGAAAATTTGTAAGAGGTTGAGCTGCTTGTAAAAGGTTGTAAGAGGGGTGTTTACCCTTCCATTTCAAGAGACTTGCTAGTGGAAGGTGGGAGCCTCATCGAAGAGGGGCCTCGCAAGTGGAGTAGGTTATTTGACCGAACCACTCTAAAAATCGGCGTAATCTCTAGTTTGCTTTTTATTATTGTCATTTACATTACTGTAAATCTTCTTACTGCTTTAGTTCCTTATTACTCTTGCTGCGCAACTTCAAGAATACGCCTTCAAGTTAAATTTCTCAAGTTTCGTTCTTAACGTACGAAAGATTTTGTTAAAATCGAAGTTTTAATCCGCTGCACTAATTCACCCCCCCCCCTCTTAGTGCCGCTCCGATCCTAACATTAGCTAGTCTTGTTTTCAATTTGCTAGTGTTCACCTCCTTCTTTATTGCTGAAAATCTGTAAAAGAGTGAACCGCTTGTAAAAAGTTGTAAGAGGGGTATTTACCCTTCCCCTTCAAGAGATTTGCTAGTGGAAGGTGGGAGCCTTATCGAAGAGGGGCCTCGCAAGTGAATGTAGGTCATTTGACCGAACCACTTTAAAATCGGCGTAATCTCTGGTTTGCATTTCATTACTGCTATTTACATTACTGTAAACCTTCTTACTTGCTTTATTTCCTCATTACCTTTGCTGCACAACTTTGCGAATACGCCTTCAAGTTAAGCACTTCCGAGTTTGATTTTTATCATACGAAAGATTTGTCAAAACTGACGTTTTAATCCGCTGCACTAATTCACCCCCCCCCCCTCTTAGTGCCGCTCCGATCCTAACAATTGGTATCAGAGCTAGGCTCACTCTCATATTTGGTTTGATACCCAAGAGAGATGGCTTACTCCGGCATATATGAGGGTCATTCCATCACACGTCCACCCATGTTTAATGGGTCGGATTACACTTATTGGAAGACTCGTAAGAGGATCTTCCTCATTTTCATGGATTTCGAGCTTTGGACTATTGTTGAAAATGGATTTCAAAAATCTTCTCTTCTGATGAGCGAATGAAATGAATCGGAGAAGAAGGTTTTTGCTTTAAACACAAAGGCTATGAATGCCTTGTTTTGTGCACTAAACA
This sequence comes from Musa acuminata AAA Group, assembly GCF_036884655.1. NCBI lineage: Eukaryota > Viridiplantae > Streptophyta > Magnoliopsida > Zingiberales > Musaceae > Musa > Musa acuminata. Next base: position 14,128,775 of record NC_088340.1, read on the forward strand.
AAAATGAATTTAATCGTGTTTTAATTTGTGATTCAGCTTTTGATATTTGGAGAACTCTTGAGGTCACTCATGAAGGCACTAGCCGAGTGAAAGAGTCCAAAATCAACATCCTTGTGCACTCTTACAAACTTTTCTAAATGAAACCAAGTGAGTCCATCGGAGACATGTACACCCGGTTCATGGATATCATCAATGGACTCAAAGCTCTTGGTAAAGATTTTACTAACTTTGAACTAGTAACTAAAATCTTAAGATCCCTCCCTAAAAGTTGGGATCCAAAAGTTACGGCCATTCAAGAGGCCAAAGACCTTAAAACATTCCCTCTTGAAGAACTTATTGGGTCTCTAATGACCTACGAAATGACATGTCAAGCTCATGACGAGCTCGAGAACCCCCTTCCAAAGAACAGGAAGGACATGACACTCACATCACAAGAAGATCACTTGAAAGGAACATCAAGTGATGAGGACAGTGACAATGACATTGCACTTTTGACTCAAAAATTTAAAAAATATTGAAGAAAGAATAAATTTAAAAATAATACAAAAAATAAATTTGAACACAAGAAGGACCAAGTGATTTGCTATGAGTGCAAAAAATCGGGACACTACAAGAACGATTATCCTCAAGCCAAAAAGAGAACATCAAAGAAGAAGGCGCTCAAGGCAACGTGGGATGATTCAAGCGCGTCCGAAGAAGAGGAGTCCAACACCGAGCAAGTTGCTCATTACGCCCTAATGGCCACCGGAGAAGAGGTAATAGATTTAATTGATACAGATTTACCTTATCATGAATTATTAAATGCCTTCCATGAGTTATTTGATTAATGTAGGACAATTAGTAGAAAAGGAGCATGATAGTCTCACTTGTAATGTCGATAAATTAAAGACTGAATATCATGATAGTTTAGCTCTATGTATAAAATGCCATGATCTAGAAACTCTCCAAAAGGAGAACTTGCTACTTAAAGACACCTTGAAGAAATTTGAGGTTGGTAGCAAGTCTTTGAACATGATCCTTACAAATAAGGGTCACGTTCCTAAAAGAAGTGGAATCGGATTTGTGAGAAGTCCTCACCAAAATCCAACCACCTTCATTAAAGGCCCTATCTTACATGTTCGACACCAAAGCAATTGCAACTTTTGTTGCAAATATGGACATAAAACTTATAAATGTCCATTCAAGAAAATTAGTCCGAACAAACTAATTTGGGTTCCTAAAGGAACCATGATCAATTCTATGCAATATGATGAATAAGTTAAATCAGTTTTTAAGGCACCCAAAAGAAAATGGGTACCTAAAAATAATCCCTTCTTGTAGAAACATACACCATCACAAGCTAGGAGCAAGAGATGGTATCTAGATAGTGGATGCTCAAGACATATGACTGGAGATCCATCTCATTTCTCTATGCTCACTAGCAAAGAAGAAGGGTACGTCACCTTCGGAGACAACAACTAAGGCAAAATCATTGGCAAGGGAACCATAGGTACCAAATTAAAATTTTCTATTGATGATGTCTAACTAGTTGATGGATTGAAACATAATCTCTTGAGTGTTAGTCAATTATGCGATAAAGGTTATATCGTTAGATTTGAATCAAATGTGTGTATTATAGAAAAACCAAACCATAACATAACTATGATTGCATTAAAACAAAATAATATCTACACCATCAACCTTGATGAACTAAGTAATGAAATATGCCTCTCCGCTTTAAATGATGATGCTTGGCTTTGGCATAGGAGACTAGGCCATGCAAGCATAAAACTAATATCTAAGATCTCATCTAGAGAATTAGTGCGAGGAATTCCAAATATAAAGTTTATTAAGGACAAAGTATGCAATGCATGTCAACTAGGTAAACAAATAAAAACTAGTTTCAAACCAAAAACTCAAATTAACACCACTAGACCATTACAATTGATTCATTTGGACTTATTTGGACCAATTGACACGACAAGTCTAGGAGGAAGCAAATATGCGTTTGTAATTGTGGATGACTATACTAGATACACTTGGACCTATTTCTTAGCTCACAAAAGTGATTGTTTTAAGTGTTTCTCTAAATTTTGTAAACTCACTCAAAACGAAAAAGGTTTTATGATTTCATCAATTCGAAGTGATCATAGTGGCGAATTTCAAAACCGTGACTTTCAAAATTTTTGTGAAGTTAATGGATACAATCACAACTTCTCTACTCCGAGGAATCCCCAACAAAATGGAGTAGTTGAAAGAAAAAATAGAAACCTACAAGAAATGGCAAGAACGGTGTTAAATGAACATAGTTTACTTAAGTATTTTTGGGCTGAAGCCGTAAATACGGCTTGCTACATCATGAATAGAGTCCTAATAAGACCATCCCTATCAAAAACTCCCTATGAATTATGGAATAACAAAGAACCAAATATTTTCTATTTTAAAGTTTTCGATTGTAAATGCTTTATTTTGAATTAATGGGATGCCTTAGGAAAATTTGATGCTAAATCCGATGAAGGCATCTTTCTTGGTTACTCTTCCGTTTCTAAGGCTTTTTGGGTTTTTAACAAAAGAACCTTAGTAATAGAAGAGTCTATTTATGTAGTTTTTAATGAAATTTCTAATTTAAAGAAAAATGATTTTGATGATGATCTTGGTTTTGATAATTTAAATTTAAATGAACCCCCTCCTCAAAATAGCAACTTGGATGCACCTTCTTCCGAAATTTCCTTACCCAAGGATTGGAAGTATATAGATGCTCATCCAAAGGAGCTAATTATAGGAGATACATCAAAAGGGGTTCAAACTCGTTCCTCTTTCAAGAATTTTTGTGCTAACACCGCCTTCCTCTCTCAAATCGAACCTAAATGCATTGACGAGGCCTTAAAAGATGATTTTTGGGTTCTTGCAATGCAAGAGGAATTAAATCAATTTGAGAGGAATAAGGTGTGGAAGCTTGTTCCTAGACCTAGTGACCATTTAGTCATTGGTACTAAATGGGTCTTTAGAAACAAGCAAGACAAAAATGGTATCGTGGTTAGAAACAAGGCTAGATTAGTGGCCAAAGGTTTCAACCAAGAAGAAGGTATCGATTACGAAGAAACCTTTGCTCCCGTGGCTCGATTAGAAGCCATAAGGATGCTCCTTGCCTATGCTAGTAGTAATAATTTTAAACTGTTTCAAATGGATGTCAAAAGTGCTTTCTTGAATGGTTTTATTTCCGAAGAAGTGTATGTCGAACAACCTCCCGGATTTGAAAATTCTCTTCTTCCTAATCATGTATTCAAATTTACTAAGGCTCTCTATGGCTTGAAATAAGCTCTTGGAGCTTGGTATGAAAGGCTTAGTTCCTTTCTTATTTTAAATAATTTTACCAAAGACAAGGTTGATACTACATTGTTTATCAAACATTTTGAAAATAATTTTCTTATTGTGCAAATTTATGTTGATGATATTATTTTTGGCTCTTCGGATGAATCACTATGTGAATCATTTGCCAAATGTATGAGTCATGAATTTGAAATGAGTTTAATGGGTGAATTAACTTTTTTTTGGGATTACAAATCAAACAACTTAGTGATGGTATATTTCTTAACCAATCTAAATATACATTAGAATTGTTAAAACGATTTAACATGGATAATTCAAAAGCAACAAACACCCCTATGAGTACCTCGACTAAGTTAGATATGGATGAAGATAGTGAAAATTTCGATCAAAAAATATATAGGGGAATGATAGGTAGTCTACTCTACCTCACCGCGACTAGACCGGATATTATGTTTATTGTAGGACTTTACGCTAGGTTTCAATCTAATCCCAAATTATCTCATCTTAAAAGTGTTAAAAGAATATTTAGGTATCTTAAAGGAACTTCAAATTTAGGATTGTGGTATCCAAAATCTGAAAAATTCGATTTAATAGCTTATGCAGATGCCGATTTTGGCGGATGCAGGATAGATAGAAAAAGTACATCCGGAACATGCCAATTTTTGGGACATGCACTTGTTTCTTGGACTTCCAAGAAACAAAATTCAGTAGCACTATCTACGGCGGAAGCCGAATACATTGCTTCAAGTGCATGCTGTGCATAAGTTGTTTGGATGAAAAATACATTAGAAGACTATGGAAGTCACTTCAAAAACATTCCCATAAAATGTGATAATACTAGTGCCATATGTCTTACTAAAAATCCAATTCAGCACTCTAGAACTAAGCACATCGACGTTAGGCATCATTTCATATGCGATCATGTCCTTAACAATAATGTTGTTCTAGAATTCATTGACACAAAGTATCAATTAGCATATATATTTACAAAAGCTTTGAATGAAGACCAATTTGAATTCATTAGAAGGAAATTAGGTATGTTAAATTGTCCCTAAGAATAAACTTGTTTGAATGGATTTTTCGTAAAGTTTTTCATCCTCTCTCTCCATTCCTCGGTGAATTTGATCCTTCTCTTTCGATTCTAAATGACACATTAAATTACCTTATCCTATCTTGAGTCAAACCCCGTCCCATCTGTTCAAGATTAATGATTTTATGATATTTTATGAATCTCAAAATTGATTTTGATGGCTTGATTATGAGTTTAAAGTTGACAATTTGAATTTGAATGAATTTGTATTCGAATTATGATCTTGACTTATTGGAGTTACTACTTGAAAATTTTTTTTTTATCACAATCTCTTCTTTGTACACCTATAATTATTGTTATTTATAGAAAGAAGAGATTTGATAAATGCTGAATTTTCCTTTAAGATGAACTCTACGTAAATATTTTAGCATACTTAATTTTGAATGATGAATTTTTGTATGATCAATGCTGAATTCCTGATGTTATAATCACAAATTATGTGCTTCAAGTCTCATTCCCTTTTTGTTGATGACAAAGGGGGAGAAATGATGACTAAGTGATGACTTATACCATTTCGATAGCATGACTTATATGACTTATAAGACTAAGTGATGACTTATACCATTTCGGTAGCATGACTTATATGAATTACAAGAGCTTGTATAATACAAATATCTCATATGCCTTGCAAAATCTTTGAGAATATCGCAAGATTGATTGATCATAATGAAAGCATGCCTTACATCTATATCATGAAATTCATGTTGAAAATCTTTATCTCCTATCATAGTGAAAACCATCCCTTATCACTTGACTTGAAAATGATTTTCATCGAAGTTTCGTATTTACTATTGCTTAATGAGAATAACGATAAGTTCTATGGAATACCGGAGTCAAGTTCGATGGACGTTTAAGAGACCGAAGAATCGTTGGAGATGCTGCCGAAACCAACCAAGAAGAAATCGGGAACTTGTCGAAATTTTCGGAAGTTCACCGAAGAGATCATCGGAGGTTCGCGGAGATCACCAAGAAGCCTCGGCTACTCGTTAAAGTCATCACAAGATCGGGAGCTTGATGGGAGTCCGTCGGAAGAAGTTCGTCGGAAAGCTCGCCGAAACAAGACTCGACGTTCGCGGTTGAAAACTTGCATAGGATGTTTTTAGTTATGTAGCTCACATGTAATTAGGATTAGGATTAAGAGATAATCCTATATCCTAGTTAGGGGCCAACTAGGGCCAAAATCAGACTTGGTTTGGGCTAAATTTAAAGCCCAAACAGTGAACCGAAGGGTCTGGTGGTGGCACCGCCAGACTGGGCGGTTGCACCGCCCAGCACCCGAGAGCCAGGCGGTGGCACTGCCTGGTTGGGCGGTGGCACCGCCCAGCACCCGAGAGCCAGGCGGTGGCACCGGCAGTCCACTGTCAGTGTCAGACACTGACAGGCGGTGGCACCGCCAACATCGGAAACTAAAGAGAATTCAAATTTTGGAGCCCAAATTTGAATCCTCTTGAGGCCTATAAATACCCCTCAAATCTCAGCTGAGATAACAACTTTTTGAGAAGCAATTGATTGAGAGAAAGTTCTTAGAAAAGTCTTAGCTAGTCTTGTTTTCAATTTGCTAGTGTTCACCTCCTTCTTTCTTGCTGAAAATCTGTAAGAGAGTGAACCGCTTGTAAAAAGTTGTAAGAGGGGTATTTACCCTTCCCCTTCAAGAGATTTGCTAGTGGAAGGTGGGAGCCTCATCGAAGAGGGGCCTCACAAGTGGATGTAGGTCATTTGACCGAACTACTTTAAAGTCGGCATAATCTCTGGTTTGCATTTCATTACTGCTATTTACATTACTGCAAACCTTTTTACTTGCTTTATTTCCTTATTACCTTTGCTACACAACTTTGTGAATACGCCTTCAAGTTAAGCACTTCCGAGTTCGATTTTTATCATACGAAAGATTTGTCAAAACCGACGTTTTAATCCGCTGCACTAATTCACCCCCCCCCCTCTTAGTGCCGCTCCGATCCTAACAACCCTTAGATTTCCCTACAATGGTTATACCCATTTAAATCATAAAAAATTTAAAATCATGGTTTTAAAATTTATCACCATGATTACTTCGAATAGAGGCAATCATAAAACCCTTTTTAGTTTGAACAAGTTTATAAAATTTTGAAAAGCATTTAAAGTAATCACTTTTATGTGCCAAGTATGTCTAAGTATATTTACTATAATCATCAATAATTACAAAAGCGTATTTACTACCTCTTAGACTTGTTATATCAAATAGTCCAAATAAATTCATATGGATCAATTGTAATGGTCTAGAGGTACTTATTTAATTCTTTGATTTGAAACTACTTTTTATTTGTTTTCTTAGTTGGCATGCATCATAAACTTTGTCTTTAACAAACTTGATGCTAGGCATTCCTTTTACAAGTTCTTTGGTTGAAATTTGAGAGATTAATTTTATGCTAGCATGACTTAATCTCCTGTGCCAAAGCCATGTATCATCGTTTAAAGCCGAAAAATATTTTTCATCACAAAAATCATCAATACTAATAGTATACATGTTATTATGTTTTAAGGCAATTATAGATCTATTTTTGTGTAGTATTTCAATTATACAAGCATTAGATTTAAATTTGATTATACATATTTTATTATATAATTGACTAATGCTTAGTAGATTATGTTTTAAATCATCTACTAATAATAAATCTTCGATCAAGAGGTTTGACTTGTTACCTATGGTTCCTTTGCCAATAATTTTTCCCTTGTTGTTGTCTTTGAAGGTGATATATCCTTTGTCTTGGTTGGTGAGCTTAGAGAAGTGTGTTGGATTTTCAATCATATGCCTTGAGCATCCATTATCAAGGTACCATCTCTTGCTCTTAGCTTTTGATTGTAAACATATCTACAAGAAGGGGGTTTTTCTTTTAGGTACCCATTTAACTTTGGGTCCCTCATTAATAGATTTACCTATCTTAACTATTGGCATTAAGTTATTCATGATTCTTTTAGGAACCTAAACTAATTTGTATGAACTATACTTTTTAAATGAACATCTATAGGCATAATGTCCAAATCTACCACAAAAATTATATTTATTTCCAAGTGAAACATGTAATGTGGGTCCTTTAATAAAGATAGTTGGCTTTTGTTTAGTGTTATTCACAAAGACAATTCCTTCCTTTCTATGAATGTGACCCTTATTAGTAAGGATTATGTTTAGAGATTTATTATCTATTTTAAATTTTTCTATAGTAAAATAATTTTCTTTCTTAAGTGAATCTATTTCTTCACACTTAGTGCAAGGAGCTAACATACTATCATCATGCTCATTTTTTAATTTATCAAATTCACTAACAAGAGAAGTATGCTCCTTTTTTATCAATTTATACTCTTTACTAACTAATTTAAAATTATCAAATAAATTATTAAAGGCATTGAATAGTTCATTGTAAGATAAAGAAGATTTGTTTGAGTTACATACCTCGTTGCCAAATACCATTAATGCGTAATTTGTAACATTTTCTTTATTGGTAGGCTCCTCGTTTTTGGATACACTTGAGTGGTTCCAAGTAGCTTTGGGCACTTTCTTTTTCTTTGGTAGATTTTTCTTTACTTAGGGACATTCATTTTTGAAGTGCTTCAGCTTCTTGCATTTATAGCAAATTATTTGGTTCTTTTTTAGTTCACTTTTGTTCTTAGTGTCTTATTTTATTTTATTTTTTTAAATTTTTTTTAAATTTTCTTATAAGAAGTGCCAAGTCATCATCATCATCATCGTCGTCACTTGTGTTTTCTCTCAAGCGGTTTTCTTTGGTTCTAAGTATCAAGTCCTTCCTATTTTTTAGAAGGTTATCCTCAAGTTCATCATGTGCAATACATATCATTTCGTAGGTCATCAAAGACCCAATAAGTTCTTCGAGTGAAAAATTGTTTAAGTCCTTTGCTTCTTGTATTGTCATTATTTTAGGATCCTAACTTTTTGGAAGGGATCTCAGTATTTTATTAACAAGTTCAAAATTAGAAAAACTTTTACCAAGTCCTTTTAGACCATTGATAACATCCGTAAAATGGGTGTACATCTCCAATGGTCTCGCTTGGTTTCATATGAAACAACTCGTAGCTATAAACCAAAAGATTAATTTTTGACTCTTTAACCCTACTTGTGCCTTCGTGTATAACTTCAAGTGTGTGTCAAATCTCATATGCAGTTTCGCATATAGAAACCTGATTAAATTTATTTTTATCAAGAGCACAAAACAAAGTATTCATAGCTTTAGCATTCAAAGAGAAAGTCTTCTTCTCCAAATCATTCAATTCGTTCATTGGTATGAAAGACTTTTCAAAATCACTTTCAACAATGTTCTATAAATAAAAATCCATAGAAAGTAAAAAAATTCTTATTATAGTTTTCCAATATGTGTAGTCCGTCCCATTAAATATAGGAGGATGAATGATAGAAAAATCCTTTTGATTGTCGGTAAAAGCTATTTCTCCTTGGGTGTTAAACCAAATGAGAAAAACCTTTGCTCTGATACCAATTGTTAGAACTGAAATCAGTACTACGGGAGGGGGGCGGGGGGGGTTAAATTAGTGCTTATGTAAAATTGTCGAGTATTTAGAAATCTATTTCAATAAATTTTATCAGAAATGAGTTTGAAGTTAGAGAAAGTGTGAAGTAGAGTAAGTAGCCAAATCAGTAAACAGTATAAAGGAAAAATGTAAAGAAGAGAAGACACATCAATTTTATAGTGGTTCGGTCATCGTGACCTACATCCACTCCCGATTCCTCCTCCGTTGAGGTCATTGGCTTCTACTATTAATCTTCTTTCAATGGGTGAAGATCAAGTACCCTCTTACAGCTCTATTATCCTTTTCATAAGTTTAGGAGATAACATTTACGCTTCTCTCGGCCCTCCGTTAAACAAAATTTACACTTAGGAAAGAGGAGAGGAACTCTCAAGGAATCACAACAACATTTTCTCACTTAGATCACAAGTTTTTTGTTCGTATCTTATGCTCTTTCATTCAAAAAAGTGTGGGTATTTATAGGCCTCAAATGGGTTTAAAAATAGAGCCAAAAAGTATTTTATCTCGAGTTTCCGGAATACTAGCAGTACCATCGCCTGCAGACTAACACTAGGCAGTACCACCACCCTATTTGAGTGGTACCACCATTTGATAAAGCTTCGGAGATTGGGCTCTAGCGGTACCACCACCTACCAGGATGGTACCACTACTTAATAGCATTAACTACAAGTAGTACCTATTGAAAAATCTTGGGAGCGACATCTCATATGTAGTGAAAGAACAGAAAATAAAATCCCCAATACCCAAATATATGTTCGTCGTCATGCGAAGATTGGTATATAAAATCTGTGAAATATAAAACCACGTGTAAGAGATTGTGTTACATAGGGAGATCGTATATCCCTAAATCCCTCCAAATCTCTAGGAAAGGATGAAGTGTTGAATGTCAGATTTCAATTATGAAACCAATTGATAGTGTTTATCTAATGTGCATTTGAGTGACATAGGACTAGCTTCGATCAGAAGATTTAAATCAATTAAAGTAGGAGGAATCAAACATTGGGCCGGAGCAAATATGTCAAAAGATTGGACATCGAGCTAGAGGATCAGTCGACGTGTCGATAGAAGGCTTCGGTCCGTGAACTCAGGCATCGGGCTGAGAAGATCGGACATTACACTAAGAAGATCATATGTTGCAAGAAGGCAACATACTGATTGGGCAATACGTCGAAGGAGAGAACGATGCGTCGAAGGATCGGACGAAGTGCCGAAAGAACTAATGACATGCCGAGTAATAAAGGATTCACTTGTAATTGATTATGTCTAGTTCGAGTTAGTTTAGAGTCTAATTGAGTCAGTTTAGAATATAATTAGACTAATTTAATTATGGGCCAACTAAGCCCAAGTTTGGGTTGTGTTGGGCCAAGTGAAAAGGCCCAAACAATGACCCAACAGGTGGCACCATCATGGCACAGTCTCCGAGACTATGTCAGGCGATGGTATCGCTAGTCTGGACGGTGGCACTACCTAATGGTAGGGTGTCAAGCAGTGGTACCGTCAGACTGGGTAGTGGTACCGCCCAGTGTTAGTGCTGCATACGGTGGTACCGCCCATACTTGGGAGACCCGGGATTAGACATCTTTAGGCTCCAAGTTTGAATAACTTGAGGCCTATAAATACCCTTCTCATCCCTTGTTAAAATACATAAGAATTGAGTGAAAAAAAGATACAAAAATACTATTGTAATCTTGTGAGAACTCCTCTTACGCTCTAAGTGTTAGTTTAAGAGAGGAGTGAAGGGGGTTGTAAAGGTTCTCTCTTGAACCTATCAAAAGGAGAATTGAGTTGTAAGGGTAGTTGGTCTTTGCCTATTGAAAGAAGACCAATAGTGGATGTCAGTGGCCTCCACGGAGTAGGTATCAGGAGTGGATGTAGGTCACGACGACCAAACTACTATAAACTCAGTTTGCATTTACTTTAAGTAATTTACTTTTATAGCAAACTACCTCTCCTCCTTACTATACTTTTACTACACCAACGCTCTTTTATGCTTTCAAGTTAACATCTTTCGAGATCAATTTAATCATACGAAAGAGATTTTTCGAAATCGATAATTTTATCCGCTGTACCAATGCTCTTTTAGTATTAGAGTCTCGTTACTTCTCATTTTATTTAACACCTAAGAGAAATGAATCTTTTTAGCTTTCAAGAGGGTTTTTCTCTCATTCGTCCTCCCATGTTCAATGGGACGGACTACACATATTGGAAAACTCGAATGAGAGTTTTCTTGCTTTTGTTGAATCTCGATTTATAGAATATAGTCGAATTTGGCTTTTAAATGTCTTCTCTTCCAATGAACCATTGGAATGATTTAGAGAAGAAGACTTTTTCATTAAATGCAAAGGCTATGAATGCCTTATTTTGCGCCTTAGACAAAAATGAATTTAATCAGGTTTCTACTTTTGAAATGACTTTTGATATTTGGTACACCCTTGAAATCGCATATGAAGGCACGAGTAGGGTTAAGAATTCTAAAGTTAATATTTTAATGCATGATTTTGAGTTGTTTTGAATGAAATTAAGTGAGACTATTAGAGACATGTACACTCGTTTTACGGATATCTCAATAGTCTAAATGCACTTGAAAAATATTTTTCAAATTTTGAACTTGTTAATAAAATATTAAGATCTCTTCCAAAGAGTTAGGACCCTAAAGTAACGGCCATTCAAGAGGCCAAGGATTTGAATAAATTTCCTTTCGAAGAACTTGTTGGGTCATTAATGACCTATAAGATGACTTGCAATGCTCATGAAGAACTTGAGAATAACCATCCAAAGAACAGGAAGGATTTGGCACTATAAACAAATGAAGACCACTCGAGCGAAAGCTCAAGTGATGATAACTTTGAACTCTTATCATTAAAGCTTAAAAATTTTTTAAAATAATAATTAAAGAATAAAAATGAAATTAAAAAGAAGAAGTTGTCAAAGAATAAGAAAATACTTAAAGTGGCTTGGGATGAATCAAGTTCATCTGAAGATGAAGAACAAACCAACAAAGGCGATGTGGCAAACTATACCTTAACGACTTTCTACGATGAGGTAACCAAAACTCCTTTGTTTTATTTCAAAATTACATAATGAATTTCATGAGTTGTACTTAAATTAGTTTAGAAAAATTATATATATATATATTTTTTAAAATTGAATGATATAATAAAAATAAAAAAGTATTTAAGAATAATATATATCCTTCTAGTAATTTTGAAAATGATCATGAAAATTAAATATTTTATGATAAAGGAACAAAATGTTAGACTTAAATCTAATGCTTAAGATAAATCCTATGTATGTTTTTAAGAAGCATTAATGTATATCTTAATGATTTCCATATTGCTTTTCGATTTCATTTAAAAATATTTTATGATTAATGAAATTATACTTGATAATTTAATGATGCATAATGATTTGAAATCTTATGTTTTGGAATTACGTGTTACACTTTTGATCATTTATCTTTCATGACATGATTCCTTTGTATTTATAATTTGTATATCTCATGATATGATTGAATCATTGATGCAAAGAAAGAAAATGTATTACTAGAACAAACAAAATGACTTTGATTAAAAATGCTTTATGAAATCATGCTTGATGAAATAATATGATGATGATTTGAAATCATGCTTAATAAGTTTATATTTCAAAGTTATACATGATAATTTTTGTGATTTATGGCTTATTGATCTTTGTCGTGATGAAATTTACTTTTTCGGTTCTAAACGATTATGCATGCTTTTATTTAGCAAAGGTATGCTTGTATGAAATAAAAAGGGAATACAATTCTTGAAAATTTCTCAATCTCTATCTTATGGAGTTTTCATCTTAGATATTTTTATTAATGAATAAATTTATGTTATGAATTTTATGAATTTCTTGAAAAGTGATTTTGATGATTTGATGATTTAAAATTTAATGAGGAACAGTTTAATTTCATTAGAAGAGAATTATGCATGCTAAATCCTCCAAATGTATTAATTTCTTTTTTGGATTTCTCAGTTCTTCATAACTTCAATTTTCTTTTTAAATTGAGATCATCTTTCTATTTGTAAAAGAAGAGTCTTGATTCATTGATTTTTGAATTAATGACTTAATTAATTCTTTTGAATCCATCTTCCTTCTATTTACAAGAAATGAGATTTGATTTTGCATGGACATCTTGATCCTTTTAGTGATTCCTTTCTCTTTGCTAAAATAGAAGCTTGATTCAATGAAACTCATTTATTATGGATTTGACTTGGTTCAAATCTTTTTGTGAATTTGGTTCTTGATATTTTTTGGAGAATGAATTTCTCCCTTACTCTTCTTCCTCTTCTTATTATCTTTTTATGACAAAGGAAGAAAGAAACTTGTTAAGAAGAACCAAAAAGCTCTTAAGCAAAAATGCTAGCTTCTCATTTTTCATCAAAGTTTTTACTTAACTTCTCATTTTTGCTAGCTTGGATAAATTGGTGTAAAACTTACTTGACATGTTTTTAAACACTTGCATTGTTGAATGACTCTCATTTTTGTTAATAACAAAAGGAGAGAAAATAAATGATGAATGTTTGGTACCAACAATCATAAAGTAATAAATACTTAAAAATGTTAATTTAATGTTTGGTATCATGAATGATTTAGTATCATGCTTGGGAGAAATAATGAATGTTTGGTATCATGATCAAAATATTAATAAGTGCTTAAAAATTTTAATGTCTTAGCATCATGAATGTTATGCTCAAAATGATGTATCATGAATGCTTGAGTATCATGTATGATATGCCCATAGTGATGATTGATTTTTTTTTTGTATTATGCATGAAAGATGAAATGTAAGGTTTTGAAATTGTACATGTTTTAATGATGCACAAACATATTGAATTAAGAATTATACTTTACCTTTGTTATGATTTAAAAATTGATGTAAAGGGAAAAGAATTACAACATTGTATTCTTCCCTTATTTTTGACAATGACATAGGGGGAGAAAAATTGCTAGATCAAGAGGCAAAATTTGGAAACTTGCACATTGCAAAAGAAGCAAACTTGCTAGCTTGCTCATCTCAAAAGAGAAGCAAGAAGTGTTATCTTATAAATCTCAAAAGAAGCAATGTTTGCTAAGTTACACATTTCAAGAAGATACAAAAATAGTCTATCTTGCACATCTCAAAAGATGTAAAATTTTGTTAACTTTCATATGTGTAAAATTTGATAGCTCGCATACTATAAAATTGCTAGCTTACTTGTTCTAATATAATGTAGAACATGCTATCTTGAACATCACCAAGAATTGCTAGCTTGCAATCTCAAGAGAAGTAGAAGTGTTATCCTGCCTATCTCAAGAAGCGAAACATACTAATTTGTACAAACTTGTAAAACTCAAAACTATTGCTAGCTTGCATGTAAAATGATGTAAAATTATGTTAGCTTGCGCTTTGCTAAGGAAGCAAAAATTGCACTTTTTACAAGAGAAGAAAGAAAATTACTTGCTTGCATGATGATAAAACTTGAGATTATGATGATTTGAAACTTGCTAAATGCACTTCTTCTTTTTGTTGATGACAAAGGGGGAGTAGTTATGATAATGATCATGCATAGAATGATGTATTGAAATTTTGATTATGTATGATTTTATGATGATATGTTGCAAATATTCATGATTAAATTTGCCTTGACTTGAATTCAATTTGAATTCAAGGCTCATCTCAAATATGTCATATTAATAGGGGGAGTTTGTTTAAACTCCATCATCAATTAGTTGTCATCATCAAAAAGGGAAAGATTGTTGAATCTCAAGTTTTGATGATAAAACCAATTGATAGTATTTATCTAATGTGCATTTGAGTGATGCAGGACTAGCTTCGATCAGAAGAGGTAAATTGATTAAAGCAAGAGGAATCAGATGTTGGGCCGGAGCAAACATGTCAGAAGATTGGACGTTGAGCTAGAGGATCGGTCAACGTGTTGGTAGAAGGCGGTCCATGAATTCGGGCATCGGGCTAAAAAGATCGGACATTGCGTCAAGAAGATCAGATGTTGCGAGAAGACAACATGCTGATTGGGCAATACGTTGAAGGAGAGGATGATGCGTCGAAGGATCGGACGAAGTGCCGGAAGAACCAATGATTTATCGGACAACAAAGGATTCACTTATAATTGATTATGTCTAGATCAAGTTAGTTTAGAGTCTAATTTAGTCAGTTTAGAAGGTAATTATATCAACTTAATTAGGGGGCCAATTGGGCCCAAGTTTGGGTTATGTTCGACCAAGTGAAAAGGCCTAAATAGTGACCCAAATGTGGCACCATTGTGGCACAATCTCCAAGACTGTGTAAGGTGGTGGTACCGCCCAAACACAATCTCCAAGAGATTGTCAAGCGGTGGTACTACTAGTCTGGGCGGTGGTACTGCCTAGAGGCAAGGTGTTAAGCGGTGGTACCGCCCAAACCCGGGAGACCCAGGATGAGACATTTTTAGGCTTCAAGTTTAAATTAACTTGAGGTTGATAAATACCTCTCTCATCCCTAGTTAAAATATACAAGAATTGAGTTAAAAAAAGATACAAAAATGCTATTGTAATCTTATGAGAACTCTTACGCTCTAAGTGTTAGTTTAAGAGAGGAGTGAAGAGGGTTGTAAAGGTTCTCTCCTGAATCTGTCAAAAGGAGAATTGAGTTGTAAGGATAGTTGGTCTTCGCCTATTGAAAGAAGACCGATAGTGGACACTAGTAGCCTCAAGGAGGAGGAATCGAGAATGGATGTAGGTCAAGACGACCGAATCAGTATAAACTCGGTTTGCATTTACTTTGAGCAATTTACTTCTATAGTAAATTGTCTCTCCTCCTTACTGTGCTTTTACTATGCCTACGCTATCATACACTTTCAAGTTAATATCTTTCGAGATTGGTTTTAATCGTACGAAATAGATTTTTCGAAACTGACATTTTTATCTACTGCACTTATTCACCGCCCCACCCCCTCTCTTAGTGCTGATTCATTCCTAACATGAAGGAGGTCAAGCGCCCTCCTTTCTAGCGGTGCTCCACACAGTAGAGCTGTGACGATGCTCCTCAAAACTCTAGGCCTGCTCTGAGGTGGAGAGAAATAGGAGAATATGAGAGGCAAGTGAAAGACTCTAGCCTATGAACCATTGATTCTCTCCTATTTATAGAAGTCCCCTGTCAAATTAACCCTAATGGATCCTCTACTATTGGGTATTATATCTCCATCCAACTACCCAAGCCTCTTAGATTAATGAATCTCCATCCAATAATCTCATATGATCTCTTATTGGATCTCATCCATAGGATCCAATAATTCGGCGGCTTATTGGATATCCAATAAGATAAGGGTTCTGACGGATATCTTATATCCGAACCTCTACTCATCACAATGCCTACCATATGTATATGACCTTCTAGGCCCAATATCGAGCTGGCCGTGAGTCATACCGGTCAGAACTCCTTTTGGCTTAGTGAATTATTATCTCCATAATAATTCACTCGACTCATCGATTGCGGACGTAATAGGCCACTATGCCACAGTCCCCAGAGGATACAGGAGAATCCAATCCATTAGACCTATTTGTTCTCAGTTATCGTGTACCGATAGTCCCTCATCCATCTAATATCCTAGAGACCATATACCGAGCATGGTGCTGTCAGACTCATACGGTTTCTACTAGAGTCTCACTCTAATTGGATTCTCTCGGTGAACTCTTTCTCTCTCAATCCAAATAACCCTGGCAAGGGATTTGTCTGAGTAAGAACACATAGGATATTCCTCTCATGACACCGAGAGTGGATGATCCTCTATCGACACTCAATAGCCATCGTAAGATTGACTATCACTCCCAATGACCAACTATGCTAGATCTAGGACATCCAAACCTATAAGTCTGATATCAAAGAGTGGAGCACTCATATAAGATATCCTTTGTGTCTCAAGTCTAAGGACCAGATACACCATTAAGACTACAAAATCGCTGTCTGACAATAAGGCATTATCAACCATTCAGCATTTCGTAAGCAGATCAATCAATGAACTCATTCTCCAATGAGCACCTATACTGTATCCCTAGTATCCCCACACAAGTAGCTATGAGACCAACTGCACCTATCAAATGGACTAGTATATAGCACACTCATTTGTCTGGTAATCTTTATGTCCCTCTTGTTAGGAATGAGTCGGCACTAAGACGGGGGCTGAATTAGTATAGCGGTAAAAAATAATAGTTTTAAAATCTCATTTTGATTAAACCCAATTTAGAAATGCTTAACTTTGAAAGCGAAGTAAGGAGGAAGTTTGCTATGAAAGTAATTTGCTCAAAATAAATACAAACCAGATTTTATAGTGGTTTGGTCGTCGTGACCTACATCCACTCCCGATTCCTCCTCCATCGAGGCCTCCGGCATCTACTATCAGTCTTCCTTCAATAGGCAAATACTAACCACCTCTTTATAACTCTATTCTCCTTTTGACAGACTCAGGAGAGAATCTTTACAAGTTTCACATCTCTCTTAGAATGAACTCTAAACTCTAAGAGATGAAGAGGAACACTCAACACTTTTCAAGCTTTTTCAACTCTTTTTTGTTAAGGATTCTTTCCCCCTTTCTACCAAATTCTTACTCATCTAAGCAGGAAAGAGTGGGGTATTTATAAGCCATAAATAGATTTAAATTTGGAGCACAAAATTTAAATCCCCGAGATTTCAAGGTACGGGCAGTACCACCGCTTGCACTAGGGGGTACCACCGCCTACAGCCTGACATTGGGTGGTACCATTGCCTAGGAGACTATATCTGGGTGGTATCACTGCTCAGACTAGCGGTACCACTGCCTGACAACTTTGGAGACCAAGTTTTTCAAGTTTTCCAACTCACAAGCGGTTCTCCTGCCTGTTCTAGCGGTGCCACCACCTGACCCAACATTTGGATCATTGAATGGGCCTCCCAATGAGCCCAAATCACTCTCAATTTAGGCCCAATTGGCCCCTAATTAAGTTGACATTGTTTCACCCCAATACCGACTCAATTAGACCTAAAACATAACTTGATCTAGATAAATTATTACAAGTACTAATCATGTGTTGTCTGGCATGTCATTGGTTCTTCCAGCACTTCATCCGATCCTTCGGCGTATCGTCCTCTTTTGCAGCCTTTGCCCAATCGATATGTTGACCTTCATAACTCTGATCCCCTTGGCATAATGTCCGCTATTTTAGGCCCGATGCCCGAATTCTCGACCCGAAGCCTTCTGCCGACACGTCGATCATTCCTCCAGCCTGACGTCCAATATTTTGACATGTTCACTCCGGCCTAATGTCCGATTCCTACTGCTTTAATCAATTTACCTTTTCTGATCAACGTTAGCCCTACGTCACTTAAACGCATATTAGAACAATACTACAATTGGTTTCATCATCAAAATTTGAGATTCAACAATCTCCCCATTTTTTATGATGACAACCAATTGATGACGGAGTTAACCTTAACTCTCCCTATCAATATGCCCTATTGATAGAACCCTTGGATTCAAACATCCAAGCAACATGTCATCATAAAATCAAATCATACATCTCCCCCATTGTCATTAACAAAAAGGAGAAGTGCAACTATCCAGCATTTGAGATATGCAATTTCAAATCATTGCATTATAGACATAATCTCATGTTTTATCATCATGCAAGCTAGCAAATTTTTACATCATTTTAGAAAATGTAGGCTAGCAATTCATTTTGAGTTGTGCAAGTTTGCAAATTTTGCTTCTTGAGATAGGTAAAATAGTACTTTAGCTTCCTAGGAAATTTCTTCTTGCAATTTGTAAGCTACCAAAGTTTTACATCATGCAAGCTAGTAAATTTTTCATCACTTTACAACATGCATAATAACCAAATCATTATTAATTTTAAAGATGTGTAGGATTACAAATTATGTAAGTTTGCATTTTTGTTTCTTAAGATAGGCAATCTATCATTTTTTGGTGATGTTCAAGACTGCAAGTTATTTCTTCTCTTTTGAGAAGTACTAATTTTTGCTTTCTTTGCAATGCATAAGTTGTTGAATCTCAGATTTTGATGATAAAACTAATTGATTATGTTTAGATGTTTAACTGCATTTTGAGTGATGCAGGTCTACTCGATCAAGTTTAGACAGTTGATGCAGGAGGAATTGACGTTGCGCCGGAGGAGATCACATCAGGATATTGGACGGTAGAAGGCTTCGGACGTTGAGCATCGGGCCAAGGAGAGCGGAATTGCGCCAAGGATATCGGGATTATGGAGGTCAACCATCGATTGGGCAACAAGCTGCAAGAGAGGACGATAAGCTGAAGAATCGGATGAAGCGCCAACTAATGACGTGTCGGGCAATAGAATGTCAATTCGCATTATAATAATTGTCTAGATAGGAGTAGAGTTTTGGCTTGTGTGTGCAGGATTAACTATGATAACAATGAAGAAATAAAGTGAAACAAAGTGTCGGAGTCAAGCGCAAAGGATTCATTGCGAGTTCGAGAGTTCGACGGAAGTCTGAAGGTTCGTCGGGAATGTTTCCGAAACTAGCCGAGAATGAGTAGGGAGCTTGCCGAAGGGTTTTTCGGAAGCTCGTCGGAAGGTTCGTTGGAAGTTCGCGGAGCTCTCCGAGAAAGATCGAAGCTTGCCAAAGAAGCTCGTTGGAACTCGCCAAGATCAAATCGTGAAGTCTAGGAGCTTGCTGGGAGTCCGCAGAATGGTTTCCAAGAGTTTATCGGAAGACCGTCGGAAGTTCACCGGAAGTTCGCCGGAAGAAGTCTTGACTTACAAACTTTGTAATAGCTTAGGAAATGACTTTAAATTCATATTTAGCACGTTAATTAGGGTTAGGATTAGGTGTTAATCCTATAACCCAAGTAGGAGCCAATTGGGCCTGAGTTCGGACTGGTTTGGGCCAAGTTTGGAGCCTAACTAGTGAGCTGAAATAGTGTAGGCGGTGGCACCGCCCAGAACCCGAGAACTGAGTGGTGGCACCACTAGACTGAGCGGTGGCACCACCCAGCACCCGAGAGGTCCAGCAATGGCACTGCCAGTATACAGTGTCAGACACTAATAGGCGGTGGCACCGTTGTTAGGATCGAGAGCACTAAGAGGGGGGGGTTGAATTAGTGCAGCGAAAAACTTTCTGCGATTAAAATCGAAAGCTGCGTTCAAACGATAAAAACAACTTCTGTATGAAAGTTGATACTAAGCAAGGTTAAAGTCAATCTATGCAGGCAGTTTGCAGCTATGATGAAAACCAGAATATCGGCGCAAACTGAAATTCGACGTTCGTACGAAGAAACAGATTTACGTCTAAATGCTGATTCGTAAATCACTTGATTAGATAAGACGTAGTTTAAGCAGGAGTATAAAGGCAGTGTGCAGTTATGGTAAAGCTCAAAACGTAAACGCAATCTGCAATATGATGATCATACGAAAAAGCATATTTACGTCTAAACGCAGATTTACGTCTAAACGCATATTTACGTCTGAACCTTGAAACTCATTCGTAAAATTGCAGAGGGCAGTAAGCTATTGAGAAGTTTGTAGTGAAGGTAAAATGCTTAAAGGAAATGTAAACTGAGATTTAGAGTAGTTCGGTCAATCTTGACCTACTCCACTTTTGGCTTCCTCCACCGACGAGGTCACCGACGTCAACTAGAGGCCTTCCTTCAATAGGCGAAGGCCAACCACCCTCTTACAGATTCACTCCTTTTGACGGGCTTAGGAGACAACCCTTACAGCAGTTTTCTCTCCTCTCTTTACAACTCAAACTTTGAAGAACAGAAAGAGGAGAACTAGCAGTTTTGAGCTCTAAGAACCACAGAAAGACAGCAAGATTTCGAGTGTGTGTTCTGTGCTTTCAGTGCTGAATGGGTGGGGTATTTATAGGCCCCAACCCAGTTCAAATTTGGAGCTCAAATCTGTCAATTCCTGGAATTCCGAGATCAGGCGGTTGCACCTCCTGACTAGGGCGGTTGCACCACCTGGCAGAGCTCGAAGACTGAGCCTCTGGGCGGTGCCACCTCTGTCAGGGGCGGTTGCACCTCTCTGCCAGAGCTCGAAGACCGAGCTCAGGCGGTTGCACCGCCTGCCTGGGGAGGTTGCGCCGCCTAGCAGAGCTCGAAACTTGAGCTCTAGCGGTGCTACCTCTTGACAGAAGAGGTTGCACCGCCCAGTCTCGCTCGGAGACTGAGCCCGGGGCGGTGCCACCTCTTGGCTGGGGCGATTGCATTGCCCAGTCTCGCTGGGAGACATAGCCTGGGCGATGCTACCTCCTGGCTTGGGCGATTGCACCTCCCACAGCAATCAGGGTCCGAATGGGTTAATCCATTCAGCCCAATTTGATTCTTTTAGGGGCCCAATTGCCCCAAGATTAAGCTAATGGGATCACCTCCCATTTCTAACTTAATCAATGTGCTAACTATGATTATTTCCTAAGACATATTCTGCAGCTTGCTCCGGTGCGTCAATCGCTTCTTCCGGCGAACTTCCGTCGATCATCCAACGAACCCTCGGTGATCCTCCTGCGGACTTCCGGCAAACTCCTGGACTTGCGACGATCCACTTGGTAAGTTCCGACGAGCTCCTTTGGCAAGCTTCTGGACTTCTCGGATTTGTTCCCGTAGAACCTCCGACGACTGTCCGAACTTCCATCAAGCTCTCGAACTCCCAACGTGATCATTATCATGACTCCGGCGCAACTCCTACTGCATGTCTTATTTTCATCATAGTTAATCCTGCACATGTAAAACAAAAACTTCGATCGAGACAATTAATCCTAAGCAATTAACCAAGTTGTCCGGCATGTCATTGGTCCCTCAACGCTTTGTCCGATTCTTCGGCGCATCGTCCTTTCCTACAGCCTATTGCCCAATCGGCCAGTTGACTCCGCAACTCCGATATCCTTGGCACAATACCCGCTCTTCTTGGCCCGATGCCCGAGTCCACGGCCCGAAGCCTTTTGTCGATACGTCGACCGATCTACCGGCCCGACGTCCAATCTTCTGACATGTTCCTCCGGCACAACATGATTTTCCTGCTTTAATTGTCTCATCCTGATCGAAGTATCCTGCGTCACTTAAAACGTAGATTAAATCAGAATTATACATCAAGTGGTTTCATCATCAAAATACGAGATTCAACAATCTCCCCCTTTTTGATGATGACAACCACCTGATGACGGAGTTAAACTTAACTCCCGGAGTTTAAACAAACTCCCCCTATCAATATGCCATATTGATAGAAACTCTTAGATTCAAAAATCTAAGCAACATGTCATCATAAACGGAGTTAACCTTAACTCCCAGAGTTTAAACAAACTCCCCCTATCAATATGCCATATTGATAGAAACTCTTGGATTCAAAAATCCAAGCAACATGTTATCATAAACTTATACATAACATGTCATGTCATCAATATACTTCTCCCCCTTTGTCATCAACAAAAAGGAGAAGTACCACAATCAAGTGTTTGTGATATAAGTTTAACTCATTGCATGAAAAACATAATATCTACTGTTATCATCATGCAAGTTTGCTATCATCAAATGGTAAGATATCAACATGTAAAATTACGATTCAAGTTCTTGATATCTTAACATGATATGACATTCATAGCACCTATTCATATGAATGCTGCTTTTGATATCTCATCATAATATGGCATTCATAACATCTATTCATATTCTTCAAATATGGCACTCATAGTATCAATTTATATATTTCTCCCCCTTTGTCATCAACAACAAGGAGAACGATATAAGCAAATTTTAAATATGAGTGCGATGCCATAAGTTGGTTCATGTCATTTTCCAATAGTGAGTGATAGGATACCAATTATGCAAACATCTCGAGGAAAACATGACATGGAGATAGCTTTTATTGCTTCTTCCTTTTTATTTGTTATCGTTTTACATGAAGGAGGAAAGCCATATGTGAAGTTCAAATCGATAAGATATTAAAGCACACTTCATTTTTGCAAGGATTAAGATATGTAAGTGAGTCAAATCCTTGTATGTAAAAATATCTTCCTTTTATAAGAGGGAATCATCAAATATGTTTCTCGAAAAATATTTTTCACATGATAAGTACATTTGCTAGATGATTCCATATGTCAAAAATCAATGATGTGAATTTAACTTGATATGACATATGCTTGTTAAGTTCGGAAGAGGATAATGTATCAAGAAAATCCAATTGTTAGGATCAAGAAAATCCGAAAATGAAATTTGACACTTTCATACATTCGGACAGGGTTTTATTAGAGATATTCAATTACAATCATGAAGGTAAAACATGCTTATTATCATGAAAATTTTTGTATTCAAGCACATAATTTCTAACATGTAATCATGGCAAGTAATTGTGTAAAATCATTATGGCAATCAAGTGATTTGATCATTCAACCAAAAAAGTCCGAAAAATAATTTTAACACGTTTAATCATTCGGACATATTTTTGTCATAGTTTTTCAAATATAATCATGAAGATAAGGCATGCTCATCATCATGGTAGTATGATAGCAAGTTTACCATATACAAGCTAGCAAAAAATTTCTACATTTTAAGGCCCGCAAGCTAGCAATTTTGAGATGTTCAAGAAAGCAACTCTTGCTTCTTGAAATATAAGTTTTACTAGATGTGCAAGTTAACTTTTTGCTTCTTGAGATAGGCAAGATAGCATTCCTTGGTGATGTTCAATATAGCTAAGTTCTACATCATGCAAGCTAGTGAATTTTATAACATTTTAGAACATGCATAATCACCAAAGCATCATAAATTTTAATGATGTGCAAAATTACAAATTTTGCATGATTGCATTTGTGTGTCTTGAGATTTGCAAGATAGCACTCCTTGGTGATGTTCAAGATAGTAATTTCTTCTCTTTTGAGAAGTGCAATTTTTGCTTTCTTAAATTGTGCAAGCTAGCTATCTCCCCTTTTGTCATTGTCAAAAAGAAGGGAAAAACCCTTTACATCAATTTTTAAATCATTGCAAAGGTTAGTATCAATCTCATTTGTGCATCATTATATTTTCAAATTAAAACATGCACATTTTCAAAACATATAAACTCATTATTATATGCATGATTCCAAATCATCATTCATATTATTTCAATCATTGTTTCACTCATCACTATAGCTTATCATGCATAATATGTAAAACCATCTAACATGATATAAACATTTATTTATTTAATTTTTTTTAAGCATTCATGATACACATCATACATTATCATAATAAAAAGCATATGCATCATTCTAAATCATAAATATTTCAAATCATCATGGTATTAATTTGTCACATTGCATCCTACCATGCATGATCGAAGCTTCTCATTTGCATACATCAAAATAAATTCATGAATATCTCATGCATTCATATCATCACTTGAGGAATATTGAAAAAGAAATAATTGGGTGATGAGATAAATATTTCATGAATACAAAGAATTGCATAAAAATCATATCATGAATACAAGGAATACAAGTCACAATCATTCAAGAGAAAAATCAAGATCATGATTTTGATAAAACTCATTTCAAATTTAAATCATCAAAATCATTTTTATGGCTCACAAAATTTATAACATAAATAGATTCATGATTTCATTGATAATATATTTTACCCCTTTTTAAGTGTTTGATTTTATGTGATCGATTTCATGTTAGCATGCCTTTTCATTTATGAAAACATGCATCAATTTTTTTTTTTTAAAGCCACTGTTATTATCATGAAAATCGATAATCCATAAATATCAAGAATCATCATAATTTCAAAAATATATACTCATTAATCATAACTTTAAACATGATTTTATATACTCAAAATCGAGAAATAACAATGGAAATCAACATGATACACATTATTACTTCTCAACCACATATAGCATGATTTCATAAGGTATTTTTAATCAAAATCATTTTGTTTATCATAAACATGCAATTTTCATGATTATTTTCAAAATTACTAGAATGATAAGCATGATTCCTAATTTTTTGTATTTTCATTATAAAATTATTAAACATGCAATTTTCAAGAAAATTAAATAAAAAAAAAATGCATTATGAAAAGCATTATGTAATTTCAAAGTAAATTAAAGGCATTTTGATTACCTCAGCGTCGAAAGGCGTAAAGGCGTAGTTTGCCACCTCGCCTTTGTTGATTTTCTTCTCGTCTTCGGAGGAGCTTGATTCATCCCAACTTTTGTTCTTCTTCTTGCGTTCAAAGCAAGTAGTTCCATTCTTTTTACTTTTTAATTTTTGTTTCATTTGTTGTTTAAGTTTACCATCACTTGAGCTTATGCTCGAGTGGTCTTCAAATATTCTATGTCCCAAATCCTTCCTATTCTTTGGAAGGTGGTTCTCAAGTTCTTCACGTGCATTGCACGTCATTTCATATGTGATCAATGAACCAATTAGTTCTTCAAGTGGAAAAATATTTAAATCTTTTGTTTCTTGTAAAGCCGTTACTTTTGAATCCCACTTCTTAGAAAGAGAACGCAAAATCTTGTTCACAAGTTCAGAATTCGAAAAACATTTGCCAAGAGCTCTTAAACCATTGACAACATCCGTAAAACGGGTGTACATGTCACCAATGGTTTCGCTTGGCTTCATTTGAAAAAGCTCGAAATCATGCAGTAAAATATTAACTTTCGAGTCTTTGACTCTACTAGTTCCCTCGTGCATGATTTCAAGAGTGCGCCAAATATCGAAAGCCATTTCGCACAAAGAAACCCGATTGAACTCATTTTTGTCCAAAGCGCAAAATAAGGCATTCATAGCCTTTGCGTTTAAAGAAAAATGCTTCTTCTCTAAATCCGACCATTCGATCATTGGAAGAGAAGACTTCGAAAAACCATTTTCGACAAGATTCCAAAGTTCAACATCCAAAGAAATAAGAAAGATCCTCATTCGGGTCTTCCAATAGTTGTAGTCCAATCTGTTAAACAACGGTGGACGAAAAACCGAAAAGCCCTCTTGAAAGCCATGAAGAGCCATTTCTCTCAGATGTAAGTCCAAAATGAGAAATACCGGGCACTGATACCAATTGTTAGGATCGAGAGCACTAAGAGAGGGCGGGGTGAATTAGTGAAGCGGAAAACTTTCTGCGATTAAAATCGAAAGCTGCGTTCAAACGATAAAAACAACTTCTGTATGAAAGTTGATACTAAGCAAGGTTAAAGTCAATCTATGCAGGCAGTTTGCAGCTATGATGAAAACCAGAATATCGGCGCAAACTGAAATCCGACGTTCGTACGAAGAAACTGATTTACGTCTAAATGCTGATTCGTAAATCACTTGGTTAGATAAGACGTAGTTTAAGCAGGAGTATAAAGGCAGTGTGCAGTTATGGTAAAGCTCAAAATGTAAACGCAATCTGCAATATGATGATCATACGAAAAAGCAGATTTACGTCTAAACGTAGATTTACGTCTAAACGTAGATTTACGTCTGAACCTTGAAACTCGTTCGTAAAATCGCAGAGGGCAGTAAGCTATTGAGAAGTTTACAGTGAAGGTAAAATGCTCAAAAGAAATGCAAACCGAGATTTAGAGTGGTTCGGTCAATCTTGACCTACTCCACTTTTGGCTTCCTCCACCGACGAGGTCACCGACGTCAACTAGAGGCCTTCCTTCAATAGGCGAAGGCCAACCACCCTCTTACAGATTCACTCCTTTTGACGGGCTTAGGAGACAACCCTTACAGTAGTTTTCTCTCCTCTCTTTACAACTCAAACTTTAAAGAACAGAAAGAGGAGAACTAGCAGTTTTGAGCTCTAAGAACAACAGAAAGACAGCAAGATTTCGAGTGTGTGTTCTTTGCTTTCAGTGCTGAATGGGTGGGGTATTTATAGGCCCCAATCCAGTTCAAATTTGGAGCTCAAATCTGTCAATTCCCGGAATTCCAGGATCAGGCGGTTGCACCTCCTGACTGGGGCGGTTGCACCGCCTGGCAAAGCTCGAAGATTGAGCCTCTGGGCGGTGCCACCTCTGTCAGGGGCGGTTGCACCTCTCTGCCAGAGCTGGAAGACCGAGCTCAGGCGGTTGCACCGCCTGACTGGGGAGGTTGCACCGCCTGGCAGAGCTCGAAACTTGAGCTCTGGCGGTGCTACCTCTTGACAGAAGAGGTTGCACCGCCCAGTCTCGCTCGGAGACTGAGCCCGGGGCGGTGCCACCTCTTGGCTGGGGCGGTTGCACCGCCCAGTCTCACTGGGAGACATAGCCTGGACGGTGCTACCTCCTGGCTTGGGCGGTTGCACCTCTTGTTGGGAAATCATGGGGGGCGACATCATATGCGCAGCGGAAGAACAAGAAAACAAAAATCCCCGATTCCCAAAAAGATGTTCGTCGTCATGCGAAGATTGGTGCGCAAAATCCGCAAAACACAAAACTGCGTATAGAGATTGTGTTACCTAGGGAGATCGTATATCCCTATTTCCTTGCAGATCCTCAGGAGAGGGTGAAGGAGGTCAAGCGTCCTCCTCTCTAGCGGTGATCCACACAGCAGGGTTGCGACGACGCTCCTCAAAACTCCAGGCCTACTCTGAGGTGGAGAGGGAGAGGAGAATAGGAAGGGCAAGCAAAGACTCTAGCCTATGAGGCTGTGAATCCCTCATATTTATAGAGATCCCGTGTCAAAACCCTAATGGGTCCTTTCCCTAGTGGGTATTGGATCTGCATCCAATAAGACAAGGGCTCCGTCGGATATCTCATATCCGAACCTCTACTCATCGCAATGCCTACCATATGTGTGTGACCCTCTAGGCCCAATATCGAGCTGGCCGTGAGTCATACCTGTCAGAACTCCTTCTAACTAAGTGAATTATTATCTCTGTAATAATTCACTCGACTCATCGACTACGGAAGTACTAGGCTACTACGCCGTAGTCCCCAGACGATACAGGGGAATCCAATCCATTGGACCTGTCTGTCCTCAGTTACCATGTACCTATAGTCCCTCATCCATCTAATATCCCAGAGACCGTATATCGAGCATGGTGCTGTCAGACCCATACGGTTTCTACTTGAGTCTCGCTCTAATCGGATTCTCCCGGAGAACTCTTTCTCTCTCAACCCGAATGACCCTGGCCAGGGATTTGTCTGAGCAAGAACACATGGGATATTCCTCTCATGATACCGAGAGTGGATGATCCTCTATCGACACTCAATAGCCCTCGTAAGGTCGACTACCACTCCCAATGACCAGCTGTACTAGATCTGGGAACAGCCAAACCTATAAGTCTGGTATCAAAGAGTGGAGCACTCATATAGGACATCCTTGGTGTCTCAAGTCTAAGAACCAGATACACCACTAGGACTACGGAATCGTTGTCTGACAATAAGGCATCATCAACCATCCAGCATTCCGTAAGCGGATCAATCAGTGAACTCATTCTCCAATGAGCACCTGTACTGTATCCCTAGTGTCCCTACACGAGCAGCTATGAGACCAGCTGCATTCATCATATGGACGGGTATACAGCACACCAGTCTATCCGGTTATCACGATGTCCCTCTCGAGTAACCTATGACCGGGATTATTTAGGATATGTGTTTAAAGGTGAATCGATCTCATTATCGTGATCTCATCACGATCCGATTCCCATTGCACAAATCCAAGGACATCACAATACATATGCATTTATGCAATAGTTATAAAGTGATATACGCCAAAAATATAATAAGCAAAAAGATTCTGTATCAAGTCACACGTGCCATCACTCACGTGATTGGCTTGCTGGGCACTTATGACTAGCACCTCCCACAGCAATCAGGGTCCGAATGGGTTAATCCATTCGGCCCAATTTGATTCTTTCAGGGGCCCAATTGCCCCAAGATTAAGCTAATGGGATCACCTCCCATTTCTAACTTAATCAATGTGCTAACTACGATTATTTCCTAAGACATATTCTGCAGCTTGCTCCGGTGCGTCAATCGCTTGTTCCGGTGAACTTCCGTCGATCATCCGACGAACCCTCGGTGATCCTCCTGCGGACTTCCGGCAAACTCCTGGACTTGCGACGATCCACTTGGCAAGTTCTGACGAGCTCCTTTGGCAAGCTTGTGGACTTCTCGGATTTGTTCCCGCAGAACCTCCGACGACTGTCCGAACTTCCGTCGAGCTCTCGAACTCCCAACGTGATCATTGTCATGACTCCGGCGCAACTCCTGCTGCATGTCTTACTTTCATCGTAGTTAATTCTGCACATGTAAAACAAAAACTTCGATCGAGACAATTAATCCTAAGCAATTAACCAAGTTGTCCGGCATGTCATTGGTCCCTCGACGCTTCGTCCGATTCTTCGGCGCATCGTCCTTTCCTGCAGCCTATTGCCCAATCGGCCAGTTGACTCCGCAACTCCGATATCCTTGGCACAATACCCGCTCTTCTTGGCCCGATGCCCGAGTCCACGGCCCGAAGTCCAATCTTCTGACATGTTCCTCCGGCACAACATGATTTTCTTACTTTAATTGTCTCATCCTGATCGAAGTATCCTGCATCACTTAAAACGTAGATTAAATCACAAACATACATCAAGTGGTTTCATCATCAAAATACGAGATTCAACAACCGCTAGCCTCGGAAACCCAGGAGAATTTAAAATTTGGAGCCCAAATTTGAATCCTCTTAGGGCCTATAAATACCTCTCAAGTCTCAGTAGAGAATACAACCTTTGAGAAGTTAGAGATTAAGATAAAGCCTTAGCAAAGTTATTTAACAAGTCTTGTCTTCAATTGCTTTGAGTGTTCACCTCCTTCTTTCTATTCAAAAATTTATAAGAGTGTGAACCACTTGTAAAAGGTTGTAAGAGGGGTATTTGTCCTTCCCCTTCAAAGAGATTTGCTAGTGGAAGTTGGGAGCCTCATCGAAGAAGGCTTCGCAAGTGGATGTAGGTCATTTGACCGAACCACTTTAAATTGGTGTGTTTATTGAATGTGTGAGTACTTACCTTTCTGCGATCGTTATCTATATAGTAGCAAGTTTCTGGTTTTTACTTTACTCAAGTTACTATCAAAGCGAATTCTCCTTGCATTTTACGAAATCATTTTCGAACTTACAAGTTTTAATCCGCTGCACTAATTCACCCCCCCTCTTAGTGCCGCTCCGATCCTAACAATTGGTATCAAAGCCCGGTATTTCTCATTTTGGATTTACACCCAAGAGAAATGGCTCTTCATGGCTTTCAAGAGGGCTTTTCGGTTGTTCGTCCACCATTGTTTAATGGATTGGACTACACTTATTGGAAAACTTGAATGAGAGTTTTCTTGATTTCTATGAATTTGGATTTATGGAATATTGTTGAAAACGGTTTTCAACTTCCCTCTAAATCGACGAACGAATGGTCAGATTTGGAGAAGAAGTATTTTTCTTTAAACACAAAGGCTATGAATGCCTTATTTTGCGCTTTGGACAAAAATGAGTTCAATCGGATTTCTACATGCGAAACGGCTTTTGATATTTGGCGAACACTTGAAATCACGCACAAGGGAACTAGTAGAGTCAAAGACTTGAAAGTTAACATTTTATTGCATGATTTTGAGCTTTTTCGAATGCAACCAAGCGAGACTATAGGCGACATATATACCCGTTTCACGGAGGTCATCAATATTCTAAGAGTTCTTAGTAAATCTTTTTCGAATTTTGATCTCGTAAGCAAGATCTTAAGATTCCTTCCAAAAAGGTGGGATCCTAAAATAACCGCAATACAAGAGATAAAAAATTTAAATGATTTTTCATTAGAAGAATTAATCGGGTCATTAATGACCTATGAAATGACACTTTTGGAACATTTTGAATCCGATAAGCACTTAAACCACCTTCCAAAGAATAGGAAGGATTTGGAACTCCGGACAAATGAATACCACTTGAGCGATGACTCAAGTGATGAGGACAATGATGAACTTGAACTTCGAACACTAAATCTTAATAAGTTCATTAAACAAAAATCTAAAATAAATAATGAACTTGAACGGAGAAAGAGGCCAAAGAAGAGGAAGACAACCAAGGGTGAATCAAGAACTTCCAATGGTGAAATGGCGAATTGGGCTTTGATGGGCTTCGACTACAAGGTAAGTAACTCAACTCTCTTGAATTATTTTGAAATTACTTAAAATTTTTCATTAGTGCTTAATTTAGATAGTAGGAATAGGAAATAAAAAATTATTTTTTAAAAATTATATCATGTTTTCCTTTTTAGCATCTTTGAAAAATTAAAAATTTGATCATGAAAAGTATATTGCTAAGGTTTCATGTATGTTATGTTTTGAAATGTTGAATGATGTATGCAACATTAGGGATGATAATTATATGATATGTGATAATGCTTAGGATTAATCCATGCATGT
The DNA here is from genome assembly GCF_036884655.1 of Musa acuminata AAA Group. Lineage (NCBI taxonomy): Eukaryota > Viridiplantae > Streptophyta > Magnoliopsida > Zingiberales > Musaceae > Musa > Musa acuminata. The sequence goes on from NC_088340.1 coordinate 14,160,048, forward strand.
GTATCTTGATGATTTTATGTCATGCTTGAGTTTTTGAAGTAAATATTGATTTGAAACTCTCATTTTATATTAACATGTTTTTGGTCTAATCGTTTTTATGATGAATTAAGATGACATTCTCATGACATATTAAAAGGACATAGTGCATGTACATCTATGTATGAATTTCTTGATAGTCTTTTGATGATAGATGTGATATCATGATGTGTTTGGTCTTGACGGCTTCATGACGAAACTTATGTTTTGATTTTAAATGATGATACATGTTTTCACAAAAGACTTGAATACCCTCACATGAAATCAATTGTATGAAATGGAAATGAATTTTCTATCCTATTAAGATTAATGAATTTATTTTATCAATCTTGTGAATCTTATGAAAATAAACATGATGAATATTTTAAAAAATAAATGAGTGTATCATGCATTTGGTCTTAATGATTTCTCTGGAACATACTTTTTGAAATCATACTTGATGATGAATATCAAGATATTAAAAGGATGTTATCATGGAATCATGCTTGATGATTTGTTTTACGAAATTTACCTTTTCATCTTAAATGTTGACACTTATTTTATTAAAGGTAAAGGCATGCTTATAAGAAGCAAATCACATGAATAAAAATTTATAAAAACGAAATGCGATCCTCTATCTTATCGACTTTTCAATAAATCTATGCTTGTCATCTATGAATTTATTGAATGTGACTTTGAGGATGATTTCAGATTTCACAAATGCTTGATTCATACTTATGACATGAGTTTTATCTAAATCATAATCTTGATCTTGCAAAATTGGAATCATAAATAATATCTTTTGGTATTCATGAATTGACACTCACAATATGAAAGTATTGGTATTCATGACTTGAATTTGATTGAAACATTGCATGCTTAAATTAATTATTCTCCTATGTTTCAAAAATTCTTTAAATGTCTTATGTGATGATTGAAAATTAATTTGCTTTATGATAAATCTATGTATACCATTTTGAATCTCTTGAAAGTAATGTTGAGATTTTGATGAATTTGATGATTTGAATTTGAATGAGTTTGTATTCGAATTATGATCTTGACTTCTTGGATTTACTACTTGAGATTGTTTTTTAATCACAATCTCTTCTTTGTACACCTACAATTTTTGTTATTTATAAAAAGAAGAGATTTGATAAAATGAATCATTATTGACTTAATGTTCGGTATCATGAATACTTTATTATCATACATGAAAATAATGATAAATATTTTGAAAATAAATGTTTGTATCATGTTAGATGATTTTACATTTTATACATGATGAGTTATAGTGATGATTGAAATAATGATTGAAATGATTTGAATGATGATTTGGAATCATGCATATAATGATGAGTTTATATGTTTTGAAAATATATATGATGATTTGGTATTATGCATGCAATAATGATGCACGCAATGATGAAATATTCATGATAAAATTATTATTTTGATAGTCATGACTTGAATCTTCCTTTCTTTTTGCCAATGACAAAGGGAGAGAAAGAGTTGCTAATGTACTATCTTGAATTGATGTAAAGGGTCATCTCAAAGAGAAATTAGCTACTTTACACAAGTCAAGAAAATGTAAAAACTTGCTTACTTTCTTGCACATCTAAAGAAAAGATACAAATGTAATACTTGCCAAATTGTTTGCTTGCCTCATGTAAAACATTGTCCCTTGCTAGTTTGGTATTTTGCTAAGGAAGCAAAAATGACACTTCTCAAAAGAGAAGAAAGAGCTTGCTTTCTTGAACATCTTTAATTTGCTAGCTAGCATGATGTACAATTTGCTATCTTGAACATTACAAAGAAATACTATCATGCACATTGCAAAGAAAAGAAAATATGCCAACTTGCACATCTTTAAATTTGCTAGCTTGTATGTAGTAAAACTTGCATATCGTAAAAGTTGCTAGCTTGTAGAGAAGCAAAGAATTGCTCTCTCGAAAGAAGCAAAAAATGTAAAACTTAGAAAACTTACAATATAATTGCTCTTGCCATGCTTTGTATCAAAAATAGGTTGATATCCTTAAAAGCATCGCATTAAATTTTTTAGTATCGCAATGTATCACATGTATCGCAAATTGAAAATTTTGAGACTATTATCATATCATGTTTAACAATTGATGTCTTTCATGACATGATTTCTTTGCATTTTTGTCTTGTATGTATCATGTGATGATTGAAATATTGATTGATGCAAATTCATAATTTATGTAAAAGTCTAAATCATTGGTTCCTCTCATTCTTTTCGACAATGACATAGGGGGAGAAAGATTGCTAGCTCAAGGCAAATGCTGGCTAACTTGTATTCTTCCCTTCTTTTCGACAAAAACAAAGGGAATAAAGCTTTTGCTAGTTAGAACATGCAAAGAAAAGCAAAGTGCAATCTTGCACAAGAAGCAAGTGTTGAATTGCCATGATTGAACTTAAGAATCTTGCTATGCTTTTGTGCTTATCTGTTGTGATGAAAATCTAGCTTCATGTTACAAAAACTTGCATATCTTTTAAAATAGTTAGAGCTACTTCTCCTTTGGTTGATGACATAGGGGGAGAAGTATATTGATGACTTCATGCATTGAATTGAATATTTTATATATATTTCCATGATGATTTAAATGTTTTTCATAACATGTGATGAATGTTGCTTGGATTTGGGATAATCCAAGTGTTCTATCAATGGCATATTGATAGGGGAGTTTTGTTAAACTCTGGGGAGTCAAGGTTAACTCCGTTAGTCATCAATTAGTTGTCATCATAAAAAAGGGAGAGATTATTGAATCTTAGATTTTGATGATGAAACTAATTGATTGTGTTTAGATGTTTAACTGCATTTTGAGTGATGCAGGTCTACTCGATCAGGATTAGACAGTTAACGCAGGAGGAATTGACGTTGCGCCGGAGGAGATCACGTCAGGATATTGGACGACAGAAGGCTTCGGACGTCAGGCATCGGGCCAAGGAGAGCGGAATTGCACCAAGGATATCGGGTTTACGGAGGTCAACCACCGATTGGGCAACAAACTGCAAGAGAGGATGATGTGCTGAAGAATCGGACGAAGCGCCAACCAATGACGTGTCGGGCAATAGAATGTCAATTCGCGTTATAATAATTGTCTAGATCGGAGTAGAGTTTTGACTTGTGTGTGCAGGATTAACTACGATAACGATGAAGACATAAAGTGAAACAAAGTGTCGAAGTCAAGCGCGAAGGATTCGTTGCGAGTTCGAGAGTTCGACGGAAGTCCGAAGGTTTGTCGGGAATGCTGCCGGAACTAGCCGAGAATGAGTACGGAGCTTGCCGAAGGATTTTTCGGAAGCTCGCTAGAAGGTTCGTTGGAAGTTCGCGGAGCTCGCCGAGAAAGATCAGAGCTTGCCGAAGAAGCTCGTTGGAACTCACCAAGATCAAATCGTGAAGTCTAGGAGCTTGCCGGGAGTCCGCAGAATGGTTTCCGAGAGTTTATCGGAAGACCGTTGGAAGTTCACCGGAAGCTCGCCGGAAGAAGTATTGACTTGCGGACTTTGTAATAGCTCAGGAAATGTCTTTAAATTCATATTTAGCATGTTAATTAGGGTTAGGATTAGGTGTTAATCCTATAACCCAACTAAGGGCCAATTGGGCCCGAGTTCGGACTGGTTTGGGCCAAGTTTTGAGCCCAACCAGTGAGCTGAAATAGTGTAGGCGGTGGCACCGCCAGATTAAGCGGTGGCACTGCCCAGAACCCGAGAACCGAGCGGTGGCACCGCTGAACTGAGCGGTGGCACCGCCAGTACACTTTCAGTGTTAGACACTAATAGGCGGTGGCACCGCCACCGACAGGTGGTGGAACCGCCAGCCTCGGAAACCCAAGAGAATTCAAAATTTGGAGCCCAAATTTGAATCCTCTTGGGGACCATAAATACCCCTCAATTCTCAGCAGAGAATACAACCGCTGAGAAGTTAGAGATTGAGATAAAGCCTTAGCAAAGTATTTAGCAAGTCTTGTCTTCAATTGCTTTGAGTGTTCACCTCCTTCTTTCTATTCAAAAATTTGTAAGAGGGGTATTTGTCCTTCCCTTTCAAAGAGATTTGCTAGTGGAAGTTGGGAGCCTCATCGAAGAAGACTTCGCAAGTGGATGTAGGTCATCTGACCGAACCACTTTAAATTGGTGTGTTCATTGAATGTGTGAGTATTTACCTTTCTGCAATCGTTATCTACACAGCAGCAAGTTTTTGGTTTTTACTTTACTCAAGTTACTATCAAAACGAAATCTCCTTGCATTTTACGGAATCATTTTCAAACTTACAAGTTTTAATCCGCTGCACTAATTCACCCCCCCCCCCCCTCTTAGTGCCGCTCCGATCCTAACATAAGTTAGCAGTTTTTGCTTTCTTCTTGAAATGTGCTAGCTAGCATCTTTTATCTCCCCCTTTGTCATTGTCAAAAAGAAGGGAAGACCCTTTACATCAATTTTCAAATAATGACAAAGGTAAAGTATCAATCCTTTTTTAATATGTTTGTGCATCATTATAGTTTCAAATTAAAAATATGTAGAATTTCAAACCCTTACATTTCATCCTTACTTCATGCATCATACTAAAAATAAATGAATCATCACTATAGGCATATCATATACGACACTAAAGCATTCATGATACTAAACATTAAATCAACATTTTTAAGCATTTACCATTTCATGATTGTTGGTACCAAACATTCATCATTTATTTTCTTTACCTTATAGGCAAAAAGAGGGGAATAGCATAAAGGTATAAATATTCAAGTCATCACATAGAAGATATGAAAAAAAATTTGGTGATGAGATGTACTTCATGAATTTCAGGAATTATACAAAGAAAAATCATATCATAAAAGATGAGATCATGTGAATACCAAAAGACATGATTCATATAGTAAATCTCCTCTTAAATAAAATACCAAGAAAAAATCATAGGAGTACAAATAAGAGATCTTGATTAAGAAAAAAATCTTAGGTAATTACAAGATATCAAGATCATGATTTGAATAAAACCCATTCAAATTTAAATCATCAAATCATCAAAATTATAAGAGATTCAAAATGACATTAATTGATTTATCAATCTCTTGAGATGTTAGTGATTTTCTTTCTCCCTTTTATCATTGTAAACAAGAATGAAGAAGGAAAGAAATGCATAACAAAACTCTAAGTCATAAATTCAAAGGTAATCATATGAAAATCATGACATGAAGGTGAAAGATCAAGAAAGATCAATTCACAAATGATTCATCTTGACAAATCTCCTATTTAGTAAATAACGAAAGGAAATCTTAGGAGATTAAATAGTCAATGATTTTCAAAGGTAATCTTATGTTATAAATTCTGAGAAATCAAGAGAAAAACCATTATTCATTTGTATAAATCTCAATAAGATATGAGAATACATAATAAGAGATCTTGATTCATAAAAGATTTTATGTTATAAATCTCGAGAAATTATAATTTCGATAAAACTCATTCAAATTCATTTTCGTAGTATAAGAGATTCACAAAAGCATAATATACATGGATTCATTAATCTTTTATCGAAAAATCAATAAGATAGAGATGGAAAATGTATTCCTTTTTTATGTGTTTTATTTTAAGTTAGTTATTTCATATAAGCATGCCTTTGTCTTTTTATGCCAAATAAAATCATGCATCAACATTTAGGATTGAAAAATAAGTTTCGTCATAAAAACTATCAAGACCAAAAAAGTATAAAACATTAAACATAAGGCTTCTTCAAATAAGAGATTTGATATATCATTTTAATTTTAAAGATAATTTATTTATTTTTTTATGTGTTTCATTTTATGTGATTGATTTAATATGAATATGCTCAAGTTTTTCATATGAAAACCATTCATTTTGTTTAAAATTGAAAAAGCAACTTTCATTGCGACAAAGATCAATAAGCCATGAATCACAAAAATCATAATGTATAACTTCAAAAATCTCATGCATAGTATAAAATCAAAGTATGGTATCAAAAACTTAAATATTTTCATTACATCTTACATCATTATGTCATTAAAACATCAAGCATGATTTCATTGAGCATTTTCAATCAACGTTGGAAATCATCAATTTAGATACATATTATTTTTAAAAAAAACATACATAGGATTAATTATTAGATTTAAATCTAATATTTTGTTTCTTTATCATTAAACATATAATTTTCATGATCATTTTCAAAATCACTAGAAAGATAAGCATGGTCTCAATTTTTTTTAACAATTTATATATGAATTTTATAAACTAATTTAAAAATGACTCATGAAATGCATTAAGTAATTTTAAAATAAAATAAAAGAGTTTTGTTTGAGTTGTTTACCTCATTGTCAAAAGCCATTAAGGCGTATTTTGCCACTTCATCTTCATCGATTTGCTCCTCGTCTTCGGATACACTCATTTCGTCCCAATTTGTATTCTTTTTAAGTTTGTTTTTATTTTTTGATTTTTGTTTTAAGAACTTTCTTGTCAAGAGTGCAAAGTCATCATCATAGTTCTCATCACTTGAATTTTCTTTCAAGTGGTCTTCATGAGTTCTTAATGTCATATCCTTCCTATTCTTTGGAAGGTTGTTCTCAAGCTCTTCATGAGCATTGCAAGTCATTTCATATGTTAATAATGAACTAATAAGTTCTTCAAGTGAAAAAATATTGAGATCTTTTGCTTCTTATATTGCCGTTATTTTAGGATCCTAACTTTTTGGAAGGGATCTTAATATCTTGTTAATAAGCGCAAAATTTGAAAAACATTTGCCAAGTGCTTTTAGACTATTGATGACATCCATAAAATGGATATACATGTCTCCAATAGTCTTGCTTGGTTTCAATCGAAATAGTTCAAAATCAGGCATTAAAAGATTGACTTTAGACTCTTTAACTCTATTCGTGCCTTCGTGAGTGATTCCAAGTATGCGCCAAATATCAAAAGTCGTTTCACAAGTAAAAATTTGATTAAATTCATTTTTGTCTAAGGCACAAAATAGGGCATTCAGAGCCTTTGCATTTAGAGAAAAAGTCTTCTTCTCCAAATCATTCCAATGGTTCATTGGAAGAGAAGAGTTTTGAAAACCAAATTCGACTATATTCCATAAATCGAGCTTCAACAAAAGTAAGAAAAGTCTCATTTAAGTTTTCTAATATGTGTAGTCCATCCCATTGAACATGAGAGGACGAATGAGAGAAAATCCCTCTTGAAAGCTAGAAAGAGTCATTTCTGGTGTTAAACCAAATGAGAAATAATAAAACTCTAATACCAACTGTTAGGAACGAGTCGGCACTAAGAGGGGGGGTGAATTAGTGTAGCGGTAAAAAATAATGGTTTTGAAATCTCATTTCGATTAAACCCATTTTGGAAATGCTTAATGTTGAAAGCGAAGTAAGGAGGAAGTTGTTAGGATCAAGAGCACTAAGAGGAGGGGGGGTGAATTGCAGCGGAAAACTTTCGACAATTAAAAACGAGTTCGTACGATAAAAGTGATTTTGGTAAGAAAGCTGATTCGTAAATCACTTTAACTTGTGATCAAGCAAGATGCAGTTAAAGTAAAGATATAAAGGTAGTTTGCAGTTATGATGGAAATCAGAATGTAAGCGCAAACTGAAATATGATATTCGTACGATAAAATCGATTTTCGTCTTAACGCTGATTCAGAAAATACTTAACTATGAAACACGTTCGTAAATGAGCAGAAGGTAGTAAGCTACTGAGGAGGTTTGCAGTAAAGATAAGATGCTCAAAGTAAATGCAAACCGAGATTTAGAGTGGTTCGATCAATCTTTACCTACATCCACTTTTGGCTTCCTCCACCGACGAGGTCACCGACGTCCACTAGAGGCCTTCCTTCAATAGGCGAAGGCCAACCACCCTTTTACTGTTTCACTCCTTTTGACAGGCTTAGGAGACAACCCTTATAGAATTTCTCTCCTCTCTTGAAAGCTCCAAACTTGGAAGAAAAGAGGGAGGAGTACTTCCAGCCTTTACAACACTTTTGAGCTCTAAAAATCACCGAGTAAGATCAAGCTTTTAGTGCTCTTTCATATAGGAAAGGGTGGGGTATATATAGGCCCCAAACTGGTTTGAATTTGGAGCTAAAAAATGTCACCTCCCGGATTTCCGGGGTCCTGGCGGTACTACCGCCTAACTGGGGTGGTACAATCGCCTGGCAGAGCTTGGAGACCGAGCTCTGGTAGTAACACCGCTTGACAAGGGCGGTTGCACCGCCCAATCTCGCTCAGAGATTGAGCCTAAGCGGTGCCACCGCCTGACTGGGGTGGTTGCACCGCTTGGCAGAGCTAGGAGACCGAGCTCAAGCGGTTCCACCGCCTGTCAAGGGTGGTTGCACTGCCCAGTCTTGCTCGGAGACTGAGCTCTGGGCGGTGCCATCGCCGACTCAGGTGGTGCCACCGCTGGCCAAGAAATCTGGGTCTAAATGGGCTGATCCATTCGGCCCAATTTGGGTCTATCAAGGGCCCAATTGCCCCAAGATTAAGTTAATGGGATCACCTCCCATTTCTAACTTAATCATAGTGCTAACTACGATATTTCTTAAGACATTTACTACAACTTGCTCTGGTGCGTCAATCGCTTTTTCCGGCGAGCTTCCGACGAACTTCCGTCGATCATCCGATGAACCCTCAGTGATGCTCCTACAGACTTCCGACAAACTCCTGGACTTGCGACGATCCACTTGGCGAGTTCCGACGAGCTTCTTTTGGCAAGCTCCTAGACTTCTCGGATTTATTCCCGCAGAACCTCCGACGACCGTCCGGACTTCCGTCGAACTCTCGAACTCCCAACGTGATCATAGTCTTGACTTCGACGCAACTCCTGCTATATGTCTTACTTTCATTGTAGTTAATCCTGCACACTTATCTCAACATATGGATTAGATAACAAATGACAATTGACTTCATCATCAAAATCCAAGATTCAACAGAAGTTTGCTATGAAAGTAATTTGCTCAGAATAAATGCAAACTAGATTTTATAGTGATTCGATCATCGTGACCTACATCCACTCTCGATTCCTCCTCTGTCGAGGCCACCGACATCCACTATCGGTCTTCCTTCAATAGGCAAAGACCAACCACCTCTTTACTGTTAGGATCAAGAGCACTAAGAGGGGGGGGGGGGTGAATTAGTGCAGCGGAAAACCTTATGCGATTAAAATTGAAAACTGCTTTCGTTCGATAGAAGTGATTTTGGTAAGAAAGCCGATTCGTAAATCACTTCAACTTTTGACTAGGAGAGAAGCAGCAAAGATATGAACGCAGTTTGCAGTTATGATGGAAATCAGAATATAAGCGCAAACTGAAATACGACGTTCGTACGATAAAAGCGATTTCGGTATAAAAGCTGATTCGTAAACCACTTTAACTTGAGATAAGGCGAGATGCAGTTAAAGCAAAGATATAAAGGTAGTTTGCAGTTATAATGGAAATCAGAAAGTAAGCGCAAACTGAAATCTGACGTTCGTATGATAAAACTGATTTGTGTTTTAAATCCCGATTCGGAAAGCACTGAACTTTGAAACACGTTCGTAAAAACACAGAAGGCAGTAAGCTATTAAGGAGGTTTGCAGTGAAGATAAGATGCTCAAAGTAAATGCAAACCGAGATTTAGAGTGGTTCGGTCAATCTTGACCTACTCCACTTTTGGCTTCCTCCACCGACGAGGTCACCGACGTCAACTAGAGGCCTTCCTTCAATAGGCGAAGGCCAAACACCCTTTTACATATTCACTCTTTTTGACGGGCTTAGGAGACAACCCTTACAGAATTTTCTCTCCTCTCTTTACAACTCAGAACTTGGAAGAATAGAGGGAGAAGAACTTTTTGGCCTTTACAATAATTTTGAGCTCTAAGAATCATATAAAAGGATCAAGATTTCGGTGTTAGTTCGTGCCCTTTCAGTGCTGAATGGGTGGGGTATTTATAGGCCCCAACCCAGTTTAAATTTGGAGCTCAAAATTGTCAATTCCCATAATTCCGGGATCAGGCAGTTGCACCTCCTGACTAGAGCGGTTGCACCGCCTAGCAGAGCTCGAAGACTGAGCCTCTAGGCGGTGCTACCTCCTGTCAGGGGCGGTTGCACCTCCTGACAGAGCTCGAAGACCGAGCTCAGGCAGTTGCACCTCCTGATTGAGACGGTTGCACCGCCTGGCAGAGCTCGAAGACTAAGCTCAGGCGGTGCCACCTCCTGTCAAGGGAGGTTGCACCTCTCTGTCTCGCTCAGAGATTGAGCCCCAGGCGGTGCCACCGCCTAGTTGGAGCGGTTGCACCTCCCAGTCTCGCTCGGAGACTAAGCCCCAGGCGGTGCCACCGCTTGGCTGGAGCGGTTGCACCGCCCAGTCTCGCTCGGAGACTGAGCCCAGGCGGTGCAACCTCCTGCCTTGGGCGGTTCAACCGCCTGGTAGAAATCAGGGTCCGAATGGGTTGATCCATTCGGCCCAATTCGGGTTTTTCAGGGGCCCAATTACCCCAAGATTAAGTTAATGGGATCACCTCCCATTTCCAACTTAATCAAATTGCTAACTATGATTTTTCCTAAGACATTTACTGCAACTTGCTCCGGTGCGTCAATCGCTTCTTCCGGCGAGCTTCCGGTGAACTTCCGTCGATCATCCGATGAACCCTTAGTGATGCTCCTGCGGACTTCCGGCAAACTCCTGGACTTGCGACGATTCACTTGGCGAGTTCCGACGAGCTTCTTTGGCAAGCTTATGGACTTCTCGGATTTGTTCCCGTAGAACCTCCGATGAATGTCCGAACTTCCGTCGAACTCTCGAACTCCCAACGTGATCATTGTCTTGACTCCGGCGCAACTCCTGCTGCATGTCTCACTTTCATCGTAGTTAATCCTGCACACTTATCTCAACGTATAGATTAGATAACAAATGACAATTGACTTCATCATCAAAATCCGAGATTCAACAATCTCCCCCTTTTTGATGATGAAAATCAATTGATAATGGAGTTAACCTTAACTCCCCTTGTCTATATGTCATACGTGAGATAAGTCATTCTTGAATTCAAGGCATAAGAATTCAAGAGACATATTGATAAGTTAAATTATTTGAACTTATCAATACTCCCATCATGATTCCCATCATGATGTATCTCTCTGAAGATGATGTCAAGGCTTGACATTCATTTTCAAATTTTACATAACAATTTTGAATGATGGTAATTGTAGCAATTCATCATATTGTAAGATATCAACATGTAAAGTTGTGAAGTAAGATTTTGATATCATTACATGATGTACACATTTCAAATATTTTAGCAAGTGTTGCATTTCTTCACATGGTAAGATATCAACTCAAGGCATAATGTAAATTAATGCATGGCATCTGTTTATATGTCTCTTGGTGATGTAAGCATGGCATAATCATAGCATCAGTGTTTATAGCATCAATTCATATATTTCTCCCCCTTTGTCATCAACAAAAAACATGGTAGTTGTGATACCAGGAGAACAATATAAGCAAGTTATCAAGCATATAAAGGAAGGCATGATACATAGATTGCTTTGAATACTTCTTCCCCCCCCTTTTTTTTTTTGTTATAATCCTTTGTGCATGAAGGAGGAAAGACATTTGTGATTCCAGCTATTTGTGAGTTTACTTTGAGTCAAGATATGTGTTTGTAACAGATTTGTGCAAGTAAAAATACTATCATCCATATTTCAAGATGGAATTCATAAGCAGGAATCATTTCATCAGATCCATTTCAGAAAAAATATATTTTTCATAAGAGTGTATGAGAAAATTCGATTTTTAGCATTCCAATTGTTAAGCGAATCCGAAAAGTGAACTCTTTCATGCATTTGGATAAGACTATGCTACAAATTTTCAAATACAATCATGAAGACAAAACATTTTTGTATTCCAACATGTTATTTAGGCATGTAAATCAAGTGATTTGAGCATTTAATAAAGTCTGAAAAATAATTTTAACTAGTTTATGTATTCGGACACATCAACATTCCTAATTCTCTTCTTATGAAATCAAATTGCTCTTCACTCAGAGGTTTTGTAAAAATATCAGCTAGTTGATGTTTAGTGTTAATGAACTCTATGGTTACGTCATGATTAGTAACATGATCTCGTATAAAGTGATGTCTAATATCAATATGTTTTGTTCTTGAGTGTTGTATAGGATTCTTGGTTAAGCATATTGCACTTGTGTTATCGCATTTAATGAGAATATTTTTAAGATGAACTTTGTAATCTTCTAAGGTGTTTTTCATCCATACAACTTGTGCACAGCATGCACTTGCTGCAATATATTCCAGCTTCGGTTGTTGATAGTGCAACCGAGTTTTGTTTCTTAGATGACCAGGAAACAAGGGCATGTCCTAAAAATTGACATGATCCTGATGTGCTTTTTCTATCTAGTTTACAGCCAGCAAAGTCCACATCAGCATAAGCAATTAACTCAAGATTATCTGATTTTGGGTACCATAATCCTAGATTTGTGATACCATTAAGATATCTAAGTATTTTTTTAACTGCTTTGAGATGAGATATCTTAGGGTTTGATTGAAATCTAGCACAAAGTCCTACACTGAACATGATGTCTGGTCTGGTTGCAGTGTGGTAAAGTAAACTTCCTATCATACCCCTATAAGTTTTTTGATCGAAGCTTTCTCCACTTTCATCAATTTCTAACTTAGTGGAGGTGCTCATAGGAGTGTTAATAGCCTTTGAGTTATTCATATTAAACTTTTTTAATAAATTCATAGCATATTTAGTTTGACTAATAAAGATGACATTGCTTAGTTGTTTGATTTGTAAGCCTAAGAAGAATGTTAATTCTCCCATTAAACTCATTTCGAATTCAAGACTCATAGTTTTAGCAAACGATTCACAAAGAGATTCATTCGTGGAACCAAAGATAATATCATCAACATAAATCTGAATAATGAGAAAATTATTTTCAAAATTCTTGATGAATAATGTAGTATCAACCTTGCCTTTTGTGAAATTATTTTTAATAAGAAAAGAACTAAGTCTCTCATACCAAGCCCTTGGGGCTTGTTTTAAACCATAGAGAGCTTTAGTTAATCTAAACACATGATTAGGGAGGCTATTATTTTCAAATCCAGGAGGTTGTTCAACAGACTTCTTCGGAAATAAAGCCATTAAGAAAGGCGCTTTTAACATCCATTTGAAACAACTTAAAATTATTACTACTAGCGTAGGCAAGGAGCATCCTTATGGCTTCCAATCGAGTCACAGGAGCGAAGGTTTCTTCGTAATCAATACCTTCTTCTTGGTTGAAACCTTTGGCCATTAATCTAGCCTTGTTTCTAACCATGATACCATTTTCATCTTGCTTGTTTCTAAAGACCCATTTAGTACCAATAACTAAATGATCATTTGGCCTAGGAACAAGCTTCCACACCTCATTTCTCTCAAATTGATTCCATTCATCTTGCACTGCAATAATCCATGAATCATCTTTCATGGCTTCGTCAACACATTTGGGTTCAATTTGGGAGAGAAAAGCGGCGTTTGCACAAAAATTTTTAAGAGAAGATCGTGTTTGAACCCCCTTTGTTGTGTCTCCAAAGATTAGCTCCTTGGGATGAGCATCTACATACTTCCAATCCTTGGGTAAGGATGTTTCGGAAGTGGATGCATCCAAGTTGCTAGTTGGAGATGGGGTTTCATTTAAATTTAAGGAATCAAAATTAACATCATCATCAAAATCGTTTTTCCTGATTTCGGAAATCTCATTGAAAACAACATGAATGGATTCTTCAATAATTAAGGTTCTTTTATTGAAGATACGAAAAGCTTTAGAAACCGAAGAATAACCAAGAAAGATTCCTTCATCGGATTTAGCATCAAATTTTCCTAAGTTATCCTTTTCATTCAAGATAAAACACTTACACCCAAAGACTTTAAAATATGAAACATTGGGTTTTTTGTTGTTCCATAACTCATAAGGAGTTTTGGTGAGTAAGGGTCTTACCATAACTCTATTCAAAATATAGCATGTGATATTTACGGCTTCGGCCCAAAAATATTTGTGTAGGCTATGTTCATTTAACATGGTTCTTGCCATTTCTTGTAAATTTCAATTTTTTCTTTCTACTACTCCATTTTGTTGAGGATTTCTTGGAGTAGAGAAATTATGGTTGTATCCATTGAGTTCACAAAATTCTTGGAAATCATGATTTTGAAATTCTCCACCGTGATCACTTCTAATTGACGAAATCATAGATCCCTTCTCATTCTGAACAAGTTTACAAAACTTGGTAAAGTATCTAAAGTATTCATTTTTTTGTTTTAAGAAGAAAGTCTATGTATATCTGCTATAGTCATCCACAATGACGAAGGCGTATTTGCTACCTCCTAGACTTGATGTAGAGATTGGTCCGAATAAGTCCATATGGATCAATTGTAAGGGCCTAGAGGTGCTTATTTGATTCTTAGATTTGAAACTACCCTTAATTTGTTTACCTAATTGGCAAGCATCACATACATTATCTTTGATGAACTTGATACGAGGAATTCCTCTTACAAGTTCTTTAGATGATATTTGAGTGATTAGTTTCATGCTAGCATGACCTAATCTTCTATGCCATAGCCAAGCATCCTCATTCAAAACCGAAAAACATATTTTTCATTACACAAATCATTGATGTCAATAGTGTATACGTTATTTTGTTTTAATGCAATCATAGACATGTTTTTGTGTGGTTTTTTAATGATGCAAGCATTAGATTCGAATCTGACAATGTATCCTTTATCACATAGTTGACTAATGCTCAAGAGGTTATGTTTTAAACCATTAACTAACAAAACATCTTCAATAAAGAAGTTGGATTTGTTACCTATGGTTCCTTTGCCAATGATTTTACCCTTGTTGTTGTCTCCGAAGGTGACATAGCCTTCGTCTATGCTAGTGAGCTTAGAGAATTAAGATGGATCTCCGGTTATATGCCTTGAGCATCCACTAACAAGGTACCATCTCTTGCTCCTAGCTTGCGATGGTATAGGTTTCTACAAGAAGGGATGATTTTTAGGAACCCATTTGTTTTTGGGTGCCTCAAAAATAGATCTACATTGTTTATCATGTTGCATAGAATTTATTATGGTTCCTTTATGAACCTAAATCAATTTGTTTGGACTAATTTTCTTGAATGGACAATAATACATTTTGTGTCCAAATTTGCAACAAAAGTTGCATTTGTTTTGGTGTTGAACATGTAAGATGGGGCCTTTTATGAAGGTGGTTGGATTTTGGTGAGGGCTTCTCACAAATCCAATTCCACTTCTTTTGGGAACGTGACCCTTGTTTGCAAGGATCATGTTCAATGACTTGCTACCAACCTCGAATTTCTTCAAGGTGTCCTTATGTAGCAAGTTTTCCTTTTGGAGAGTTTCTAGATCATGACATTTTATGCATGAACTTAAACTATCATGATATTCAGTTTTTAACTTATCAAAATTACAAGTAAGACTATCATGCTCCTTTTTTTAGCAATTTATATTTTCTACTAATAATCTTGCATTCATCAAATAAGTCATGGAAGGCATTTAATAATTCATCAAATGATAAATCTGCATCTATTAAATTTGTTACCTCTTCTTCGATGGCCATTAAGGCATAGTGAGCAACTTACTCGGTGTTGGACTCCTCTTCTTCGGACGCGCTCGAGTCATCCCACGTTGCTTTGAGCGCCTTCTTCTTTGATGTTCTCTTTTTGGCTTGGGAACAATCACTCTTGTAGTGTCTCGGCTTTTTGCATTCATAACAAATAACTTGGTCCTTCTTGGGTTTAAGTTTATTTTTTGCATCATTTTTAAACTTGTTTCTTTTAATAAATTTTTTAAAATTTCTTGTTAGAAGTGCCAAGTCATCATCACAGTCCTCATCACTTGAGTTTTCTCTCAAGTGGCTTTCTGAAGTTTTAAGTGTCATATCCTTCCTGTTCTTTGGAAGGATGTCTTCTTGCTCTTCATGAGCTTTACAAGTCATCTCGTAGGTTATTAATGACCCGATTAGTTCTTCAAGAGGGAAGTTGCTTAGATCTTTCGCCTCTTGAATAGCAGTGACTTTAGGATCCCAACTCTTAGAAAGGGATCTTAGAATCTTATTTACGAGCTCAAAATCCGAAAAACTTTTTCCGAGTCCTTTTAGACCGTTGACGACATCCATGAAATGGGTAAACATGTCGCCAATGGTTTCACTCGGTTTCATCCGGAAAAGTTTGAAAGAATGTAACAGAAGATTGATTTTTGACTCTTTCACTCTACTTGTGCCTTCGTGAGTCACTTCGAGTGTGTGCCAAATATCAAATGCGGTTTCACAAGTTGAAACACGGTTAAACTCGTTTTTATCAAGTGCACAAAATAAGGCATTCATAGCCTTTGCATTAAGAGCGAAAGCCTTCTTCTCCAATTCATTCCAATCGATCATTGGAAGAGAAGACTTCGAAAATCCGTTTTCGACAAGATTCCAAAGTTCAAAATCCATAGAAATAAGAAAGATCCTCATTCGGGTCTTCCAATAGGTGTAGTCCGTCCCACTGAACATGGGTGGACGTGTAATAGAATGGCCCTCTTAGTTTCCGGCGTATGCCATCTCTCTTGGGTTTTAATCCATTAGAGAGTTAACCCTGCTCTGATACCAATTGTTAGGATCAAGAGCACTAAGAGGGGGGGGGTGAATTAGTGCAGCGGAAAACCTTATGTGATTAAAATTGAAAACTGCTTTCGTTCGATAGAAGTGATTTTGGTAAGAAAGTCGATTCGTAAATCACTTCAACTTTTGACTAGGAGAGATGCAGCAAAGATATGAACGCAGTTTGTAGTTATGATGGAAATCAGAATATAAGCGCAAACTGAAATACGACGTTCGTACGATAAAAGTGATTTCGGTATAAAAGCTGATTCGTAAACCACTTTAACATGAGATAAGGCGAGATGCAGTTAAAGCAAAGATATAAAGGTAGTTTGCAGTTATAATGGAAATCAGAACATAAGCGCAAACTGAAATCCGACGTCCGTATGATAAAATTGATTTGCGTTTTAAATCCTGATTCGGAAAGCATTGAACTTTGAAACATGTTCGTAAAAACATAGAAGGCAGTAAGCTATTAAGAAGGTTTGCAGTAAAGATAAGATGCTCAAAGTAAATGCAAACCGAGATTTAGAGTGGTTCGGTCAATCTTGACCTACTCCACTTTTGGCTTCCTCCACCGACGAGGTCACCGACGTCAACTAGAGGCCTTCTTTCAATAGGCGAAGGCCAACCACCCTTTTACAGATTCACTCCTTCTGACGGGCTTAGGAGACAACCCTTACAGAATTTTCTCTCCTCTCTTTACAACTCAGAACTTGGAAGAACAGAGGGAGAAGAACTTTTTGGCCTTTACAACAATTTTGAGCTCTAAGAATCATAGAAAAGGATCAAGATTTCGATGTTAGTTTGTGCCCTTTCAGTGCTGAATGGGTGGGGTATTTATAGGCCCCAACCCAGTTCAAATTTGGAGCTCAAAACTATCAATTCCCGGAATTCCGCGATCAAGCGGTTGCACCTCCTGACTGGAGCGGTTGCACCACCTGGCAGAGCTTGAAGACTGAGCCTTTGGGCTGTGCTACCTCCTGTCAGGGGCGGTTGCACCTCCTGACAGAGCTCGAAGACCGAGCTCAGGCGGTTGCACCTCCTGACTGAGGCGGTTGCACCGCCTGGCAGAGCTCGAAGACTGAGCTCAGGCGATGCCACCTCCTGTCAGGGGAGGTTGCACCGCTCAGTCTCGCTTGGAGACTGAGCCCCAGGCGGTGCCACCGCTTGGCTGGAGCGGTTGCACCTCCCAGTCTCGCTCGAAGGCTGAGCCCCAAGCGGTGCCACCGCCTGGCTGGAGCGGTTGCACCTCCCAGTCTCGCTCGGAGACTGAGCCCAAGCAGTGCAACCTCCTGCCTTGGGCGGTTCAACCGCCTAGCAGAAATCAGGGTCCGAATGGGTTGATCCATTCGGCCCAATTCGGGTTTTTCAGGGGCCCAATTGCCCCAAGATTAAGTTAATGGGATCACCTCCCATTTCCAACTTAATCAAAGTGCTAACTACGATTTTTCCTAAGACATTTACTGCAACTTGCCCCGGTGCGTCAATCGCTTCTTCCGGTGAGCTTCTGGCGAACTTCCGTCGATCATCCGATGAACCCTCGGTGATGCTCCTGCGAACTTCCGGCAAACTCCTGGACTTGCGACGATTTATTTGGCGAGTGCCGACGAGCTTCTTTAGCAAGCTTATGGACTTCTCGGATTTGTTCCCGTAGAACCTCCGACGATTGTCCGAACTTCCGTCGAACTCTCAAACTCCCAACGTGATCATTGTCTTGACTCCGGCGCAACTCCTACTGCATGTCTCACTTTCATCGTAGTTAATCCTGCACACTTATCTCAACATATAGATTAGATAACAAATGACAATTGACTTCATCATCAAAATCCGAGATTCAACATTTACAACTTTATTCTCCTTTTGACAGACTCAAGAGAGAACCTTTACAAGTTTCACACTTTTCTTAGAATGAACTCTAAACTCTAAGAGGTGGAGGGGAACACTCAAAACTTTTCAAGCTTTTTGAACTCTTTTTCATTAAGGATTCTTTTCCCCTTTATATCTAATTCTTGCTTACCTAAGCAAAAAGAGTGGAGTATTTATAGGCACAAATGGATTCAAAATTTGAGCCCAAAATTTAAATCCTAGAGATTTTAGGGTATAGGGGGTACCACCGCTTGCAACTTGATACTGGATGGTACCACCACCCAGTCTGGCAGTACCACCGCCTAAGAGCCTATGTCTGGGTGGTACCACCGCTTGACAACCTCGGAGACCAAGTTTTCCAACTCACAAGCGGCTCTACCACCTATTCTAGCAGTGCCACCGCCTGACTCAACATTTGGATCATTGAATGAGCCTCCTAATAAGCCCAAATCACTCTCAATTTAGGCTCAATTGGCCCCTAATTGAGTTGGCATTGTTTCACCCCAATACCAACTCAATTAGACCTAAAACCTAACTTAATCTAGGCAAATTATTATAAGCACTAATCATGTGTTGTCCGACATGTCATTGGTTCTTCCAGCGCTTCATCCGATCCTTCGGCACATTGTTCTCTTTTGTGGCCTTTGCCCAATCGGCATGTTGACCTCCGCAACTCCGATCTTCTTGGTGCAATATATGCTCTTCTAGGCCCGATGCCCGAATTCTCGGCCCAAAACCTTCTGCCGACACGTCGACTGTTCCTCCGACCTAACATCCAATATTCTAACATGTTCACTTTGGCCCAACATCTAATTCCTCTTACTTTAATCAATTTGTCTCTCCTGATCGACATTAGCCCTACGTCACTCAAACGCATATTAGAACAACACTACGATTGGTTTCATTATCAAAATCCGAGATTCAACACCTCTCGAGTAACCTTTGACAGGGATTATTTAGGATCTGTATTTAAAGGCGAATCGGTCTCATTATCATGATCTCATCACGATCCGATTCCTATTGCACAGATCCAAGAACATCACAATGTATATATGTATATATGCAACAAGTAATATAAAGTGATAAATATTAAAATATAATAAGCAAAAAGACTACATATCAAGTCACACATGCCATCACTCACGTGATTGGCTTGCAAGGCACATATGACTAGCAATCTCCTCCTAGACCTAAAGCCAATCACCTATATGTCTGATCTCCATCAGACTCTTGTGATGCTTAAAGACAATATGAGATAACGACTTTGTCGATGGATCTGCAATATTATCTTTGGATGGAACTCTTTCCACTACTACTTCTCCTTGGGTCACGATCTCTTTGATCAGGTGGAACCTCCTCAGAACATGCTTAGATTTTTTATGAGACCTGGGTTCTTTTACTTGAACAATCAACCCATTATTGTCGTAATATAAGGGAATTGGCTCCTCGCTGCCTAGCATGACTCCCAGATCTGTGATGAACTTCTTCATCTAGACTCCCTCTTTTGCTTCCTCTACTACAACAATATACTTCGCCTCTATGGTCGAGTCAACAGTAGTATCTTGCTTAGAACTCTTCTAGCACAGTACTCCTCTATTCAAGGTGTACACGTACCCCAAATTCAACTTGTTATCATTGACATCGGATTGAAAACTCGAGTCCGTATAGCCTTCAACCTTGAGGCTACTACCTCCATATACTAGAAAAAGATCCTTAGTCCTTCTCAAGTACTTAAGGATACACTTTACTGCTTTCCAGAGCTCCAAGCCTAGATCTGCCTGATACCGGCTCGTGACACTCAGAACATGTGCTATATCAACCTTGGTACATAGAATGGCATACAAATATATTCTATCGCTAAGGTATAGGGTATCCTATCTATGTTTGCCCTTTCTTCCGGAGTCTTTGGGGACATACTCCTAGAAAGTGATATCCCATGTCTCATCGGTATGAGACCTCTCTTGAAATTTTTCATACCAAACCTTTAGGTAATGGTGTCTCGATACATGGACTGGGACAAGCCAAGCATCCTCTTGGATCTATCTCTATAGATTTGAATCCTCAAGATATAGGATGCTTCCCCTACGTCCTTCATGAAGAAGTGTCTAGATAACCAAGCCTTTACTGTGGATAGCATTCCTACATCATTCCCAATGATCAGGATGTCATCCACATATAACACCAAGAAGGTGATAGCGCTCCCACTTACTTTCCTATACATACAAAGCTCATCTTCATTCTTAACGAAGTCATAAGATCTTATTGTCTCATCAAATCTTATGTTCCAACTTCGAAAGCTTGTTTTCATCTATAAATGGATCTACGCAACCTGCACACCTTATTTGGGTAGTCCTTGGACAGAATCCCTCGGGCTGTATCATATACACCTCCTCCTCGAGGTTGCTATTTAAGAATATAATTTTCACATCCATCTGCCAGATCTCATAATCATAGTGTGTTGCAATAGCTAAGAGAATTCGGATAGATTTTAGCATGGCTACGGGTGAGAAGGTTTTATCATAGTTAATATCTTGCCTTTAACGTTACCCATTAGTCAATAGCCTTGCTTTATAGGTCTCTATCTTTCCATCTACTCCAATTTTTTTCTTAAAGATCCACTTACAAATGATAGTATTAGAATCAAGAGCGGCACTAAGTGGGGGGGGGGGGGGGGGGGGGGTGAATTAGTGCCACGGAAAACATTCCCGATTATAAAAATCTTTGTTTCGATTAAAACTGATTCCGATGAAAATTATTTCGATACAATTCATTTTCGAGAGAAATTGAATTTGAAAACTTTCGTAAAAGTGCAAGAAGAAGATTAAGGAGGTTTGTAGTAATGTAAATTACACAAATGAAAGCAAACTAGAATTTAGAGTGGTTCGGTTGATGTAACCTACATCCACTTTCAGATTCCTCCTCCGTTGAGGTCACCGGCGTCCACTAAAGGTCTTCCTTCAATAGGTGAAGACCAAACACCTCTTTACTATGCTTTCTCCGTTTCCCGGGTTTAGGAGATAACCCTTACAAGCCTCACTCCTCTTTCTTGGATGTTTACAAAGCTAAGAGAAGGAGGGGAGGACTCTTTCTAACTTTTATAACACTTAAAACCCCAGAGATTCAAGAATATGTTAAACACTTTCGTGCCCTTTCATGCAGAAAATGGTGAGGTTTTTATAGGCCCCAATAGCTTCAAAATTAGAGCCAAAAAGTGTCTCATCCCGAATTTTCGGGGTACTAGCGGTACCACCACCATTATTGGGTGGTACCACTGTTGGGAAATCAGGGGGGGCGACATCATATGCGCAGCGGAAGAACAAGAAAACAAAAATCCCCGATTCCCAAAAAGATGTTCATCGTCGTGCGAAGATTGGTGCGCAAAATCCGCAAAACACAAAACTGTGTATAGAGATTGTGTTACCTAGGGAGATCGTATATCCCTGTTTCCTTGCAGATCCTCAGGAGAGGGTGAAGGAGGTCAAGCGTCCTCCTCTCTAGCGGTGATCCACACAGCAGGGTTGCGACGACGCTCCTCAAAACTCCAGGCCTACTCTGAGGTGGAGAGGGAGAGAAGAATAGGAAGGGCAAGCAAAGACTCTAGCCTATGAGGCTGTGAATCCCTCCTATTTATAGAGATCCCGTGTCAAAACCCTAATGGGTCCTTTCCCTAGTGGGTATTGGATCTGCATCCAATAAGACAAGGGCTCCGTCGGATATCTCATATCCGAACCTCTACTCATCGCAATGCCTACCATATGTGTGTGACCCTCTAGGCCCAATATCGAGCTGGCCGTGAGTCATACCTGTCAGAACTCCTTCTAACTAAGTGAATTATTATCTCTGTAATAATTCACTCGACTCATCGACTACGGAAGTACTAGGCCACTACGCCGTAGTCCCCAGACGATACAGGGGAATCCAATCCATTGGACCTGTCTGTCCTCAGTTACCATGTACCTATAGTCCCTCATCCATCTAATATCCCAGAGACCGTATATCGAGCATGGTGCTGTCAGACCCATACGGTTTCTACTTGAGTCTCGCTCTAATCGGATTCTCCCGGAGAACTCTTTCTCTCTCAACCCGAATGACCCTGGCCAGGGATTTGTCTGAGCAAGAACACATGGGATATTCCTCTCATGATACCGAGAGTGGATGATCCTCTATCGACACTTAATAGCCCTCGTAAGGTCGACTACCACTCCCAATGACCAGCTGTACTAGATCTGGGAACAGCCAAACCTATAAGTCTGGTATCAAAGAGTGGAGCACTCATACAGGACATCCTTGGTGTCTCAAGTCTAAGAACCAGATACACCACTAGGACTACGGAATCGTTGTCTGACAATAAGGCATCATCAACCATCCAGCATTCCGTAAGCGGATCAATCAGTGAACTCATTCTCCAATGAGCACCTGTACTGTATCCCTAGTGTCCCTACACGAGCAGCTATGAGACCAGCTGCATCCATCATATGGACGGGTATACAGCACACCAGTCTATCCGGTTATCACGATGTCCCTCTCGAGTAACCTATGACCGGGATTATTTAGGATATGTGTTTAAAGGTGAATCGATCTCATTATTGTGATCTCATCACGATCCGATTCCCATTGCACAAATCCAAGGACATCACAATATATATATGCATTTATGCAATAGTTATAAAGTGATATACGCCAAAATATAATAAGCAAAAAGATTCTGTATCAAGTCACACGTGCCATCACTCACGTGATTGGCTTGCTGGGCACCTATGACTAGCAATCTCCCACTTGACCTAAAGCCAATCACCTATGTGTCTGATCCCCATCAGACTCCTGTGACGCTCAAAGACAAAATGAGACAACGGCTTTGTCAGTGGATCTACAATGTTATCTTCGGATGGAACTCTTTCCACTACTACATCTCCTCGGGTTACGATCTCTCTTATAAGCTGGAACCTCCTCAGAACACTTCTGATGAGACCCGGGTTCCCTTATTTGAGTAATCACCCCATAGTTGTCGCAATATAAGGAAGTCGACTTGTCGCTATCTGTATCGACTCCCAAATCTGTGATGAACTTCTTCACCCAGACTCCCTCCTTTGCTGCATCTAATGCGGCAATGTACTCCGCCTCTGTGGTCGAGTCAGTAGTGGTATCTTGCTTGGAACTCTTCCAGCACACTGCTCCTCCATTCAAGGTGTACACATACCCTGAATTCGACTTGTTATCATCGACATCAGACTGAAAACTTGAGTCAGTGTAGCCTTCAACCTTAAGGCTATTACCTCCATATACTAGTAAAAGATCCTTAGTCCTTCTCAAGTACTTAAGGATACACTTTACTGCTTTCTAGTGCTCCAAGCCTGGATCCGCCTGATACCTGCTCGTGACACTCAGAGCATGCGCTATATCAGGCCTAGTACATAGCATGGCATACATGATAGACCCTATTGCTGAGGCATAAGGTATCATATCCATGTTCGCCCTTTCTTCTGGAGTCTTTGGGGACATACTCGTAGAAAGCGATATCCCATGTCTCATCGGTATGAGACCTCTTTTGAAATTTTCCATGCCAAACCTTTTGACAATAGTTTCTATGTACCTGGACTGGGACAAGCCAAGCATCCTTTTGGATCTATCTCTATAGATTCTAATCCCCAAGATATAAGATGCTTCTCCTAAGTCCTTCATGGAGAAGTGTCTAGATAACCAAGCCTTTATTGTGGATAGCATTCCTATGTCATTCCCAATGATGAGGATGTCATCCACATATAACACCAAAAAGCTAATAGCGCTCACACTTACCTTTCTGTATACACAAGGCTCATCTTCGTTCTTAACGAAGTCATAAGATCTGATTGCCTCATCAAATCTTATGTTCCAACTTCGGGAAGCTTGCTTTAGTCCATAAATGGATTTAAGCAACCTACACACTTTATCTGGGCAGTTCTTGGACATGAATCCCTCAGATTGCATCATATACACCTCCTCCTCGAGGTTCCCATTGAGGAATGCGGTTTTCACATCCATCTGCCAGATCTCATAATCATAGTGTACTGCAATAGCCAATAGAATTCTGATGGATTTTAGCATTGCTAAGGGTGAGAAGGTTTCGTCGTAGTCAACACCTTGCCTTTGACGATACCCTTTAGCCACTAGCCTTGCTTTATAGGTCTCTACCTTTCCATCTACTCCGATCTTTTTTCTTAAAGATCCACTTGCAACCGATGGGTACAATACCTTCGGGCGCATCAACTAGGTTCCAAACCTTATTGGAGTACATAGAATCCATCTCAGAATTCATGGCTTCTTTCCACTTCCCGGAGTCTATACTCATAATAGCCTCCTCGTAGGTCTGAGGATCAATATCCTCTACATCCTCTGCTCTAATATGTCCCACATATCTCTCAGGAGGATGGGATACTCTATCAGACCTGCGTAAAGTTGAAACTTGTGTATTAGATACCTGAACAGACTCGGGCTGTAGAGTGGTGCTTGAGCTTGGTTCTCCAACCTCGCTCAATTCTATCATTCTCCCACTGTCTCCGTCAAGAATGTGTTCCTTCTCAAGGAACACTGCTCTCTTAGCTACAAAGACCTTTTGGTCCTCGAGATGATAGAAGTAACACCCACAAGTTTCCTTGGGGTATCCCACAAATTTACATCGTCCTGTCCTTGATTCTAACTT
Source organism: Musa acuminata AAA Group (assembly GCF_036884655.1). Classification (NCBI taxonomy): domain Eukaryota; kingdom Viridiplantae; phylum Streptophyta; class Magnoliopsida; order Zingiberales; family Musaceae; genus Musa; species Musa acuminata. Next base: position 14,185,261 of record NC_088340.1, read on the forward strand.
ATCGGGGTTGTGTCTTTTAACATGGGCAGAGCAGCCCCAAATCTTAACTACTTTAAGATCAGGCTTCTTTCCTTTCCATATCTCATATGGTGTAGACACTACCGACTTAGTTGGAACTCTGTTCAAAAGGTAAGCTGCGGTTTCTAGGGCATATCCCCATAATGAGATGGGTAGGTCAGCGAAACTCATCATGGACCGTACCATATCTAATAACGTATGATTTCTCCTTTCAGAAACACCATTGAGCTGAGGTGTGTAAGGAGGTGTCCATTGGGATAATATCCCATGGTCCTTGAGGAAGTGAGTAAACTCTGTACTTAAGTACTCACCTCCTCGATCTGATCGAAGAGTTTTGATACTCTTTCCAGTCTGGTTCTCCACCTCATTCTTATACTCTCTGAATTTCTCAAAGGCCTCGGACTTGTACTTCATTAAGTACACATATCCATACCTTGAGAAATCATCAGTAAATGTAATGAAGTAGGAGTAACCTCCAATGGCATGAGTTGACATGGGTCCACATACATCACTATGTATGAGTTCCAACAACTCAGTGGCTCTCTCTCCAGTTCCACTAAATGGAGAGTTGGTCAGTTTTCCACGAATGCAAGGCTCACAAGTTGCATATGACACATAGTCGAATGGATCTAGATATCCATCATTTAGCAACTTTTGAATCCTTCTTTCATGGATGTGACCTAGCCTACAATGCCACAGGTATGCACTGTTCAACTCATCTCGTTTCCTTTTGGACATATTTATATTCATGATATGTGGAGTGGTGTCTAACATAAATAAACCATTATGCAATGTTCCTTTCGTGATGATCTTATCATCTAATAATATCGAACAACCATTGTTCTCAAAAACAAGTTTATATCCACTAACTGTTAAATATGAAATGGAGATAATGTTTTTGATAATAGAAGGAACAAAATAACATGCATCTAATGCAATAAAAGCTCCACTAGGCAGATGTAGGGCGACCTCGCCAACAGCTAAAACAGCAACTTTTGCTCCATTACCCATCTTGAGGTCCATCTCGCCTCTCTCTAGTCTCCTAGGCCTTGCCAGAACCTACAACGAATTACATATATGATAAGCACTACCGGTATCTAATACCCATGTGTTATCATAAGAGTTTGACAAATGGAGACCGATCATGAATGTACCTGAAGCTTCATCAAGCTTTTGTTTCGCCCTTTCTGCAAGGTACTCTTTGCAGTTTCTCTTCCAGTGCCCATCTTTACCACAGTGGAAGCACTGGCCTTTGTCCTTTGTTGGGTCTTTCTTAGCAACCTTTGCTTTACCTTGTTTGCCCTTGCACTTTCCCTTCTTAAGGGACCTTTCTGCTTTCCTTTTCTTTCTGGTCTCACCAGTGTAGAGAACTGGCTTCTCTTTCTTAATAGTACTCTCTGCCTCCCTCAACATATTGAGGAGCTCTGGGAGAGTCACCTCAAGCTTGTTCATATTAAAGTTCATTATGAACTGTGAAAAGGAATCTGGTAGGGACTGAAGCACAATGTCCACACACAAGTTATCCTCTAGGACCATTCCTAGACCTGTGAGTTTCTCTATCCACTCAATCATCTTTAGGACATGGTTCTGAACCGGTGTCCCCTCAGTCATCCTAGCGCGGAAAAGGCTCTTGGATATCTCATATCGTTGAGTCCTTCCCTGTTCCTCAAACAATTTACGGACATGTAGGAGAATGGATCTGGCATCCATCTTTTCATGTTGTCTCTGTAACTCTGGAGTCATAGAGCCCAACATATAGCACTGAGCAAGAGTGGAGTCATCAATGTACTTCACGTAGCGAGCGATCTTATCCTCGCTTGCCCCTTCTTCGGGCGTAGGCATCACTGTATCAAGGACGTACACGATTTTCTCCGCTGTGAGAACAATTCTCAAGTTACGGAGCCAGTCCGTATAATTTGGACCAGTGAGGCGGTTGACATCAAGTATGCCACGTAAGGGATTTGAAAGTGACATTTTCTGAAAATAAAGATGTAGCAAAAATGAATAACATGCAGATTTTGCAAGAAATAAACAATCAAGATATGGACTTCTATCTTAATATGCTCCCACTATTTTACTAACGAGTCACGCGACACCCTCAGCACGTGAAACGGAAGTCTCCGGCAGACTTCTAGTGGGGATCAGGATCCAATCAGCGTCTTAGTGTAACCTCGAGGGACTCGACCAATCACACTAAGCCTAAAAGGTAGACAACTCTTGCCGATCACAACTCCTTGTGATTCCCGTCCTGTTCGGCCTCCGAATCACCATGGCCTCGAGGGACTCGACCAACCATGATGCTCGGTTAAGTCAACACCTTCGTTACAAGATGAGTCTGATTTGATGATATACCCTCGAGGGACTCGACCAAGCATATCATGCCCTCAGGTCACCGGTGACATCTCTATGTCGTAAGCAAGATAGCGAATCGCGATATAGGTGAGTCTCGAGGGACTCGACCAACTCAACCTACACCGGGATTCGGTTCCTACTCATAACGATGGAAGGCCACGTGGGTCAATCTAATTGCCTCACGTTTACCGACTTAATATTATCGAGAGATGTTTCTATGATTTGGTCTCCTATTATGACATGTCACACATGTACATATTTAATATATATCTACATCGCATGCAAATATATATACATATCTAGTATGTGTATAAGCAATCACACCAGATGATCATGGACCACAACCTAATATGATTAGGCCCGAGCCAGTAGGCCTAATCACTCACATCAAGATCTATGTGTGCAACGGTGCATCTCCATGCCTTGTGATCGTCCATCTCGTCCTCGTTGGTTCCGTCGACATCTTGATGCATCTTCATGCATCACGATCGTCCGTCTCGTGGGTCCCGCTATGGCTTCCACGCTCCCGCTGCGCCTCCTCATGTGATTACAACTTAATCATAGGCACGCAGGCCCGACAATAAACGAGAAATATAATGGAGGTTCGTAGACCTCAATAATAATAATCACAAGTACACACATCACACGGTCCATGATCATCCGTCCACTCATCATACATCACATGTATAAATAATCGTCATTATGTAGGACTACTAGATAATAAAAATAATAATCAACTAAACCTTTTAATTAATTAATATTTTCTGAAATCAGGGATATATAGGGAATTTCTCAATTCCTAAGGGTATTTTCGTAATTTGGACAAAAGACAGAAACTGGAATTTCTCAAATTCCGAGGGGCAAAACTGTCTTTTGCGCAGAAAACCCTAATACCCTTTCCCCTTTTCGCTGCTGCGCCGCCGCTGCCGCCACCCTACTGGCGGCGGCCTGTGCGGCGAGGGCGAGGGCACTGCCCTCGCCTGCAGGTGGCACGCCCGCTGGGGTCGCTGCCGCTGCAGGTGGGCGCCCCCGCGGGCACCGCCGCCTTCGCGGGCGGTTCTGCCCGCGAGTCAGCGCCCGCAGGTGGTGCTGTCTCGCTGGCGGCCGCCCCTGCGGGGTTTTTGCCCGTGGGAGCAGCGGCCACAGGCGCTGCTGCCCTGCGGTGCCTCAGCCCGCGCTGCTGCCCCGCGGCGCCTCTGCCCGCGGGCTCAGTGGCCGCAGGCGCTTCTACCGAGCGGGCTCCCAGCCCCGCCGGCCGCAAGCCTGCTGCAAGCAGATCGCCGGCCGGCTACTGCAGGCATAGCGCTTGCGCATGCGCCGGCGCTGTGCTGCCTGGCTGCGGTTGCGGCTGGCTGCAGGCATGCAGATCGAGGGCAGCAACTGTTGCTGCCCTTCCTTGCTTTTGCGTCAACGATTTTGACGTCAATATTCTTCCTAAACACAACACACGCAGTTCAAAAACCAATCATTCGCACGAACAACCTGGCTCTGATACCACTGTTGGGAAATCAGGGGGGGCGACATCATATGCGCAGCGGAAGAACAAGAAAACAAAAATCCCCGATTCCCAAAAAGATGTTCGTCGTCGTGCGAAGATTGGTGCGCAAAATCCGCAAAACACAAAACTGCGTATAGAGATTGTGTTACCTAGGGAGATCGTATATCCCTGTTTCCTTGCAGATCCTCAGGAGAGGGTGAAGGAGGTCAAGCGTCCTCCTCTCTAGCGGTGATCCACACAGCAGGGTTGCGACGACGCTCCTCAAAACTCCAGGCCTACTCTGAGGTGGAGAGGGAGAGGAGAATAGGAAGGGCAAGCAAAGACTCTAGCCTATGAGGCTGTGAATCCCTCCTATTTATAGAGATCCCGTGTCAAAACCCTAATGGGTCCTTTCCCTAGTGGGTATTGGATCTGCATCCAATAAGACAAGGGCTCCGTCGGATATCTCATATCCGAACCTCTACTCATCGCAATGCCTACCATATGTGTGTGACCCTCTAGGCCCAATATCGAGCTGGCCGTGAGTCATACCTGTCAGAACTCCTTCTAACTAAGTGAATTATTATCTCTGTAATAATTCACTCGACTCATCGACTACGGAAGTACTAGGCCACTACGCCGTAGTCCCCAGACGATACAGGGGAATCCAATCCATTGGACCTGTCTGTCCTCAGTTACCATGTACCTATAGTCCCTCATCCATCTAATATCCCAGAGACCGTATATCGAGCATGGTGCTGTCAGACCCATACGGTTTCTACTTGAGTCTCGCTCTAATCGGATTCTCCCGGAGAACTCTTTCTCTCTCAACCCGAATGACCCTGGCCAGGGATTTGTCTGAGCAAGAACACATGGGATATTCCTCTCATGATACCGAGAGTGGATGATCCTCTATCGACACTCAATAGCCCTCGTAAGGTCGACTACCACTCCCAATGACCAGCTGTACTAGATCTGGGAACAGCCAAACCTATAAGTCTGGTATCAAAGAGTGGAGCACTCATACAGGACATCCTTGGTGTCTCAAGTCTAAGAACCAGATACACCACTAGGACTACGGAATCGTTGTCTGACAATAAGGCATCATCAACCATCCAGTATTCCGTAAGCGGATCAATCAGTGAACTCATTCTCCAATGAGCACCTGTACTGTATCCCTAGTGTCCCTACACGAGCAGCTATGAGACTAGCTGCATCCATCATATGGACGGGTATACAGTACACCAGTCTATCCGGTTATCACGATGTCCCTCTCGAGTAACCTATGACCGGGATTATTTAGGATATGTGTTTAAAGGTGAATCGATCTCATTATTGTGATCTCATCACGATCCGATTCCCATTGCACAAATCCAAGGACATCACAATATATATATGCATTTATGCAATAGTTATAAAGTGATATACGCCAAAATATAATAAGCAAAAAGATTCTGTATCAAGTCACACGTGCCATCACTCACGTGATTGGCTTGCTGGGCACCTATGACTAGCAACCACCACCTAACACCTGACACTGGGTGGTACCACCATCCGACAAAGCTCAGAGACCGAGCTCTAGTGATACCACCGCTGGCAAGATTAATTGCCAGTGTTACCATCGCCCAATCTGGGCGGTACCACCGCCCAGACCACTTAGGAGACTAGGTCTCCCAAGCGGTGCCACCGTCGGCAATGTTTTCAAGGGCTGAATGGGCTATTCAATCTGGCCTAATTCACCCCTTTTTAGGGCCCAATTGGCCCCTAACTAAGTTAGTGGGATTGCCTCTCAATCCAAAGTCAATTTATGGACTAACTACAATATTTAAGACAATTTGACAAGGCATCTTGTTCTGGTACGTCAATTGTTTTTCCGATGAGCCTCTGGCAATCTTCGAACAAACTGCTGGCAATGTTCCGGTGGACTCTCGGCAAGCTCCTGAACTTTACAACGATCTTCTTGGTGAGTTTCGACGAGCTTTTTAGGCAAGCTCCTCGACTTCTCGGTATTGAATCTCGAATTTTGATGATGAAGTCAATTGTCATTTGGTTATCTAATCCGTATATTGAGATAAGTGTGTAGGATTAACTACGATGGCAGTAAGACATGCAGCAGGTGTTAAGTCGGAGTCAAGACCAAGATCACGTTGGGGGTTCGAGAGTTCGTCGGAAGTCCGGACGGTCGTCGGTGGTTCTGCGGGAACAATCCAAGAAGTCCAGGAGCTTGCCAAAGAAGCTCATCGGAACTGGCCAAGAGGATCGCCGCAAGTCTAGGAGTTTTTCGGGAGTCCGCCGGAGCATCACTGAGGGTTCGTCGGATGTTCGCCAGAAGAAGCGATTGACGCACCGGAACACGATCTGCAGTATTAATGTCTTAATTGTCATAGTTAGCATGTAGATTAAGTTAGGATTGTGAGGTGATCCCATTCACTTAATCTGGGGCCAATTGGGCCCATGGTAGACCCAAATTAGGTCGAATGGATCAGCCCATTCGGACCTAGAATTCCTGGCCGACGGTGGCACCGCCCAGGAGACTAGGTCTCCCAAGAGTTCTGGGCGGTAGTACCGCCCCTGTCAAGCGGTGGTACCGCCGACAGTTATTACTGCCAGCGGTGGTACCGCCCCTATCAAGCAGTGGTACCGGTTGGGCTCAGTCTCCGAACGATGTCAGGCGGTAGTATCACCCAAACTGAGCGGTAGTATCGCTCAGTGATAGATGACAAGCAGTAGTACCGCCCAATTATGGCAGTGGTGCCGCTAGGACCCTGGAAATCCGGGAATGGATACTTTTGAGCTTCGAATTCAAACTGATTGGGGCCTATATAAACCCCACTCTTTCCTGCATGAAAGGGCACCAAAAGCTTGCTTTTATTCAGAGTATTAGAGAGCTTAAAAGTGTTGTAAAAGGCTAGAGTTCCTCTCCCTCTTTTCTTTCTAAGTATTGATCATTCAAGAGAGGAGTGAAAACTTGTAAGGGTTGTCTCCTAAGCCCGTAAAAAGGAGAAAAGCTGTAAAAGGGTGGTTGGCCTTCACCTATTGAAGCAAGGCCTCTAGTAGACGTCGGTTACTGTTGAATCTCGGATTTTGATGATAAAATCAATTGATAGGTTAATTGATCTAATCCATATTATTGAGTTAAGTGTGCAGGATTAACTACGATAACCAGAAAACATAAAGCAAGAATACCGGAGTCAAGTTCGATGGACGTTTGAGAGTCCGAAGAATCGTCGGAGATTCTGCCGGAACCAACCGAGAAGAAATCGGGAACTTGTCGGAATTTTTGAAAGTTCGCCGAAGAGATCGTCAGAGGTTCGCGGAGATCACCAAGAAGGCTCGGCTACTCATTGAAGTCATCACAAGATTAGGAGCTTGCTGGGAGTCCGTCGGAAGAAGTTCGTCGGAAAGCTCGCCGGAACAAGACTCGACGTTCGCGGTTAAAAACTTGCTTAGGATGTTTTTAGTTATGTAGTTCACTTGTAATTAGGATTAGGATTAAGAGATAATCTATATCCTGGTTAGGAGCCAACTAGGCCCAAAATTAGACTTGGTTTGGGCTAAATTTAAAGCCCAACCAGTGAACCGAAGGGTCTGGCGGTGGCACCGCCAGACTGGGCGGTGGCATCGCCAGTCCACTATCAGTGTCAGAAACTGACAGGCGGTGGCACCGCCACTGACAGGCGGTAGCACAGCTAGCATAGAGAACCAAAGAGAATTCAAATTTTGGAGCCCAAATTTGAATCCTCTTGAGGCCTATAAATACCCCTCAAATCTCAGCTGAGACAACAACTTTTTGAGAAGCAATTGATTGAGAGAAAGGTCTTAGAAAAGTCTTAGCTAGTCTTGTTTTCAATTTGCTAGTGTTCACCTCCTTCTTTCTTGCTGAAAATCTGTAAGAGAGTGAACCGCTTGTAAAAAGTTGTAAGAGGGGTACTTACCCTTCCCCTTCAAGAGATTTGCTAGTGGAAGGTGGGAGCCTCATCGAAGAGGGGCCTCGCAAGTTGATGTAGGTCATTTGACCAAACCACTTTAAAATCGGCGTGATCTCTAGTTTGCATTTACTTATTGTCATTTATATTACTGCAAACCATTTGCACTTTGATGCTCTACTTCTTTGTCTCCTTCTTACGTATCTCTTCAAGTTAAAATGCAATCGAAACAGTTTTCAAACGAAACGTTGCTTTTATCGAACGAAGTTTCCGAAAGTGTTTAAATCGTCAAAAGTTTATCATACTTTACCGCTGCACTAATTCACCCCCCCCCCCATCTTAGTGCCGCTCCGATCCTAATAATTGGTATCAAAGCAAGGCTCACTCTCATATTTGGTTTGATACCCAAGAGAGATGGCTTACTCCGGCATACATGAGGGTCATTCTATCACACGTCCACCCTTGTTTAATGGGTCGGATTATACTTATTGGAAGACTCGTATGAGGATCTTCCTCATTTCCATGGATTTCGAGCTTTGGACTATTGTTGAAAACGGATTTCAAAAATCTTCTCTTCCAATGAGCGAATGGAATGAATCGGAGAAGAAGGTTTTTGCTTTAAACGCAAAGGCTATGAATGCCTTGTTTTGTGCACTAGACAAAAATGAATTTAATCGTGTTTCAATTTGTGATTCGGCTTTTGATATTTGGAGAACTCTTGAGGTCACTCATGAAGGCACTAGCCGAGTGAAAGAGTCCAAAATCAACATCCTTGTGCACTCTTACGAACTTTTCCGAATGAAACCAAGTGAGTCCATCGGAGACATGTACACCCGATTCACGGATGTCATCAATGGACTCAAAGCTCTTAGTAAAGATTTTACTAACTTTGAACTAGTAACTAAAATCTTAAGATCCCTCCCTAAAAGTTAGGATCCAAAAGTAACTGCCATTCAAGAGGCTAAAGACCTTAAAACATTCCCTCTTGAAGAACTCATTGGGTCTCTAATGACCTACGAAATGACATGTCAAGCTCATGACAAGCTCGAGAACCCCCTTCCAAAGAACAGGAAGGATATGACACTCACATCACAAGAAGACCACTTGAAAGGAATATCAAGTGATGAGGACAATGACAATGACATTGTACTTTTGACTCAAAAATTTAAAAAATATTTAAGAAAGAATAAATTTAAAAATAATACAAAAAATAAATTCAAACACAAGAAGGACCAAGTAATTTGCTATGAGTGCAAAAAACCGGGACACTACAAGAACGATTGCCCTCAAGCCAAAAAGAGAACATCAAAGAAGAAGGTGCTCAAGGCAACGTGGGATGATTCAAGCGCGTCCAAAGAAGAGGAGTCCAACACTGAGCAAGTTGCTCGTTACGCCCTAATGGCAATCGGAGAAGAGGTAACGGATTTAATTGATGCAGATTTACCTTATCATGAATTATTAAATGCTTTCCATGAGTTATTCGATGAATGTAAGACAATTAGTAGAAAATATAAATTGCTAAAAAAGGAGCATGATAGTCTCACTTGTGATATCGATAAATTAAAAACTGAATATCATGATAGTTTAGCTCCATGTATAAAATGTCATGATCTAGAATCTCTCCAAAAGGAGAATTTGCTATTTAAGGACACCTTGAAGAAATTTGAGGTTGGTAGTAAACTTTGAACATGATCCTTACAAATAAGGGTCACGTTCCTAAAAGAAGTGGAATCAGATTTGTGAGAAGTCCTCACCAAAATCCAACCACCTTCATTAAAGGTCCCGTCTTACATGTTCGGCACCAAAGCAATTGCAACTTTTGTTGCAAATATGGACATAAAACTTATAAATGTGCATTCAAGAAAATTAGTCCGAACAAACTAATTTGGGTTCCTAAAGGAACCATGATCAATTCTATGCAATATGATGAACAAGTTAAATCAGTTTTTAAGGCACCCAAAAGAAAATGGGTACCTAAAAATAATCCCTTCTTGTAGAAACATACACCATCACAAGCTAGGAGCAAGCGATGGTATCTAGATAGTGGATGCTCAAGACATATGACTGGAGATCCATCTCATTTCTCTATGCTCACTAGCAAAGAAGAAGGGTACGTCACCTTCGAAGACAACAACCAAGGCAAAATCATTGGCAAGGGAACCATAGGTAACAAATTAAAATTTTCTATTGATGATGTCTTACTAGTTGATGGATTGAAACATAATCTCTTGAGTGTTAGTCAATTGTGCGATAAAGGTTATATCGTTAGATTTGAATCAAATGTGTGTATTATAGAAAAACCAAACCATAACATAACTATGATTGCATTAAAACAAAATAATGTCTACACCATCAACCTTGATGAACTAAGTAATGAAATGTGCTTCTCCGCTTTAAATGATGATGCTTGGCTTTGGCATAGGAGACTAGGCCATGCAAGCATGAAACTAATATCTAAGATCTCATCTAGAGAATTAGTGCGAGGAATTCCAAATATAAAGTTTATTAAGGACAAAGTATGCGATGCATGTCAACTAGGTAAACAAATAAAAACTAGTTTCAAACCAAAAACTCAAATTAGCACCACTAGACCATTACAATTGATTCATTTGGACTTATTTGGACCAATTGACACGACAAGTCTAGGGGGAAGTAAATATGCGTTTGTAATTGTGGATGACTATACTAGATACACTTGGACCTATTTCTTAGCTCACAAAAGTGATTGTTTCAAGTGTTTCTCTAAATTTTGTAAACTCACTCAAAACGAAAAAGGTTTCATGATTTCATCAATTCGGAGTGATCACGGTGGCGAATTTCAAAACCGTGACTTTCAAAATTTTTGTGAAGTTAATGGATACAATCACAACTTCTCCACTCCGAGGAATCCCCAACAAAATGGAGTAGTTGAAAGAAAAAATCGAAACCTACAAGAAATGGCAAGAACGATGTTAAATGAACATAGTTTACCTAAGTATTTTTGGGCCGAAGCCGTAAATACGGCTTGCTACATCATGAATAGAGTCCTAATAAGACCATCTCTATCAAAAACTCCCTATGAATTATGGAATAACAAAAAACCAAATATTTCCTATTTTAAAGTTTTCGGTTGTAAATGCTTTATTTTGAATGAAAGGGATGCCTTAGGAAAATTTGATGCTAAATCCGATGAAGGCATCTTTCTTGGTTACTCTTCTGTTTCTAAGGTTTTTCGGGTTTTTAACAAAAGAACCATAGTAATAGAAGAGTCTATTCATGTAGTTTTTAATGAAATTTCTAATTTAAAGAAAAATGATTTTGATGATGATCTTGGTTTTGATAATTTGAATTTAAATGAACCCCCTACTCAAAATAGCAACTTGGATGCACCTTCTTCCGAAATTTTCTTACCCAAGGAATGGAAGTATATAGATGCTCATCCAAAGGAGCTAATTATAGGAGATACATCAAAAGAGGTTCAAACTCGTTCCGTTTTCAAGAATTTTTGTGCTAAAGCCGCCTTCAGTTCTCAAGTCGAACCTAAATGCATTGACGAGGCCATAAAAGATGATTTTTGGGTTATTGCAATGCAAGAGGAATTAAATCAATTTGAGAGGAATAAGGTATGGAAGCTTGTTCCTAGACCTAGTGACCATTTAGTCATTGGTACTAAATGGGTCTTTAGAAACAAGCAAGTCAAAAATGGTATCGTGGTTAGAAACAAGGCTAGATTAGTGGCCAAAGGTTTCAACCAAGAAGAAGGTATCGATTACGAAGAAACCTTCGCTCCCGTGGCTCGATTAGAAGCCATAAGGATGCTCCTTGCCTATGCTAGTAGTAATAATTTTAAACTGTTTCAAATGGATGTCAAAAGTGCTTTCTGGAATGGTTTTATTTTCGAAGAAGTATATGTCAAACAACCTCCCGGATTTGAAAATTCTCTTCTTCCTAACCATATATTCAAATTGACTAAGGCTCTCTATGGCTTGAAACAAGCTCCTAGAGCTTGGTATGAAAGGCTTAGTTCCTTTCTTATTTTAAATAATTTTAATAAAGGCAAGGTTGATATTACATTGTTTATCAAACATTTTGAAAATAATTTTCTTATTGTGCAAATTTATGTTGACGATATTATTTTTGGCTCTTCGGATGAATCACTATGTGAATCATTTGCCAAATGTATGAGTCATGAATTTGAAATGAGTTTAATGGGTGAATTAACTTTCGTTTTAGGATTACAAATCAAACAACTTAGTGATGGTATATTTCTTAACCAATCTAAATATACATTAGAATTGTTAAAACGATTTAACATGGATAATTCAAAAGCAATAAACACCCCGATGAGTACTTCGACTAAGTTAGATATGGATGAAAATAGTGAAAATTTCGATCAAAAAACATATAGGGGAATGATAGGTAGTCTACTCTACCTCACCGCGACTATACCGGATATTATGTTTAGTGTAAGACTTTGCGCTAGGTTTCAATCTAATCCTAAATTATCTCATCTTAAGAGTGTTAAAAGAATATTTAGGTATATTAAAGGAACTCCAAATTTAGGATTGTGGTATCCAAAATCTGAAAATTTCGATTTAATAGCTTATGCAGATGCTGATTTTGGCAGATGCAGGATAGATAGAAAAAGTACATCCAGAACATGCCAATTTTTAGGACATGCACTTGTTTCTTGGATTCCAAGAAACAAAATTTAGTTGCACTATCTACGGCGGAAGCCGAATACATTGCTGCAAGTGCATGCTGTGCACAAGTTATTTGGATGAAAAATACATTAGAAGACTATAAAATTCACTTCAAAAATGTTCCCATAAAATGTGATAATACTAGTGCCATATGTCTTACCAAAAATCCAATTCAGCACTCTAGAACTAAGCATATCGATATTAGGCATCATTTCATACGCGATCATGTCCTTAACAATAATGTTGTTTTAGAATTTATTGACACAAAGCATCAATTGATAGATATTTTTACAAAAGCCTTAAATGAAGACCAATTTGAATTCATTAGAAGGGAACTAAGCATGTTAAATTGTCCCTGAAAATAAACTTGTTTGAATATATTTGTCGAAAAATGTCTCATCCTTTTCCGTTCTTCTATGGATTTGACTTCATCATTCTCCTTTGATTCAAGATGATATACTAAAGTACGACTCATTATCTTAACCTATCTTGAGTCAAACACCTCAAAAAAAAAAAAAAAAAAATCAAACGCAGCACGCCAGCGGTGGCACCGCCTGAGCGCTCGGGCGCCAGGCAATGGCACCGCTCGGTTTGGTAGTGGCACCGCCTTAGACACCCTATAAATCCCAAATGGTTAGGGCCGACGGTGACACCACCCCCAACCCGTGGAAGCCTTGCTCCAACTCTCCCAAACTCTCTCAATCCCTCATTCTAACCTCTACAAACCTTGGAGAGGGATTCTTGTTGGTCCAAGCTCTCCATCATCCAAGAAACACTCCATAAGGTCAAATCTTCCCTTCCCTTTCTTCTTGTTTTACCTACTCATTACAATTTCATATTTCTTTTATCATTTTGTCTAGAAAATGGCTCCTAAGAGATCAAAAGGGAAAAGGATTGAAGGAGATTCATATGACCATAATCTTTTTAGATCCAAAGAAGAAGCCCTTAGATTTCCAAAATTTGAAACAAGATATATCCATAAGGGTAAACACGTTGATCTTGATGAACTAGGAGACTTAGAACCCATTAGGTGGTTTGCTCATCTAGAGGCCCTACCTCTCTTACAAATAGATGAACCAATTAATCCTAGGTTAGTTAGGCTCTTTTATGTAAACCTATGGGTAGATAACGATAGCCGAAGTACTTACATTTTAGGAACACAAATTAGGATTTCTGATAATACTATTTGTGAACTAATTGGAATCACTGAAAAAGATAGGGGCTGCTATTTTAGAGGAAAATGGGATGTTAATATAATAGGAGCAACTTACACCGAAGCTGTCGAAACCATTTTTGCAAACTCGGACCTCGGAATAATACCTAAGAGTTGCGAACACTTACTATCTTTTAACTCTAAGATTCTTCATCATATCATGACAAGCATACTATTCCCTAAGCAATATCATCTTGATGAAATGAGTCTAATAGAGATAAGCACTATGTATTGGATTATGACCGGTCTGTTAGGATCAAGAGCACTAAGAGGGGGGGGGGGTGAATTAGTGCAGCGGATTAAAACGTTGGTTTTTTAAATCGTTGGCACGATAAAAAAATTGAACTTGAAAAGTTTAACTTAGACGTGTGTTCGTAGAGAAGTGCAGCAAGATTATAAAGTACGTAAGAAAGTTTGCAGTAAGATAAATTACGATAAGTAAACGCAAACCAGAGATTACTCCAATTTTAGAGTGGTTCGGTCAAATGACCTACATCCACTTGCGAGGCCCCTCTTCGATGAGGCTCCCACCTTCCACTAGCAAATCTCTTGAAAGGGAAGGGTAATGTTAGGACTCTAGCTTGGAGAGTCCTAATTTAGAGGGATATTCATGTAAAACTATTAGGACTCTAGCTAGGAGAGTCCTAATTGAGAGGGACATTCTGTTAGGACTCTAGCTAGGAGAGTCCTAATTGAGAGGGGCATTCATGCAGGAGGTTTTTTCTTATAGAAGAATTAGGAGTTGTAAGGGAATAGGAGTCTTGAGTAAGAGTCCTATTAGGAGTTGGTTAGAAGTAAGAGTCTTAAGTAGGAGTCCTATTAGGAGTTAGGGTTTAGAAGCCCTATAAATAGCCATGTATTCCTTCTCTTTTCTTAAGCAATAGATGAATCTTTTCTGCAGCCTTTGAGCAGCAACTTGGAGGGAGGAACCCCTATAGAGTTCCAAGGAGGCCGATCCCCTAAAGCAACTTGGAGGGAGGAACCCCTATAGAGTTCCAAGGAGGCCGATCCCCTAAAGAGATCAACCCCAAGTTTAGAATCTGCATGGGTTCTAACACCTGGTATTAGAGCAGCATTCTTGGCATCTCGCTGCCCTTCCACTGCCATCCATCAGCCCTCCACAACTGCCCAAAGCAATTCCCACAATTGCTTAAAAGTTCGTCACCAAATTCCGCCATCATCTCCACCACCGCGGATCATCCTTTGATCTCCCCGTGAATTGCAACAGGTTCTGGTTTCCTACCTTACTGCTGCTGCAATTTAGTTATCCTTATTTGAAAATCCAAAAAAAAAAAAACTGTTCCTATATTGCTGCATAAACCTTTTGTCACAAAGTTTCATCTCTATGACGAAAGATACATTGTAGAATTCCAACCGCATAGTACCATCTTTTTGATCTTGCTACTATGCTTTTTCTATTCAAATTTCTATGAAATTTTTATGACATCTTTGACACTTTCTAACAGCAGATTTTCCTTTCGTTTTTTCAAAAAATTCTCAATATAAACTATTGATCTTTTACGTCAAATCTGCTATACTAGAAAATCTGCACTGTAAAATTTCAGCCGCATAGTACTGTTTGTTTGATCTTGATACTACATTGTTTCTATCCAAATCTCTACAAAATTTTTATGATAGCTTTGATACTTCTTAACAGTGGATTTCCCTTTGGTTTCATCAAAAAATTCTCAATATAAACCAATGATCTTTTATGTCCAATCTGCTATACCTAAAAATCTGTGCTGCAGAAAATTTCAGCTGCATATTGTTGTCTTAACCCATCTATTTGCAATCTTTTTTGATTGAAATTTCTTATACACTTCATAGATCATCTTGGCTTCCATCTAAGATTTATCTATCAAGAAATTCATCTCTAAAAATGATTTTATGTTGCTGCAAATTTTCGTCGTAACCCGCTGAAATTTTTCGACGAGAATTCTGCAATCTCAACTTGCACCAATTTCCTTACTGTTATACTGTCAAAATTTTCTTGATTAAATTAGATATCCTTGCTGTCATATAAACTGTGATTTTGCTATCAATTCCCTCCTCAATTATCTTGAGTTTTTGGTGGAAATTACGTCGAGAAACCGTTGTTTCTTCGATGACAATTCTACTCTTACAAGACAACACATACTTGCTGCAACTTCCACTGATTTCTATCAAACCTTTGCTACCATCTACCACAGATCCAAAACATTCATCTATAGCCCTAAAACTCCACTAAACCACACTCTCAAACTACACCCAAAACATCCACAAAACAAGCCTAAATCGTAGCCTACATCCATCGATCCACCAATCCTTTCGACCATCACTTCTCTCAACTATACATGCCTTTAACCTGACGACAAAAGAGAGATCTTAATATCATAGATTTGGAGGTATATACAATGGCATCTAAGGAGGCAATCAATGCTAAATTCGAAGCCTTGGAGGTGCGAATGGAGGATAAGATTCGGACGCTCTTTACCGAACTCAGATTGGGCCGACCACTAAGCCCGAAAAAATCATATCACGGAGAGAGCTTTGCCCAATCGCACCAGGCTCAAAGAGATGAGTTCCAAGGGAGGGGAGGCTCTATGACTGAACCCAACTATCCATGCATGAGAGTGGACTTCCCTAGATGGGATGAAGGAGACCCGATTGGTTGGATCTCGCGCGTGGAGCGATATTTTCAGTACCACAAAACCGCGGATGCATCTATGGTGAAAATTGCAGCTATACATCTTGAAGGGGATGCTATACAGTGGTTTGACTGATTTGAACATACTTATGGAGTCCTTTCATGGCAACAATTCAAAGAAAGACTGCTGATCCGCTTCAGACCAACCGATTACGAGAATATTGATGGACAACTAGCAAAGATCCGACAAACTTCCACCATTCAGGAGTACCAAACCAGGTTTGAAAGGTTATCTAATCAAACTCATGATTAGTCTCAAAAATAACTATTGAGGACCTTCATTGAGGGCTTGAAGCCTGAGATCCGAAGAGAAGTTAAAGCGCGACAACCGTATACGCTTATGGCAACCATCTCTTTCGCACAACATCAAGAGGAGCAATTGAACCATGAAGCTCGGAGGACTAGGGTCACTCCTCAACTAGTAATATTGAAGCCCTTAGCCCTCCCTACTATTGACCAAGTCTCTACACCAAAGAGGTTAACAAGAGAAGAGCTTCGGGAGCCATATACGAAGGGATTATGTTGGCATTGTGATGAGCCGTGGAGCCGTGAGCATCGCTGTAGTAAAGGGAGACTTCTTATGATTGAACCAATAGAAGAAGAGGTCATTGAACATCCAGAAGAGAGCCTTGAACATGAAGAAGAAGATGCAGAAGAAGAGCCACAACCGACTGAAGTTACGGTACATGCACTAGCCGACTACTCAAACCCGCAAACGATGAAAGTTGGAGGCCTTCTCAAACAACAACCAATCACTATTCTCATCGACACGGGCAGTTTTAATAACTTTCTAAATAGTAAGGTTACTATCTAGATGGCCTTACCTATTGATAATTGTAGCAGGTTTGACGTTAAGGTCATCGACGGACGGATTTTGAATTGTGATCGTAGGCGCCCGCAGGAGAAACTATTGCTGCAGGACCAAGAGATAATTGTAGATTTCTTCCTTTTCCCTCTTGATGATCATGAGGCCATGCTCATAATTAAATGGTTGACGACATTATGTGATATTTCTTAGAATTTTATGCAACTAATTATGAAATTTTACAGTAAGGAGAAGCAAGTGATACTGAACGGGAAACGTGAGGGTGACATAACGACGATTTGCACACAACAAATGAAGAAGGTTTTGCATAAAGCATGCAGCGGCCTTTTGGTACATCTTGAGCAGCAAACTAAGGGAGAGCCAATAGAATTTGAAGATCCAAACCTACTTCCTTTGCTTGCTGAATTTTCAGATATATTTGACGAACCGCACAACCTATCTCTTACCAGTCGGCATGATCATTATATAACGATTCTTTCAGGCAAACCTCCAGCAAATACTCGGCCATATCAGTATCTACATTTCTAGAAGGATAAAATAGAAAGGATTGTAAAAGAGATGCTCGAAACAGGAGTTATTCGGCCAAGTTGCAACTTCTACTCTTCACCGGTGCTACTTGTACGCAAGAAGGACGGAACATGGCGAATATGCATTGATTATCGAGCTCTCAATGGCATAACCATCAAGAACAAATACCTTATTCCAATAGCAGATGAATTGCTAGATGAAAAGGAGCACAAATCTTCGTGAAGCTGGACCTTCGATCCGGGTATTATCAAATACGAGTGTATGAAGAAGTCATACCGAAAACCGCCTTTCGAACACACAACGGCCACTACGATTTTTTACTTTCTTCAACAAAAGGTGAAATATCTTGGGCATATCATATCAGAGGAAGGTGTGATGGTGGACCCCTTCAAAATTGAAGCAATGCAAAACTGGCCTACCCCAAGAAACATAAAATTGCTACATGGCTTTTTGGGTTTAACAAGCTACTACCATAAGTTCATGAAAAACTATGGAAAGATCAGTGCACCACTTACTTCCTTACTAGAAAAAGATGTCTTCCAATGGTCGGATAGAGCCTCCACTGCCTTCGACAAACTTAAGACAGTCATAACGACGACGCCGGTGCTAACACTTCCAGATTTTAACCAACCCTTCGTTATTGAGGCCGACGCATCTGGAGTTAGAATTGGAGTCATTCTCATGCAAGATGGTTGACCACTCGTATACACTAGCAAGGCATTATCTCCCTCCCATCAAAATAAGTCAACATATGATAAGGAGATGCTCGCCATTGTGCGCGCAGCAACGAGGTGGAGACCCTACTTGATTGGTCGATGATTTCAAATTAAAACCGACCATAAAAGCCTCAAATACTTTTTGGAGCGAAAGCTATTACCCCCTGAGCAGCAAAAATGGGTAACAAAACTTCTTGGATTTGATTATGAAATAACTTACAAAAGGTGGAAAGAGAATGTTGTTGCAGATGCGCTTTCGCAACTACCTAAGCAAGCTGAATTTTCGATCGTTTTACTTCCAACCAACGACTTCCTTGAGGATATTAAGATGGAATGGTAGGAAGATTTGGAGACCAGTAAGATAAAAAAAAAAAAAAAATTAGAGGAAGCACCAAGCTCCGTGGCTCATTACAATCGGGACTCAAAAGAATTATGCTATAAGGGACGCATTGTGCTTGTGACAAATTCTACTTGCATCTTCAAGGGCAGATTTTGGACAAAGTTATTCCATATACTGGGTACTAAATTGAAAAGGAGTACGACATATCACCCACAAACCAACAGCTAGACGGAAGTTTTAAATAGGTGCTTGGAGACAGCCCAAAGCCACCCAACAAATATGACTACCCAAAGAGAACTCCATACCCAACCAAGTGCCATTATTGATCGACGGATCGTGACTCGACGACGACGACCCACTAATGAAGTGCTAATACAGTGGGCGAATCTACCAATAGAAGATGCCACTTGGGAGAACTATGACGACTTAAAGATCAAATTCTCAGAATTCACGAATCATCAGCCTCGAGGACAAGGCTGATTTGAAGAGGGCGGGTCTATTAGGACTCTAGCTTGGAGAGTCCTAATTTAAAGGGACATTCATGTAAAACTATTAGGACTCTAGCTAGGAGAGTCCTAATTGAGAGGGACATTCTGTTAGGACTCTAGCTAGGAGAGTCCTAATTGAGAGGGGCATTCATGTAGGAGGTTTTTTCTTATAGAAGAATTAGGAGTTGTAAGGGAATAGGAGTCTTGAGTAGGAGTCCTATTAGGAGTTGGTTAGAAGTAAGAGTCTTAAGTAGGAGTCCTATTAGGAGTTAGGGTTTAGAAGCCCTATAAATAGCCATGTATTCTTTCTCTTTTTTTAAGCAATAGATGAATCTTTTCTACAGCCTTTGAGCAGCAACTTGGAGGGAGGAACCCCTATAGAGTTCCAAGGAGGCCGATCCCCTAAAGAGATCAACCCCAAGTTTAGAATCTGCAAGGGTTCTAATAGGTAAATACCCCTCTTATAACTCTTTACAAGCGGTTCACTCTCTTACAGATTTTCGAGAAGGAAGGAGGTAAACACTAGCAAATTGAAAACAAGACTTTCTAAGACTTTTCTAAGACCTTTCTCTTAATCAATTGCTACTCAAAAAGTTGTGTTCTTAGCTGAGACTTGAGGGGTATTTATAGGCCTCAAGAGGATTCAAATTTGGGCTCCAAAAAATTTGAATTCTCTTATGTTCCCGATGCTGGCGGTGCCACCGCCCAGCCAAGCGGTGCCACCGCCCAGCGCTCGGGTGCTGGGCGGTGCAACCGCCCAGCCCAGGCGGTGTCACCGCCCAGCTCTCGGGTGCTGGATGGTGCAACCGCTCAGTCTGGAGGTTCTACCGCCAGACCCTTAGGTTTACTGGTTGGGCTTTAAATTTAGCCCAAACCAAGTCTAATTTTGGGCCCAGTTGGCCCCTAACCTGGATATAGGATTATCTCTTAATCCTAATCCCAATTACAAGTGAACTACATAACTTAAAAACATCATAAGCATGTTTTCAACCGCGAACGTCGAATCTTGTTCCGGCGAGCTTTCCGAAGAACTTCTTTCGATGGACTTCCAGCAAGCTCCTAATCTTGTGATGACTTTAACGAGTAGCCAAGCCTTCTCGGTGATCTCCGCGAACCTCCGACGATTTCTTCGGCGAACTTCCAAAAATTCCGACACGTTCCCGATTTCTTCTCGGTTGGTTCCGGCAGCATCTCTAATGATTCTTCGATCTCTTAAACGTCCATCGAACTCGACTCCGGTATCCTTGCTTTATGTTTTCTGGTTATCATAGTTAATCCTATACACTTAACTCAATAATATGGATTAGATCAATTAACCCACCAATTGATTATATCATCAAAATCCGAGATTCAACAATCTCCCCCTTTTTGATGATGACAATCAATTGATGACGGAGTTAAACATAACTCCCCCTATCTATATGCCATATTATGAGAAGATAAAAAACACTTGAATTCCATCCCATTGGATTCAAGCATAACCCGATAAGTTCTAACCGTAGAGCTTATCGTAATCCTCATTAAACAATAGTAAGTACGAAACTTCGATGAAAATCATAAGTTAAATGATAAGGGATGAATTTTCCTACGACAGAAGATAAAGATTTTCAATATAAATTTCATGATATAGATGTAAGGCATGCTTTTAATATGATCAATCAATCTTGTGATATTTTCAAGGATTTTGCAAGGCATATAAGACATTTATATCACATAAGCTTTTGTAATTCATATAAGTCATGCTATCGATATGGTGTAAGTCATCACTTAGTCATCACTTCTCCCCCTTTGTCATCAACAAAAAGAGACAAGCCAGCTAATTGATGATCATAGAATTCGCTAAAAATGATCATTGAATCATTAAAAAAAATTTAGCATTTAATAGTAAACAAAATTCATCATTCAAATTTGCCAGAAATAGTTTATCCAAAAGAAATCATCATTTATGCAGATCAAAACAGTAGTTATCTAAAAGGAAGGATCAGTTATCGTTCAAACGATGACAAACTTTGAACTTGTTGTTAAAAGTAAACAGAACAGAATAAAAAGATACATTAATTTAATCCTTAGGAGGTAGTCCACAGTGCTGATACATGATATCTATTTTTTCATTCATTTGTCGTTGTGTCTTCAAAATTTCAACTTGTTGATTTTGAATTTGTTCTTGCTGTGATTTGAGTTGATCTTGCTTGAATTTGATCTGAGACAGTTCCGCCATAATGAGATCTTCAGAGGAGGAAACAGGAGCTGAAGGTGCTGCGCCAAAAAGACTAGGAGGAGGAGATTCATTTCCCCTAAGAATTGGTGTTTCGAGGTGTTCTATTAGTGGAGGAATTGGATCAGTCCTTCTAGGCTGCCTAACCCATATGCCATTGCTAAATGTGCACCTAAGTCTTTTCAGTAGGTTTTTATTTATTATGTTATATCGATCACTTTGAATAGTTTCTTCATCGGGTGGGATGCAAATGTCATAGGCATGAAGAAATCTAGTGATTAACCCCCCATATGGCAACATAGTATCTTTAGCCATAATATCCTGCATGTGTTACCGAATTGAGTACCCAAAATAATTATGCTGACCGGTCATAATCCAATACATGGTACTTATCTCTATTTGACTTATTTCGTCAAGATGAAATTGTTTGGGGAATATGATGCTTGTGATAATGTGATGAAGAATTTTAGAGTTGAAAGGCAGTAAGTGTTCACAGCTCTTGGGTAGGAAGCCAAGGTTTGGATTTGCAAAAATTGTTTCTGCGGCTTCAGTATAGGTTGCTCCTATTGTGTTGACGTCCCATTTACCTTTAAAATAGGATCCCCTATCTTTTTCAGTTATGCCAATTAGCTCACAAACAGTGCTGTCAAATATTCTAATAGGTGTTCCTAGAAGGTAAGTGCTTAGGCTATCGTTGTCCACATATAGGTTGGCATAGAACAATCTAACTAACCGCGGATAGATTGGTTCATCTATTTGTAGTAGAGGTAGAGCTTCTAGGTGTGCAAACCACCTAATGGGTTCTAAGTCCCCTAGTTCATCCAGATCAACGTATTTTCCCTTATGGATATATCGTGTTTCAAATTTTGGAAAGCTAAGGGCTACCTCTTTTGATCTAAAAAGATCATGGTCATATGAATCTCCTTCAATCCTTTTTCCTTTTGATCTCTTAGGAGCCATTATCTAGACAAGATGATGATGAAATTCTGAAAAATAAGCAAGGGAAAGAGAAAAGAAAAGAGGGATTTCAAGTGTTACCTTATAGAGATTATGTTGAGAGATGGAGAGCTTGGACCACCAAGAATCCTTCTTCAATGCTTCTAAGAGTTAGAATGAGGGTTAGAGGGAATGGGAGAGGGTTTTGAGAGCTTTTTCTTCGGGTTGGGGGCGGTGTCACCGCCGGCCCTAACCCCTCGGGTTAATAAGGGTCGCTCGGTCGATGCCACCGCCAAACCGAGCGGTGTCACCGCCTAGCGCCCGAGCGCTCAGGCGATGCTACCGCCGGATCTGGCGGTGCCACCACTGGCATCCCGCGGAGGAAAGAAAAAAATTTTTCTTCCTCCCTTTTGTTTAGCTTCTTCCCTCAAGATAATAAGTTATACTTTAATGGATCATTTTGAATTGAAGAAGAAGGAAGAAATCAAATTCACAAAAGAAAGGAAAAGGACGAGTCATTTTTCGTGAAGCTCATTTTAGGGACAATTTAACATGCCTAATTCCCTTCGGATGAATTCAAATTGGTCTTCATTTAAGGCTTTTGTAAAAATATCTGCTAATTGATGCTTTGTGTCAATAAATTCTAATACCACATTGTTGTTAAGGACATGATCACATATGAAATGATGCCTAATGTCGATATGTTTAGTCCTAGAGTGCTGAATTGGATTTTTGGTAAGACATATGGCACTAGTATTATCACAGTTTAGAGGAATATTTTTCAAGTGAATTCCATAGTCTTCTAGTGTGTTTTTCATCCAGACAACTTGCGCACAACATGCACTTGCAGCAATGTATTCGGCTTCCGTCGTAGATAGAGCTACTGAATTTTGTTTCTTAGATGTCCAAGAAACAAGTGCATGACCTAAAAACTAGCATGTTCCAGATGTACTTTTTCTATCTATTCTGCATCTGCCAAAATCGGCATCTACATAGGCTATTAAATTGAATTTATCTGATTTTGGATACCATAGTCCTAAATTTGGAGTTCCTTTAAGATACCTAAATATTCTTTTAATACTCTTAAGATGAGATAATTTAGGATTAGATTGAAACCTAGCGCAAAGTCCTACATTAAACATAATATCTGGTCTAGTCGTGGTGAGGTAGAGTAGACTACCTATCATTCCCCTATATGTTTTTTGATCGAAATTTTCACTATTTTCATCCATATCTAACTTAGTCGCAGTACTCATAGGGGTGTTTATTGCTTTTGAATTATCCATGTTAAATCGTTTTAACAGTTCTAATGTATATTTGGATTGGTTAAGAAATATACCATCACTAAGTTGTTTGATTTGTAATCCTAAAAAGAAAGTTAATTCACCCATTAAACTCATTTCAAATTCATGACTCATATATTTGGCAAATGATTCACATAGTGATTCATCCGAAGAGCCAAAAATAATATCGTCAACATAAATTTGCATAATAAGAAAATTATTTTCAAAATGTTTAATAAACAATATAGTATCACCCTTGCCTTTGGTAAAATTATTTAAAATAAGAAAGGAACTAAGCCTTTCATACCAAGCTCTAGGAGCTTGTTTCAAGCCATAGAGAGCTTTAGTCAATTTGAATACATGATTAGGAAGAAGAGAATTTTCAAATCCGGGAGGTTGTTCGACATATACTGCTTCGGAAATAAAACCATTCAAGAAAGCACTTTTGATATCCATTTGAAATAGTTTAAAATTATTACTACTAGCATAGGCAAGGAGCATCCTTATGGCTTCTAATCGAGCCATGGGAGCGAAGGTTTCTTTGTAATCGATACCTTCTTCTTGGTTGAAACCTTTGGCCACTAATCTAGCCTTGTTTCTAACCACGATACCATTTTTGTCTTGCTTGTTTCTAAAGACCCACTTAGTACCTATGACTAAGTGGTCACTTGGTCTAGGAACAAGCTTCCATACCTCATTCCTCTCAAATTGGTTCAATTCTTCTTGCATTGCAATGACCCAAAAATCATCTTTTAAGGCTTCGTCAATGCATTTAGGTTCAATTTGAGAAAGGAAAGTGGCGTTAGCACAAAAATTCTTGAAAGAAGAACGAGTTTGAACCCCTTTTGTTGTATCTCCTATAATTAGCTCATTTGGATGAGCATCTACATACTTTCATTCTTTGGGTAAAGAAATTTTGGAAGAAGATGCATTCAAATGGCTATTTTGAGGAGGGGGTTCATTTAAATTTAAATTATCAAAACCAAGATCATCATCAAAATCATTTTTCTTTAAATCGAAAATTTCATTAAAAACTACATGAATAGACTCTTCTATTACTAAGGTCCTTTTGTTAAAGACACGAAAGGCTTTAGAAACGGAGGAGTAACTAAGAAAAATGCCTTCATCGGATTTAGCATCAAATTTACCTAGGGCATCCTTTTCATTTAAAATGAAGTATTTACAACCAAAAACTTTAAAATAAGAAATATTTGGTTTTTTGTTATTCCATAATTCATAGGGAGTTTTTGATAGAGATGGTCTTATTAGGACCCTATTCATGATGTAACAAGCCGTATTTACGGCTTCGGCCCAAAAATATTTGGGTAAACTATGTTTATTTAACATAGTTCTTGCCATTCTTATAGGTTTCTATTTTTTTTTTCAACTACTCCATTTTGTTGAGGATTTCTTGGAGTTGAGAAGTTGTGATTTTACCCATTAACTTCGCAAAAATTTTGAAAGTCACGGTTTTGAAATTCACCACCGTGATCACTCCGAATTGATGAAATCATGAAGTCTTTTTCGTTTTGAGTGAGTTTACAAAATTTAGAGAAACACTTAAAGCAATCACTTTTGTGAGCTAAAAAATAGGTCCAAGTGTATCTAGAGTAGTCATCCACAATCACAAAAGCATATTTGCTTCCACCTAGACTTGTTGTATCAATTGGTCCAAATAAGTCCAAATGGATCAATTGTAACGGTCTAGTGGTGCTAATTTGATTTTTTGGTTTGAAGCTTGTTTTTATTTGTTTGCCTAGTTGACATGCATCGCATACCTTATCCTTAATAAACTTCATATTCGGAATCCCTCGTACTAATTCATGAGATGAAATTTTAGATATTGTTTTCATGCTTGCATGGCCTAATCTCCTATGCCAAAGCCAAGCATCATCATTTATGGCGGAGAAACACATTTCATTACTTAGTTCATCAAGATTGATGGTATAGACATTATTTTGTTTTAAAGCAATAATAGTCATGTTATGATTTGGTTTTTCAATAATGCACATATTTGATTCAAATCTAACGATATAACCTTTATCGCATAATTGACTAATGCTCAACAGATTATGTTTCAATCCATCAACCAGTAACACATCATCAATAGAAAAACTTGATTTGTTACCTATGGTTCCCTTGCTAATGATTTTGCTTTTGTTGTTGTCTCCGAAGGTGACATAGCCTTCGTCCATGCTAGTGAGCTTGGAGAATTGGGATGGATCTCCGGGCATATGCCTTGAGCATCCACTATCAAGATACCATCTCTTGCTCCTAGCATGTGATGGTGTATGTTTCTACAAGAAGGAATTATTTTTAGGTACCCATTTACTTTTGGGTGCCTCAAAAACTAATCTAACTTGTTTATCATGTTGCATAGACTTGATCATGGTTCCTTTAGGAACCCAAATCAATTTGTTCGGACTAATTTTCTTGAATGGACATTGGTAAGTTATATGTCCATATTTGCAACAAAAGTTACAATTGTTTTGGTGTTGAACATGTAAGATAGGACCTTTAATGAAGGTGGTTGGATTTTGGTGAGTACTTCTCACAAATCCGATTCCACTCCTTTTAGGAACGTGACCCTTATTTGTAAGGATCATGTTTAAGGACTTGCTACCGACCTCGAATTTCTTCAAGGTGTCCTTAAGTACCAAGTTCTCATTTTGGAGAGTTTCTAGATCATAGCATTTAGCACATGGAGCTAGACTATCATGATATTCAGTTTTTAATTTATCAAAATCACAAGTAAGACTATCATGCTCCTTTTTTAGCAATTTGTATTTTCTACTAATTGTCTTACATTCATCAAATAACTCATGGAAGGCATTTAATAATTCATGATAAGGTAAATCTGCATTAATTAAATCCGTTACCTCTTCTTCGAAGGCCATTAGGGCGTAATGAGCAACTTGCTCGGTGTTGGACTCCTCTTCTTCGGACGTGCTTGAATCATCCCATGTTGCCTTGAGCGCCTTCTTCTTTGATGCTTTCTTTTTGGCTTGTGGACAATCGTTCTTGTAGTGTCCCGGTTTCTTGCACTCATAGCAAATTACTTGGTCCTTCTTGTGTTCGAATTTATTTTTTGTATTATTTTTAAATTTATTCTTTCTTAAATATTTTTTAAATTTTTGAGTCAAAAGTGCAATGTCATTGTCATTGTCCTCATCACTTGATGTTCCTTTCAAGTGGTCTTCTTGTGATGTGAGTGCCATATCCTTCCTATTCTTTGGAAGGGGTTTCTCGAGCTCGTCATGAGCTTGACATGTCATTTCGTAGGTCATTAAAGACCCAATGAGTTCTTCAAGAGGGAATGTTTTAAGGTCTTTGGCCTCTTGAATGACCGTAACTTTTGGATCCCAACTTTTTGGGAGAGATCTTAAGATTTTAGTTACTAGTTCAAAGTTAGTAAAACCTTTACCAAGAGCTTTGAGTCCATTGATGACATCCGTGAACCGGGTGTACATGTCTCCGATGGACTCACTTGGTTTCATTCGAAAAAGTTCGTAAGAGTGCACAATGATGTTGATTTCGGACTCTTTCACTCGGCTAGTGCCTTCATGAGTGACTTCAAGAGTTCTCCAAATATCAAAAGCCGAATCACAAATTGAAACGCGATTAAATTCATTTTTATCTATTGCACAAAACAAGGCATTCATAGCCTTTGCATTTAAAGTAAAAACTTTTTTTTCCGATTCATTCCATTCGCTCATCGGAAGAGAAGATTTTTGAAATCCATTCTCGACAATAGACCAAAGCTCAAAGTCCATAGAAATGAGGAAGATCCTCATGCGAGTCTTCCAATATGTGTAGTCCGACCCATTAAACAAAGGTGGTTGTGTAATAGAATGGCCCTCTTGCATGCCGGAGTAAGCCATCTCTCTTGGGTATTAAACCAAATATGAGAGATAACCTTGCTCTGATACCAAATGTTTGGATCAAGAGCACTAAGAGGGGGGGGGTGAATTAGTGCAGCGGATTAAAACATTGGTTTTTGAAATCGTTGGCATGATAAAAAAATTGAACTTGAAAAGTTTAACTTAGACGTGTGTTCGTAGAGAAGTGTAGCAAGATTATAAAGTACGTAAGAAAGTTTGCAGTAAGATAAATTGCGATAAGTAAACGCAAACCAGAGATTACTCCAATTTTAGAGTGGTTCGGTCAAATGACCTACATCCACTTGCGAGGCCCCTCTTCGATGAGGCTCCCACCTTCCACTAGCAAATCTCTTGAAAGGGAAGGGTAAATACCCCTCTTACAACTCTTTACAAGCGGTTCACTCTCTTACAGATTTTCGAGAAGGAAGGAGGTGAACACTAGCAAATTGAAAACAAGACTTTCTAAGACTTTTCTAATACCTTTCTCTTAATCAATTGCTGCTCAAAAAGTTGTGTTCTCAGCTGACACTTGAGGGGTATTTATAGGCCTCAAGAGGATTCAAATTTGGGCTCCAAAAAATTTGAATTCTCTTATGTTCCCGATGCTGGCGGTGTCACCGCCCAGCCAAGCGGTGCCACCGCCCAGCGCTCGGGTGCTGGGCGGTGCAACCGCCCAGGCCAGGCGGTGTCACCGCCCAGCTCTCGGGTGCTGGGCGGTGCAACCGCCTAGACCAGGCGGTGTCACCGCCCAGCTCTCGGGTGCTGGACGGTGCAACCGCCCAGTTTGGAGGTTCCACCGCCAGACCCTTAGGTTTACTGGTTGGGCTTTAAATTTAGCCCAAACCAAGTCTAATTTTGGGCCTAGTTGGCCCCTAACCCGGATATAGGATTATCTCTTAATCCTAATCTCAATTACAAGTGAACTACATAACTTAAAAACATCATAAGCATGTTTTCAACCGCGAACGTCGAATCTTGTTCTGGCAAGCTTTCCGAAGAACTTCTTTCGATGGACTTCCAGCAAGATCCCAATCTTGTGATGACTTTAACGAGTAGCCGAGCCTTCTCGATGATCTCCGCGAACCTCCGACGATTTCTTTGGCGAACTTCCGAAAATTCCGACACGTTCCCGATTTCTTCTCGGTTGGTTCCGGCAACATCTCCGATGATTCTTCGGTCTCTTAAACGTCCATCGAACTTGACTCCGGTATCCTTGCTTTATGTTTTCTGGTTATCGTAGTTAATCCTGCACACTTAACTCAATAATATGGATTAGATCAATTAACCCACCAATTGATTATATCATCAAAATCCGAGATTCAACACGGTCAACATAATTGTTTTGGAAACTCAATACGGCAACACATGCAGGATATTATAGCTAAAGATATTATGTTGCCATATGGGGGGTTAATCACTAGATTTCTTCGTGCTTATGACATTTGCATCCCACCCGATGAAGAAACAATTCAAAGTGATAGATATAACATCATCAATAAAAATCTACTAAAGAGACTTAGGTGGACATTTAACAATGGAATATGGGTAAGGCAACCTAGAAGGACTGATCCTATTCCTCCACTAGTAGAACAACCAGAAACACCAATTTTTTGGGGAAATGAATCTCCTCCTCCTAGTCCCTTTGGTGCAGCACCTTCAGCTCCTGTTTCATCCTCTGAAGGACTCATTATGGCAGAACTGTCTCAGATCAAATTCCAACAAGACCAACTCAAATCGCAGCAAGAACAAATTCAACTCCAGCAAATTAAAATTTTGAAGGAACTACGACAACTAAATCAAAAAATAGATGTTATGTATCAGCACTATGGATTACCTCCTAAGGATTGACGTATCTTTTTATTATGTTTTGTTTACTCTTAATATCAAGTTCCAAGCTAGTCATATTTTGAACGAAAACTAAACCTTCTTTTTAAATGTATTTTTAAAATTCTAGATATATGCTTCTAGATGAATGCTGATTTTTCCTTTTAAGATGAATTTTTAAAAGTATTTTTGGCAAATTTGAATGATTAATCTTAATGCTGAATTCTTTCTCTAATGATTTTATGATCACAAATTGCGTGCTTCAAAGTCTCGTCTCCTTTTTTTTTTTTTTGATGACAAAGGGGAAGAAAAGTGATAACCTGTACCATTTTGATAGCATGACTTATATGAATTGCAAAAGCTTGTGTGATACGAATGTCTTATATGCCTTGCAAAATCTTTGAGAATATCGCAAGATTGATTGATCATATTGAAAGCATGCCTCACATCTATATCATGAAATTCATGTTGAAAATCTTTATCTCCTATCATAGTAAAAATTGCCCTTATCATTCGACTTAAAAATAATTTTCATCGAAGTTTCGTAGTTACTATTGCTTAATGAAAATAACGATAAGTTCTACGGTTAGAACTTATCGATTCATGCTTGAATTCAATGAATGGAATTCAAGTGTTTTCATCTTCTCATAATATGACATATAGATAGGGGGAGTTATGTTTAACTCCGTCATCAATTGATTGTCATCATCAAAAAGGGGGAGATTGTTGAATCTCAGATTTTGATGATAAAATCAATTGATGGGTTAATTGATCTAATCCATATTATTGAGTCAAGTGTGCAGGATTAACTACGATAACTAGAAAACAAAAAGCAAGAATACTGGAGTCAAGTTCGATGGACGTTTGAGAGTCTGAAGAATCATCGGAGATGTTGTCGGAACCAACCGAGAAGAAATCGGGAACCTATCGAAATTTTTGAAAGTTCACCGAAGAGATTGTCGGAGGTTCGCGGAGATCACCGAGAAGGCTCGGCTACTCATTGAAGTCATCACAAGATCGGGAGCTTGCTGGGAGTCCGTCGGAAGAAGTTCGTCGGAAAGCTCGTCGGAACAAGACTCGACGTTCACGGTTGAAAACTTGCTTATGATGTTTTTAGTTATGTAGTTCACTTGTAATTAGGATTAGGATTAAGAGATAATCCTATATCCTGGTTAGGGGCCAATTGGGCCTAAAATTAGACTTGGTTTGGGCTAAATTTAAAGCCCAACCAGTGAACCGAAGGGTCTGGCGGTGGCACCTTCAGACTGGGCAGTTGAACCGCCCAGCACCCGAGAGTTGGGCGGTGGCACCGCCAGTCCACTGTCAGTGTCAGAAACTGACAAGCAGTGGCACCGCCAGCATCGGGAACCAAAGAGAATTCAAATTTTGGAGCCCAAATTTGAATCCTCTTGAGGCCTATAAATACCCCTCAAATCTCAACTAAGATAACAACTTTTTGAGAAGCAATTGATTGAGAGAAAGGTCTTAGAAAAGTGTTAGCTAGTCTTGTTTTCAATTTGCTAGTGTTCACCTCCTTCTTTCTTGCTGAAAATCTGTAAGAGAGTGAACCGCTTGTAAAAAGTTGTAAGAGGGGTATTTACCCTTCCCCTTCAAGAAATTTGCTAGTGGAAGGTGGGAGCCTCATCGAAGAGGGGCCTCGCAAGTGGATGTAGGTCATTTGACCGAACCACTTTAAAATTGGTGTGATCTCTGGTTTGCATTTACTTATTGTCATTTATATTACTGCAAACCATTTGCACTTTGATGCTCTACTTCTTTGTCTCCTTCTTACGTATCCCTTCAAGTTAAAACGCAATCGAAACGGTTTTAAACGAAACGTTGCTTTTATCGTATGAAGTTTCCGAAAGTGTTTAAATCGTCAAAAGTTTATCGTACTTTACCGCTGCACTAATTCATCCCCCCCCTCTTAGTGCTGCTCCGATCCTAACAGTTACCTCATCGGAGGAGGAAGCCAAAAGTGGATGTATATTAAGATTGACCGAACCACTCTAAATCTCGATTTACATTTACATTCTGCTTTTTATCTTAACTACAAACTACCTCCATTGCTTTACATCAACTATACTTTCATTCACTCTCAAGTTAAAGATCTTTCTGAAACAGTTTTTATACGAAGTCTTTTTGAACTGACGAAAGTTAGTGCTCTTGATCCTAACAATTGGTATCAGAGCGGGTTCACTCTCAGTTGGATTAAAACCCAAGAGAGATGGCATATGCCGGAAACCATGAGGGTCACTCTATTACACGTCTGCCCATGTTCAATGGGACGGACTACACCTATTGGAAGACCCGAATAAGGATCTTCCTTATTTCCATGGATTTTAAACTTTGGAATATTATTGAAAATGGATTATCAAAGTCTTCTCTTCCTATGATCAATTAGAATGAATTGGAGAAGAAGACTTTCGCTCTAAATGCAAAGGCTATGAATGTCTTATTTTGTGCACCGGATAAAAACGAGTTCAATCGTGTTTCGATTTGTGAAACTACATTTGATATTTGGCATAAACTCGAAGTGACTCACAAAGGCATGAGTAGAGTGAAAGAGTCAAAAATCAATCTTTTAGTACATTCTTATGAATTTTTTCCAATGAAACCGAGCGAGACCATATGGGACATGTATACCCGTTTCACGGATGTCGTCAATGGTCTAAAAGGACTTGGTAAAAGTATTTCAAATTTCGAGCTCATTAATAAAATTCTAAGATCCCTTCCAAAGAGTTGGGACCCTAAAGTCACTGCTATTCAAGAGGCTAAAGATTTAAATAACTTTCCTCTTGAAGAATTAATCAGGTCATTAATGACCTACGAAATGACTTGTAAAGCTCATGAAGAGCATGAGGACACCCTTCCAAAGAACAGGAAGGATATGACACTTAGAACTCAAGAAGACCACTTGAGAAAAAACTCAAGTGATGAGGACTTTGACGATGACTTGGCACTTCTAATAAGGAAATTTAAAAAATTTATTAAAAGAAATAAATTTAAAAATGATACTAAAAATAAATTTGAACCCATAAAGGACCAAGTTATTTGCTACGAATGTAAGAAGCCGGGATACTATAAAATTGATTGTCCCCAAGCCAAGAAGAGAACACCAAAGAAGAAGACGCTCAAAGCAACGTGGGATGACTCAAGTGCATCCAAAGAAGAGGAGTCCAACACCAAGCAAGTTGCTCATTATGCACTCATGCCATTGGAGTGGAGGTATCAAATTTAATTGATACAGATTTATCATTTGATGAATTGTTAAATGCTTTCTATGATTTATTTGATGAATGCAAAATAATTAATAGAAAATATAAATTATTAAAAAAGGAGCATGATATTCTTGTTAGTAATTTTGATAAATTTAAAAATTAAACATAATGATAATTTAGTTCTATGTACGAAATGTCATGACTTAGAAGTACTCTAAAAGGAGAACTTGCTACTCAAGGACACCTTGAAGAAATTCGAGGTTGGTAGCAAGTCCTTGAACATGATCCTTACCGATAAGGGTCACGTTCCTAAAAGAAGTAGAATCGGATTTGTGAGAAGCTCTCACCAAAATCCAACCACTTTCATTAAAGGCCCTATCTTGCATGTTTCACACCAAAACAAGTGCAACTTTTGTTGCAAACATGGACATAGAACTTATCATTGTCCATTCAAGAAGATTATTCCTAATAAATTGATTTGGGTTCCTAAAGGAACCATAATAAATTTCATGCAACATGACAAACAATTTAGATCGATTTTTGCGGCCCCCAAAATTAAATGGGTACCTAAAAATCATCCTTTTTTATAGAAACATATATCACTACAAGCTAGGAGCAAGAGATGGTACCTTGATAGTGGATGCTCAAGGCATATGACCAAAGATCCATCTCA
The DNA here is from genome assembly GCF_036884655.1 of Musa acuminata AAA Group. Classification (NCBI taxonomy): domain Eukaryota; kingdom Viridiplantae; phylum Streptophyta; class Magnoliopsida; order Zingiberales; family Musaceae; genus Musa; species Musa acuminata. The sequence continues at coordinate 14,218,546 of NC_088340.1, forward strand.
ATTCTCTAAGCTCACTAGCATAGATGAAAGCTATGTCACCTTTGGAGACAACAATAAGGGTAAAATCATTAGCAAAGGAACCATAGGTAATAAATCTAACTTCTTTATTAAAGATGTTTTGTTAGTTGATGGTTTAAAACATAACCTCTTAAGCATTAGTCAATTGTGTGATAAAGGATATATCGTTAAATTCGAATCTAATGCTTGCATTATTGAAAAATCACACAAGAACACATCTATGATTGCATTAAAATAAAATAATGTATACACTATTGACATCAGTGATCTTTGCAATAAAATGTATTTTTCGGTTTTGAATGACGATGCTTGGCTTTGGCATAGGAGATTAGGTCATGCTAGCATGAAACTAATCACCCAAATTTCATCTAAAGAACTTGTAAAAGGAATTCCTCATATCAAGTTTATCAAAGATAATGTGTGTGATGCTTGTCAATTAGGAAAACAAACAAAAGGTAGCTTCAAACCTAATAATCAAATAAGCATCTCTAGACCTTTGCAATTGATCTATATGGACTTATTCGGACCAATTTCTACATTAAGCTTAGGAGGTAGCAAATACGCTTTTATTATTGTAGATGATTATAATAGATACACATGGACTTATTTCTTAAAACACAAAAGTGAATGCTTTAGATATTTCACCAAGTTTTGTAAAATTGTTCAAAATGAAAAGGGTGTCATGATTTCATCAATTCGAAGTGATCACGGTGGTGAATTTCAAAACCCTAATTTTCAAAAATTTTATGAATCTAATGGATACAACTATAATTTCTCTGCTCCAAGAAATCCTCAACAAAATGTAGTAGAAAGAAAGAATAGAAATTTACAAGAAATGGTAAGAACCATGTTGAATAAACATAGTCTACCCAAATATTTTTGGGCCGAAGCCGTAAACACGACATGCTATGTTATGAATAGAATTCTAGTAAGACCCTTATTCACCAAAATCCCTTATGAGTTGTGGAACAACAAAAAACCCAATGTTTCATATTTTAAAGTTTTTGGGTGTAAGTGTTTTATATTGAATGAAAAAGATGCCTTAGGAAAATTTGATGCCAAATCCGATGAAGAAATTTTTCTTGGTTATTCCTCGATTTCTAAAGTATTTTGTATCTTCAATAAAAGAACTTTAATTATAGAAGAATCCATTCATGTTGTTTTCAATAAGATTTCTGAAATAAAGAAAAACGATTTTGATGATGATGTTAATTTCGATTCCTTGAATTTAAATGAAACCTCTTCTCCAACTAGCAACTTGGATGCATCCACTTCTGAAACATCCTTACCCAAGGATTGGAAGTATGTAGATGCTCATCCTAAGGAGCTAATCATAGGAGACACATCTAAGGGGGTTCAAACAAGTTCTTCTCTTAAAAATTTTTGTGCAAACGCCTCTTTTCTCTCCTAAATTGAACCTAAATGTATTGAGGAAGCCATGAAAGATGATTCATGGATTATCGCAATGCAAGATGAGTTAAATCAATTTGAGAGAAATGAGGTGTGGAAGCTTGTTCCTATGCCAAATGACCATTTAGTTATTGGTACTAAATGGGTCTTTAAAAATAAGTAAGATGAATCTGGTATCGTGGTTAGAAACAAGGCTAGATTAGTGGCCAAAGGTTTTAACCAAGAAGAAGGTATCGATTACAAAGAAACCTTTGCTCCTATGGCTCAATTAAAAGTCATAAGGATGCTCCTTGCCTATGCTAGTAGTAATAATTTTAAGTTGTTTCAAATGGATGTTGAAAGCACTTTTCTTAATGGCTTTATTTCCGAAGAAGTTTATGTTGAACAACCTCCCGGATTTGAAAATAATAGTCTCCCTAATCATTTGTTTAAATTAACTAAAGCTCTCTATGGTTTAAAATAAGCCCCAAGGACTTGGTATGAGAGACTTAGCTCTTTTCTTATTGAAAATAATTTCTCTAAAGGAAAGGTCGATACTACATTACTTATCAAAAATTTTAAAAATAATTTTCTCATTGTTCAGATTTATATTGATGCTATTATCTTCGGTTCTACGAACGAATCTCTTTGTGAATCTTTTGCTAAAACTATGAGCCTTAAATTTGAAATGAGTTTGATGGAAGAATTAACCTTCTTTTTAGGCTTACAAATTAAGCAACTAAGCAATGACATCTTTATTAATCAAACTAAATATGTTTTAGATTTGCTAAAAGGATTTAATATGGACAGCTCAAAAGCTATCAATACTCCTATGAGCACCTCCACTAAGTTAGAAATTAATGAAAGTGGAAAAAGTTTTGATCAAAAAACTTATAGGGGTATGATAAGAAGTTTACTTTACCTCATTGCAACTAGACTAGATATCATGTTCAATGTAGGACTTTGTACTAGGTTTCAATCGAATTGTAAGATATCTCATCTCAAAGCAGTTAAAAGAATACTTAGATATCTTAAAGGTACCACAAATCTAGGATTATGGTATCCAAAATCTGAGAATTTTGAGCTAATTGTTTATGTTGATGCGGATTTTGCTGGGTGTAGACTAGATAGAAAAAGCACATCAGGAACATGTCAATTTTTAGGACATGCCCTTGTTTCTTGGAAATATAAGAAACAAAACTCGATTGCACTATCAACAATCGAAGCTGAATATATTGTAGCTAGTGCATGCTGTGCATAAGTTGTATGGATGAAAAACACCTTAGAAGATTATATAGTTCATCTTAAAAATATTTTCATTAAATGTGATAACACAAGTGCAATATGCTTAACAATAATCTCATTCAACACTCAAGAACAAAGCATATTGATATTAGACATCACTTTATACAAGATCATGTCACTAATCATGATGTAATTATAGAGTTCATTGATACTAAACATCAACTAGCTGATATTTTTACAAAGCCTTTAAGTGAAGAACAATTTGATTTCATTAGAAGAGAATTAGGAATGTTGATTTGTCTGAATGCATGAACTTATTAAATTGGTTTTTCGGACTTTCTTGATTCTATAATCAATCACTTAATGCTGAAAATCTTATAATACAAATTTTACATGACTATATGCTTCAATAACATGTTGGAAATTGTGTCTTGATTCCCATGATGATAAGTATGTTTTACCTTCATGATTGTGTTTGAAAAGCTATAGCAAAACCTTGTTTGAATGCATGAATTTGTTAAACTTCATTTTCGGACTTTCTTGATCCTAACAATGCATAATTTTGTATTTCTCTTCCGGATTAAATGTATTTCTTGGATAGAGCTTTCTTGAGCCTATGTCATATCAAGTTTATTTCATATCAATGCTCTATGATTTTTGACATATGAAATTGATTAACAAATGCATCTCTCATGGATTTACCTTGTGAAAAATGAATTTTAATCGAGAAATGGATTTGATGAAATGAATTCCTTCTTGATAAAGGAAGACCTTTTTTTTTAATGAACACTTGCAAGAATTTAATTTCATATGTATATCTTGATTCTTGTAAAATGAAGCATGATTTAATCTCTTATCATTTTTAACTTCATTCAAAGTTAGTTCATAATGGCTTTTCTCCGTCATGCAAAATGTTAATGACAAATAAGGAAGAAGTAATGAAAGCTATCTCCTTAATGGACTTTTGAATGATTCCATGTCATGATTGCTTGAAAAATAATTTGTATGAATGGTATCTTATGGTTGAAAAATAACATGAATCTTTACCACATTTATTACTATGCTTGAAATACGCTTGAATCGTTCTCCTTTTTGTTGATGACAACGGGGGAGAAATATGTGGTAAATTGATGATAGAATAAATTGCTATGATTGTCATATTTGCATTAATGATAAGATATCTAGAGCTTACATTGTAATTTTACAATGTTGATATCTTGCTATATGATGAATTGCTATGATTGCCATATTTGCATCATGTTAAGATATCTAGAGCTTACATCATAATCTTACAAATTGATATCTTGCCATGTGATGAATTGCTATGATTGCTATCTTTCACATATGAAATATAAGACTTGAAAATGGATGTCAAGCCTTGACATCATTTTCAAAAAGATACATCATGATAGGAATCATGATGGGGGTATTGATAAATTTAAATAAACTTAACTTATCAATATGTCTCTTGAATTCAAAGGCATTGAATTCAAGAATGACTTATCTCAAGTATGGCATATAGATAGGGGGAGGTAAGGTTAACTCCGTCGTTAATTGATTGTCATCATCAAAAAGGGGGAGATTGTTAAATCTCGGATTTTGATGATGATGTCAATTGTCATTTGGTTATCTAATCCGTAAGTTGAGATAATTGTGTAGGATTAACTATGATGGCAGTAAGACATGCAGCAGGTGTTAAGCCGGAATCAAGACCAAGATCACGTTGGGGGTTCGAGAGTTCGTCGAAAGTCCGAACGGTCGTCGAAGGTTCTATGAGAACAATCTGAGAAGTCTAGGAGCTTACCAAAGAAGCTCGTTGGAACTCGCCAAGAGGATCATCACAAGTCCAGGAGTTTGCCGAGAGTCCATCGGAGCATCGCCGAGGGTTCGTCGGATGTTCGCTGGAAGCTCACCGGAAGAAGCGATTGATGCACCAGAACATGATCTATAGTATAGATGTCTTAATTGTCATAGTTAGCATGTAGATTAAGTTAGGATTGGGAGGTGATCCCATTAACTTAATCTTGGGCCAAATGGGCCCTTGGCAGACCCAAATTGGGCCGAATGGATTAGCCCATTCGGACCCAGAATTCCTGGCCGGCGATGGCACCGCCCAAGAGACTCGGTCTCCCAAGAGTTCTGGGTGGTAGTACTGCCCCTATCAAGCGATGGTACCGCCAGCAGTTATTACTGCCAACAGTGGTACCGCCCTTGTCAAGCGGTGGTACCGCATGAGCTCGGTCTCTGAGTGATGTCAAGCGATAGTACCGCCCAGACTAAGCGGTAGTATCGCTCAGTGACAGATGATAGGCGGTAGTACCACCTAGTTATGGCGGTGGTACCGCTAGGACCCCAAAAATCCGAGAATAGACACTTTTGAGCTTCGAATTCGAATTAATTGAGGCTTATATAAACCCCACCCTTTCCTGCGTGAAAGGGCACCGAAAGCTTGCTTTTATTCTGAGTATTTGAGAGCTTAAAAGTGTTGTAAAAGGCTAGAGTTCCTCTCCCTCTTTTCTTTCTAAGTCTTGATCATTCTAGAGAGGAGTGAAAACTTGTAAGGGTTATCTTCTAGGCCCATCAAAAGGAGAAAAAATGTAAAAGGGTGATTGGCCTTCGCCTAATGAAGGAAGGCCACTAGTGGACGTTGGTGACGTCGTCGGAGGAGGAAGCCAAAAGTGCATGTAGGTCAAGATTGACCGAACTACTCTAAATCTTAGTTTGCATTTACATTCTGCTCTTTATCTTAACTGCAAACTGCCTTCGTTGCTTTACATCAACTATACTACTGTTTGCTCTCAAGTTAAATATCTTTCCAAAATGGTTTTCATACGAAGTCTTTTTGAACCGACGAAAGTTTTCTACTGCACTAATTCACACCCCCCCCTCTTAGTGCTCTTGATCCTAACACTCGGTTGGTTCTGACAGAACTTCCGACGAATGTCCGGACTTCCGACGAGCATTGGAACTCCCAACGAGATCTCGATTTTGACTCCGGCACCACACCTGCTTTATGTCTTACTATTATCGTAGTTAATCCTGCACACTTTTATCAACATTAAAGCGATAGATTCCATCAACTTCTCCCCCTTTATCATCACAATTTTGCATGAGGAAGAGGAAAGAAGGTAAGGAGGGAATCCATTAAGAACTAAATTTGTGAAATGATCTGAATTAAGTCAAAAACGATAAATAAGTTTTTATTAAAACATGCTTTCATTTTGACAAAGAGAAGGGATTCATGAAAAGGATCAAGATATCTATATGAAATTAAGTCCCCAATCTTGAAAATAATTATCACACATGAAAATTCATCTTTCAAGGATTAAGATATCCATTAGAATTCCTTCATTTTTCATGAGAATAATAAGGAAGAATTCATGGGAGAGGAGTATCACATGAAGAAGAAATTCATGAATAAAACTTCATAGTGAGAAGAGCATTACATCAAATCTATTTCTCATTAAAAATTCATAAGAGTGAAATCCGTGAGAGATGCATTTGCCAATGACTTCCATGTATCAAACATCAAGATATTTAAATGCACAATCACTTTATACATAATAAAATGTTTCGGTATAGCCTTTCATCACTCTTTGTATGAAATATCATTATTATTGCATTGTAGCATTCAAAAGTTCACAATATTAAGAATATAATAATATATTATTTATATGATAAAGAAATCATAACATCATAAAATTTTCAGCATAGAGTTTTGACATCAAAGTAAGCATCTTATTTACATCATTATGTAAAATTCGCATCATGAGAGGGGGAGATTCATACTCAAACATCATATAAAATTTGTATGGGAAAATGTATATGGCTCATTATGCATAATATAAGATTATGATTTAAGTGAGTGATCCAAGGAATCAAGAAAGTCCGAAAACGAAATTTAACAAATTCATGCATTTGGACAAATTAATATTCCTAATTCTCTTCTAATAAAATCAACTTGTTCTTCACTTAAAGGCTTTGTAAAAATATCGGCTAATTGATGTTTCGTATCACTAAACTCTAAGATTACATCATGATTATTAACATGATCTCATATAAAGTGATGCCTAATATCAATATGTTTAGTTCTAAAGTGTTAAATGAAATTTTTTGTTAAACATATTGCACTTGTGTTATCACATTTTATGGGAATATTTTTAAGATGAATCTTACAATCCTCTAAAGTTTTTTTCATCCACACAACTTGTGCACAACATGCACTAGCTGCAATGTACTCAAATTCTGTTGTAGATAGTGCAACCAAGTTTTGTTTCTTAGAAGACCAAGAAACAAGTGTGTGTCTTAAAAATTGATATGTTTCAGATGTGCTATTTCTATCTAATCTATATCCAACAAAATCCGCATCAACATAAGCAATTAGTTCAAAGTTCTTGGATTTTGGATACCATAATCCTAGATTAGTGGTACCTTTAAGATATTTAAGAATTTTCTTAACTACTTTAAGATGAGATATCTTAGGATTAGATTGAAACATTGCATAAAGTCCTACACTAAACATGATATCTGATCTAGTTGCGGTGAGGTATAGTAAACTTCCTATCATACCCCTATAAGCTTTTTGATCAAAGCTTTCTCCACTTTCATCAATGTCTAACTTAGTGGAGATACTCATAGGAGTATTGATAGCTTTAGAGCTATCCATATTAAACCTTTTTAATAAATCTAAAGCATATTTTGCTTGACTAAGAAAAATGTTATCGCTTAGTTGTTTGATTTGTAAGCCTAAAAAGAAAGTTAATTTCCCCATCAAACTCATTTCAAATTCAAGACTCATACTTTTAGCAAATGATTCACATAGAGATTCATTCGTGAAATCGAAAATAATATCATCAACATAAATTTGAATAATAAAAAAATATTTATAAACAATGTAGTATCGACCTTACTTTTAGAGAAATTATTTTTGATATGAAATGAGCTAAGTCTCTCATACCAAGCCCTTGGGGCTTGTTTCAATCTATACAAAACTTTAGTCAATTTAAACACATGATTAGGGAGATTATCATTCTCAAATCCGGGAGGTTGTTCAACATAAACTTCTTCAGAAATAAAGCCATTAAGAAAAGCACTTTTAACATCCATTTGAAATAACTTAAAATTATACTAGCATAAGCAAGGAGCATCCTTATAGCTTCTAATCGTGCCACAGGAGCGAAGGTTTCCTCATAATTGATACATTCTTCTTGGTTGAAACCCTTGGCCATTAATCTAGCCTTGTTTCGAACCATGATACCAAATTTGTCTTGCTTGTTTCTAAAGACCCATTTAGTACTAATAACTAAATGGTCATTTGGCCTAGGAACAAGCTTCCACACCTCATTTCTCTTAAATTGATTCAACTCTTCTTGTATTGTGATGACCCATAAATTATCTTTCAAGGCCTCTTCAATGCATTTAGATTCAATTTGGGAGAGAAAAGTGGCATTGGCAAAAAAATTTTTAAGAGAAGAACGAGTTTGAACCCCTTTTGATGTGTCTCCTATGATTAGCTCCTTAGGATGAGCATCTATATACTTTCATTCCTTGGGTAAAGATGTTTCGGAAGAAGATGCATCCAACTTGCTAGATGGAGAAGGGGTTTCATTTAAATTTAAAGCATCAAAATCAACATTATCATCAAAATCATTTTTCTTGACTTCGGAAACTTCATTGAAAATAACATGAACAGACTTTTCTATAATCAAAGTTCTTTTGTTAAAGATACGAAATGCTTTAGAAATAGAAGAATAGTCAAGAAAAATCCTTTCATCGGATTTTGCATCAAATTTTCCTAAAACATCTTTTTCATTCAAGATAAAACACTTACACCCAAAAACTTTAAAATATGAAACATTGGGTTTTTTATTGTTCCACAACTCATAAGGAGTTTTGGCGAGTAAGGGTCTTACTAGAACTCTATTCATGACATTGCATGTCGTATTTATGGCTTCGGCCCAAAAATATTTGGGTAAACTATGTTCGTTTAACATGGTTTTAGCCATTTCTTGTAAGTTTCTATTTTTTCTTTCTACTACACCATTTTGTTAAGGATTTTTTGGAGAAGAGAAATTATGGTTGTATCCATTAGATTCATAAAATTCTTAGAAATCAAGGTTTTGAAATTCACTACTAAGATCACTTCGAATTGATGAAATCATATGTATCTACTAAAATCATCCACAATGACAAATGCGTATTTGCTTCCTCCTAGGTTTGATGTAGCAATTGGTCCAAATAAATCCATATGGATTAATTGCAATGGCCTAGAGGTGCTTATTTAGTTCTTTGGTTTGAAACTACTTTTTATTTGCTTTCCTAGTTGACATGCATCACACACATTGTCTTTGACAAACTTAATGTGAGGAATTCCTTTCATAAGTTCTTTAGATGAAATTTCAGAGATTAGTTTCATGCACGCATGACCTAACCTCCTATGCCAAAGCTAAGCATCATCATTTAAAATCGAAAAACACATTTCATTACAAAGATCATTAATATCGATAGTGTATACATTATTTTGTTTTAGAGCAATCATAGATGTGTTTTTGAATGATTTTTCAATAATGCAAGCATTGGATTCAAATCTAATGATGTATCTTTTATCATACAATTGACTAATGCTCAAAAGGTTATGCTTTAAGCCATCAACTAACAATACATCTTTAATAGAAAAGATGAATTTGTTACCTATGGTTCCTTTGCCAATGATTTTACCTTTGTTATTGTCTCCGAAGGTGACATATCCTTCGTCTATGCTAGTGAGCTTAGAGAATTGAGATGGGTCTCCGGTCATATGCCTTGAGCATTCACTATCAAGGTATCATCTCTTGCTCCTAGCTTGGGATGGTATACATTTCTATAAAAAAAGATGATTTTTAGGTACCCATTTGACCTTAGGTGCCTCAAAAATCGATCGGCTTAACTTATCATTTTGCATGGAGTTCTTTATGGTAAATCAATTTGTGTGGACTACATTTCTTAAATGGATACTGATAAGCTATATGCCCAAATTTGTAACAAAAGTTACATTTGTTTTGGGGTGAAATATGCAAAGTAAAGCCTTTAACAAAGGTGGTTGGATTTTGGTGAGAGCTACTCACAAATCCGATTCCATCTTTTTTATGAACGGGACCCTTATTGGCAAGTATCATGTTCAAGGACTTGCTACCAACCTCAAACTTTTCTAAGGTTTTTTTTAATTAGCAAATTTTCCTTTTGAAGTATTTCTAGTTCATCACATTTCGTACATGGAGCTAAACTATCATTGTACTTAACTTTTAATCTATTGTAATCACTAACAAGAGAATCATGCTCCTTTTTTAATAATTTATATTTTTTACTAATTAATTTATATTTTTTAAATAAATCATGAAAAGCATTTAATAGTTCATCAAAGGATAAATTTACATCAAATGAACTTGCTACCTTATCTCCAATAGCCATTAGTGCATAGTGAGTAACTTGCTTGGTGTTGGTAGGCTTCTCTTCTTCGGATGCACTTGAGTCGTCCCATGTTGCTTTACGAGCCTTCTTCTTTAGTGGCCTCTTCTTGGCTATGGGATATTCACTCTTGTAATGTCCTGGTTTCTTGCATTCGTAGCATATTAATTGATCTTTCTTATATTCAATTTTATTTTTAGTATCATATTTAAATTTATTTCTTTTTATAAATTTTTGAACCTTTTTGTTAAGAGTACCGAGCCTTCATGAAGGTCCTCATCACTTGTGTTTTCTTTCAAGTGGTCTTCTTGGGTTCTTAGTGTCATATCCTTTCAGTTCTTTGGAAGGGTGTCCTCAATCTCTTCATGAGCTTTATAAGTCATCTCGTAGGTCATTAGTGACCCAATTAGTTCTTCGAGAGAAAAATTATTTAAATCTTTGACCTCTTGAATAACCATGAATTTAGGGTCCTAACTCTTTGGAAGAGATCTTAAAATTTTATTAACAAGTTTAAAATATGAGAAACCTTTACTAAGTACTTTTAGACCATTGACGGCATCCGTAAATCGGGTGTACATGTCTCCAATGTTCTCACTCGGTTTCATCCGAAACAACTCATGAGTATGCACTAAAAGATTAATTTTCGACTCCTTCACTCTACTAGTGCCTTCATGAGTCACTTAGAGTGTGTGCCAAATATCAAAAGTGGTTTCACAAATAGACACACGATTGAACTCATTTTTATCTAAACGCAAAACAAGGCATTCATAGCCTTGGCGTTTAAAGTGAAAGTCTTCTTCTCCAACTCATTACTATCATTTATTGGAAGAGAAAACTTTTGAAACTCATTTTCAACAATATTTTACAATTTGAAATCTATTAAAATTAGGAAGATCCTCATTCTAGTCTTCCAATATATGTAATCTGTCACATTAAACATGGGCAGACGTGTAATTGAATGACTCTCTTGGTTGCTGGTAAATGCCATCTCTCTTGGGTTTTAAATCAAATATGAGTGAACCTTGCTCTGATACCAATTGTTAGGATCAAGAGCGGCACTAAGAGGGGGAGTGAATTAGTACCGTAGAAAACTTTCCTGATTTCAAAAGTCTTTATTTCGATTAAAACTGATTCCGACGAAAATTATTTCGATACAATCAGTTTCGAAGAGAAATTGAATTTGAAAACTTTCGTAAAAGTGCAAGAAGAAGATTAAGAAGGTTTATAGTAATGTAAATTGCACAAATGAAAGTAAGCTAGAATTTAGAGTGTATGATCGATGTGACCATCATCCACTTTCGGATTCCTCCTCCGCTGAGGTCACCGGTGTCCACTAAATGCCTTCCTTCAATAGGTGAAGACCAAATAAGCCTTGCAAGCCTTGTTTATTCCTCTTTATTCTCCTTTTTCCAGGTTTAGGAGATAACCCTTACAAGCCTTACTCCTCTTTCTTGGATATTTATAAAGCTAAGAGAGGGAGGGGAGGACTCTTTCTAACTTTTACAACACTTAACACCCCAAAGATTCAAGAATATGTTAAACACTTTCGTGCCCTTTCATGCATAAAAGGGTGGGGCTTTTATAGGCCCCAATGGCTACAAAATTAGAGCCAAAAAGTGTCTCATCCCAGATTTCCGGGGTATTAGCGGTACCATCGCCATTACTGGGCAGTACCACCGCTTGACAAAGCTCGAAGATCGACCTCTAGTGGTACCACTGCCTGACAATGGTGGTACCACCGTTGACAGTATTAACTACCAGCGGTACCACCGCCCAAACCACCTAGGAGACTAGGTCTCCCAAGTGGTGCCACCGCCGACCATATTTTCATGGGCTGAATGGGTTGTTCAATCCAGCCCAATTCATCCCTATTTAGGGCTTAGTTGGCCCCTTCTAAGTTAGTGGGATTACCTCCCAAACCTAACTTAATTTATGGACTAACTACAATATTTAAGACAATTTGACAAGGCATCTTGTTCCGGTACGTCAATTGCTTTTCCAACGAGCTTCTAGTGATCTTTCGACGAACTTCTTATGAACTGTCGGTAATGTTCCGGTGGGCTCTCAGCAAGCTCCTGAACTTTACGACGAGCTTCTTGGTGAGTTCCGAAGAGCTTCTTCGGCAAGCTCCTGGACTTCTCGGTTGGTTCCGACAGAACTTCCGACGAACGTCCGGACTTCTGGCGAACTCTTGAACTCCTAATGAGATCTCGATTTTAACTCCGGCACAACACCTTCATTATATCTTACTGCTATCGTAGTTAATCTTGCACACTTTTCTCAACATATATACGAGATCAAACAATTTACAATTGACTTTATCATCAAAATCCGAAATTCAACAGATAGGTATAATACCCTCGGGCGCATCAATTAGGTTTCAAACCTTGTTGGAGTACGTGAAATCTATCTCAGAATTCATGACTTCTTGCCACTTCCTGGAGTCTATACTTATAATAGCCTCCTCGAAGGTCTAAGGATCAATATCCTCAATATCCTCTCCTCCAATGTGTCCCACTTATCTCTCAAGAGGATGGGATACTCTATCGGACTTACGTAAAGTTAGAACTTGTGTGTTAGGTACCTGAACAGACTCGGGCTGTAGAGTGGTGCTTGAGCTAAGTTCTCCAACCTCACTCAACTCTATCATGCTCTCATTGTCTCCACCAAGAATGTGTTCTTTCTCAAGAAACTCCACTCTCTTAGCTACAAAGACCTTTCGGTCCTCGAGATAATAGAAATAATACCCACAAGTTTCCTTGGGGTATCCCATGAACTTGTATCACTCTATCCTTGATTACAACTTATCGGGGTTGTGTCTTTTAACGTGGGCAGGGCAACCCCAATCTTAACAACCTTAAGATCATGCTTCTTCCCTTTCTATATCTCATATGGTGTAGACACTACCGACTTAGTTGGAACTCTATTCAGTAAGTAAGCTATGGTCTCTAAGGCATATACCTAGAATGAGATGGGTAGGTCAGCGACACTTATCATGGACCATACCATGTTTAACAGTGTACGATTCCTCCTTTCAGATACACCATTGAGCTGAGGTGTATAAGGAGGTGTCCATTGGGATAAAATCCCATAGTCCTTGAGGAACTAGGTAAACTCTATACTTAAGTACTCACCTCCTCGATTTGATCGAAGAGCCTTAATACTCTTTCCAGTCTGGTTCTCTACTTCATTCTTATACTCTCTGAATTTCTTAAAGGCCTTGGACTTGTACTTTATTAAGTACATATGTCTATACCTTGAGAAAACATCAGTAAAGGTAATGAAGTAGGAGTAAACACCAATGGCATGAGTTGACATGGGTCCACATACATCACTATGTATGAGTTCGAGTAGCTCAGTGGCTCTTTCTCTAGTTCCATTAAATGGAGAGTTGGTCAGTTTTCCACGAAGGCAAGGCTCGCAAGTTGCATATGACATAGTCGAATGGATCTAGATATCCATGTTGAATTTCGTATTTTGATGATGAAACTAATTGATAATTGTGTTTATGTTTTAATCTGCATTTTAAGTGATGTAGGATGCTTCGATCAGGATGAGACAATTAAAGCAAGAAAAATCATTTTGGGCCGGAGGAACATGTCAAAAGATTGGACGCCGGGCCGGTGGATCAGTCGACGTATCGATAGAAGGCTTCGGGCATTGGATTCGGGCATCGGGCCAAGAAGAGCGGGTATTGCGTCAAGGATATTAGAGTTGCAGAGTCAACTGGCCGATTGGGTAATAGGCCATAGGAGAGGACGATGCTCCGAAGAATCGGACAAAGCGTCGAGGGACCAATGACATGCCGGACAACTTGATTAATGCTTAGTATTAATTGTCTAGATCGAAGTTTGTTTTATATGTGCAGGATTAACTACGATGGTAGTAAGACATGCAGTAAGTGTTGTGCCGGAGTCAAGACCAAGATCACATTGAGAGTTCGAGAGTTCGATGGAAGTCCGGATGGTCGTCAGAGGTTCTACGGGAACAAATCCAAGAAGTCCAAGAGCTTACTAAAGAAGCTCGTCGGAACTCGCCAAGTGGATCGTCGCAAGTCCAGGAGTTTGCTAGAAGTCTGCCAGAGCATCGTCGGAAGTTCGCTAGAAGCTCGCTGGAAAAAGCGATTGATGCACCAGAGCAAGTTGTAGTATTAATGTCTTAAATATCGTAGTTAGCATGTAGAATAAGTTAGGAGTGGGAGGTGATCCCATTAACTTAATCTGGGGGTAATTGGGCCCTTGACAGACCCAAATTGGGTCGAATGGATCAGCCCATTCGGACACAGAATTTCTGGCCGGCGGTGGCACCGCCCAGGAGCTCAGTCTCCTAGGAATGCCAAGCGGTGGTACCGCCCCTGTCAGGCGATGGTACCACCACTCACCTAAGCTTGGTCTCCGAGCAATGCTAAGTGGTAATACCGCCCAATTATGGCGGTAGTACCGTCAGGACCCCAAAAATCCAGGAGATGACATTTTTTAGCTCTAAATTCAAACCAGTTGGGGCTTATATAAGCCCCACCCTTTCCTATATGAAAGGGCACCGAAATCTTGATCTTATTCTAAGAATTTGAGAGCTTAAAAGTATTGTAAAAGGCCAAAAGTTCTTCTCCCTCTTTTCATCTAAGTTTTAATCATTCAAGAGAGGAGTGAAAATTTATAAGGGTTGTCTCCTAAGCCTATCAAAAGGAGTAAAGCTGTAAAAGGGTGGTTGGCCTTCGCCTATTGAAGGAAGGCCTCTAGTGGACGTTGGTGACCTCATTGGAGGAGGAAGCCAAAAGTGGATGTAGGTCAAGATTGACCGAACCACTCTAAATCTCGGTTTGCATTTACATTCTGCTCCTTATCTTAACTGCAAACTACCTCTGTCACTTTACGTCAACTATACTTTCGTTTACTCTTAAGTTAAAGAACTTTCCGAAATGGTTTTCATCGAAAACGATTTCATCGTATGAACATTGTTTTAATCGATGAAAGTGTTCTACTACACTAATTCACCCCCCTCCCCCCCCCCCCCCCCAGTGCTTTTGATCCTAACAATTGGTATCAGAGCCTCGTGATTTCTCATTTGGATTAACACCCAAGAGAAATAGCTCATTTCTGCTTTCAAGAGGGTCACTCTCTCATTCGTCCTCCCTTTTTCAATAGGATGGACTACACATATTGGAAAACTTGAATGAGAGTTTTCTTGCTTTCATTGAATCTCGATTTATGGCACATAGTCGAAAATGGTTTTAAAATGTCTTCTCTTCCAATGAAAGATTGGAATGATTTGGAGAAGAAGACTTTTTCTTTAAATGCTAGAGCTATGAATGCTCTATTTTGTGCCTTAGATAAATCGGAGTTTAATCGGGTTTTTTTGTGTGAAACGGCCTTCGATATTTGGCATATTCTCGAAATCACACACGAAGGCACAAGTAGTATAAAAATTCTAAAGTAAATTTTTTGATGCACGATTTTGAGATGTTTTGTATAGAACCAAGAGAGACTATTGGAGACATGTGCACTTGTTTTACGGATGTCGTCAATAGTCTAAAAGCACTTGGTAAAAGCTTTTCGAATTTTGAACTCATTAACAAGATTTTGCGCTCACTTTCTAAAACTTGGGATTCAAAAGTAATCGCTATTCAAGAGTCAAAAAATTTAAATATTTTTTTGATCAAAGAACTATTAGTCTTTAATGACCTATGAAATGATGTGCAATGCACGTAAAGAACTTGAAAACTACATTCCAAAGAACAGGAAGGATTTCGAACTTAGAACATTTGAAGACCACTCGAGCATAAGCTCAAGTGATGGTGATCATGAACAACTCACTAAGAAATTTAAAAAGTTAATGAAACAAAACTTAAAGAACAAAAAGAATGAAACTACTTGCTTTGAACACAAGAAGAAGAATATAAATTGGGACGAATCAAGCTCCTCCGAAGATGAGGAGAAAATCAACAAAGGCGAGATGGCTAACTACGTCTTAACGGCATTTGATGATAAGGTAATCGAAACCCCCTTAATTTACTTTGAAATTACTTGATGTTTTCCGTGATGCATTTTTTTAATTTAGTTTAGAATTAATTTTTCTTGAAAATTACATGTTTAAAAATGAAAATGCAAAAATTAGGATCATGTTAGTAATTTCGAAACTAATAATAAAAATTATATGTTTAATAACAAAATGATTTTGGTTAAAAATACCTTATGCTCAATGAAACCATGATTAATGAATATGCTTTATGTTTAATGATTTCTTTGGCTTGTATGCCTTATCATAATGAATGTTTGTATCATGCTTGATGATTTTTATGCATAAGGACTTGAAGTAATAATTTGAAATCATATGTCTTGGAATTGTGTTACACTTTTTGATCTTGATGATTTTTTATCTTTCCGTTTTAAACGTTGATGCATGGTTTTAACATAAAAACAAATATTTGAGCATGCTAATATAAAATCTATCACACAAATTGAAACTAAAGAAGTTTAGATATCTTTAAGAATCATTCAACATTATATTCAACGAAACCAAGCTTGATGACTTAATGAAAACGTAATGATGATTTGAAAGCATGCTTAACGAGTTTATATTTCGAATTTATGCATGACAATTTTTCCGATCTTTGAAAGTTCTTTTTGTTTGGTGTTAATGAATGATGCATGGATTTGAAAGAAAATAACATGCTTATATGAAATCAATCACTTAAAATGTATCACATAAAAAGGAAAATATATTATTGGATTTAAAATCATGAATCTAGTTATGTTATGAATATTGTGAACCATGAAATTAATTTTGATGGTTTGAATTTAATGGGTTTTATCGAAATCACGATCTTGATTTCTCAAGATTTATAACTTGAAATTTTTAATGAATCAAGATTTTTTACTCTTTATTCTCTTGCATTTTGAGAAAATTTTTAATATGAATCATAAGAGTTCTTATGCATGAATTGAAATCTTTTTCTCCTACGTTTCCTTTTATGATTTACTAAAGAGAATATCTTTTTCAAAATTCATGACTTAAAATTTCATTTGAATATCTTTTATTATTTGATCTTCTAAGATCTCTCTTTGAATATTTAAAGAGGATAATTTTCTAAATGAATCATGATTTTGATGATTGAAGATTTGATATGCATGAATTGAGATCTTGCTCTCCTACTATTCTTTTTGCTATTCACTAAAAAGAAGACTAATTCTAATAAACCATGATATGCTATTTGACATCTTTTAAGGTTTCTGATTTAAATTTTATTATGTAAAATTCCTTGTATTCATGAAGTAATATCTCATCACCAAGTTCTTCTTGATATTCTTCATGTGATGATATGAATGCATGCAATACTTATGCTTTTTATTATAATGATGTATGTGATGTATTCCATATAATGTGTATCATGAATGCTCTAAATGATGAATGTTTGGTATCATGATCAAAATGTTGAGAAATGCTTAAAACTTTTAATGTTTTAGTATCATGTATGATATGCTCATAATGATGATTGATTTATATTTCGGTATCGTGCATGAAAAATAAAATGTAAAGTTTTAAAATTATGCATGTTGTAAATTGAAATTATAATGATGCACAAACATATTGAAATAAGGTTGATACTTAACCCTTGTCATGATTTGATAATTATAGTAAAGGGAAATGAATTACACTATTATATTGTTATTCCCTTCTATTTGACAATGACATAGGGGGAGCAAATTTTGCTAGCTTGCTAGCTTGAATATTTCAAGAAGAAAGCAAAAATTACACTTCTCAAAAGAGAAGAAAAAACTTGCTTCTTGAACATCTCAAATTGTTAGCTTCCATGTTGTAAAATAATGTAACATTTTGTTAGCTTGCATTATTACAAAGGAAGCAAATATTTGCTAGCTCACAAATTGCAAAAAAAAAAAAAAAAAAGAAACTTACGAAGAATCAAAGTTGCTAGCTTATTCAAAAGTGACACATGCAATACTTATGAAATTATTATGATGATGTATTTGATGTTTTGCATATCATGTATGAGAATCATAATTAAAATTGCATTGACTTGAATTAAATTTAAGGTTTATCTCAATTATGACATATTGAAATAAGAATGACACTTTATTCTTGTCATGATTTGAAAACTAATGAATTGCACTATTGTTTTGTTATTCCTCTCTTTTTGCCAATGACAAAGGGGCAGAAAGAATTTCTAGCGTTCACATCATGAAAAGAGGCAAACTTGTTAGCTTGCACAAATCAAGAAGATCCAAAAACATGTTAGCTTGCTTATCTCAAAAGAGAAGCAAAGATTGCTAAATTGCATATTTCAAGAAGCAAAAGTTGCCTTCTTGAACATCTTCAATATTGCTAGCTTACATGATGTAAAACTCAAAATTTTTTGCTAGATTGCATGATGATTAAACTTGAGATTTATTATGCAACGATTTGAAACTATTATGTCTAAACACATGAGAATTGAACTTCTCCTTTTTGTTGATGACAAAGGGGGAGAAGTATGTTGATGTTATACATAATTTTATCATGACATATTGCTTGGATTGTTGAATCCAAGAGTTCAACTCAAATATGTCATATTGATAGGGGGAGTTTGTTTAAACTCCGGGAGTTAAGTTTAACTCCGTCATCAATTGGTTGTCATCATCAAAAAGGGGGAGATTGTTGAATCTCGTATTTTGATGATGAAACTAATTGATAATTGTGTTTATGTTTTAATCTACATTTTAAGTGATGTAGGATGCTTTGATCAGGATGAGACAATTAAAGTAGGAAAAATCATGTTGGGCCGGAGGAACATGTTAGAAGATTGGATGTCGGGCTGGTGGATCAATCGACGTATCGACAGAAGGCTTCAGGCCATGGATTCAGGCATCGGGCCAAGAAGAGCGGGTATTGCGCCAAGGATATCGGAGTTGCATAGTCAATTGGCCGATTGCGCAATAGGCTATAGGAGAGGACGATGCGCCGAAGAATCGGACGAAGTGTCGAGGGACAACTTAATTAATTCTTAGTATTAATTGTCTAGATCGAAGTTTGTTTTACATGTGCAGGATTAACTATGATGGCAGTAAGACATGCAGTAGGTGTTGCACCGGAGTCAAGACCAAGATCACGTTGGGAGTTCGAGAGTTTGACGGAAGTCCGGATGGTCGTCGGAGGTTCTACAGGAACAAATCCAAGAAGTCCAGGAGCTTGCCAAAGAAGCTCGTCAGAACTCGCCAAGTGGATCATCGCAAGTCCAGGAGTTTGCCGGAAGTCCACCGGAGTATCGCCGAGGGTTCATCGGATGTTCGCTGGAAGTTCACCGGAAGCTCACCGAAAGAAGCGATTGATGCACCGGAGCAAGTTACAGTATTAATGTATTAAATATTGTAGTTAGCATGTAGATTAAGTTAGGAATGGGAGGTGATCTTATTAACTTAATCTGGGAGCAATTGGGCCCTTGACAAACCCAAATTGGGCCTAATGGATCAGCCTATTCGGACCCAAAATTCCTGGCCGGCGGTGGCACCAACAAAGAGCTCAATCTCCCAGGAATGCCAAGCAGTGGTACCGCCCCTGTCAGGCGGTGGTACCACCTGAGCTCGGTCTCCGAGTGAAGTTGAGCAGTGGTACTGCCCCTGACAGGCGGTGGTACCACCTGAGCTCGGTCTTCGAGTAATGCCAGGTGGTAGTACCACCCAGTTATGGCGGTAGTACCGCCAGGACCCCGGAAATCTAGGAGATGACATTTTTTAGCTTCAAATTCAAACCAGTTGGGGCCTATATAAACCCCACCCTTTCCTGTATGAAAGGGCACCGAAATCTTGATCCTACTCTGAGAATTTGAGAGCTCAAAAGTATTGTAAAAGGCCAAAAGTTCTTCTCCCTCTTTTTATCTAAGTTTTGATCATTCAAGAGAGGAGCGAAAATCTATGAGGGTTGTCTCCTAAGCCCGTCGAAAGGAGTAAAGCTGTAAAAGGGTGGTTGGCTTTCGCCTATTGAAGGAAGGTCTCTAATGGACATCGACGACCTCATCAGAGGAGGAAGCCAAAAGTGGATGTAGGTCAAGATTGACCGAACCACTCTAAATCTCGGTTTGCATTTATATTCTGCTCCTTATCTTAACTGCAAACTACCTCCATTGCTTTACGTCAACTATACTTCCATTTACTCTTAAGTTGAAAAACTTTCCGAAACGGTTTTCATTGAAAATGATTTTATCATACGAATGTCGTTTTAATCGACGAAAGTTTTCCCATACACTAATTCACACACCCCCCCCCCCTCTTAGTGCTTTTGATCCTAACAATCCATCCTTTAGCAACTTTTGAATCCTTCCCTCATGGATGTGATCTAGCCTACAATGCCACATGTATGCATTGTTCACCTCATCTCATTTTCTCTTAGACACACCTACATTCATGATAGGTGGAGTAGTATATAGCAAAATAAATCATTATGCAATGTTCCTCTCGTGATGCTCTCATCATCTAATATAATTGAACAACCATTATTCTCAAAAACTAATTTATATTCACTAACTTTCAAACATAAAATGGAAATTATATTTTTGATAATAGAAGAAACAAGATAACATGCATCCAATGCAATAATAGCTCCACTAGGCAAATGTAGAGTGACCTCGCTAGCAACTACTACAGCAACTTTTGCTACATTGCCCATCTTGAGGTCCATCTCACCAATCTCTTAGGCCTTGTTAGAACCCGCAATGAATTACAAGTATAATAAGCACTACTGGTATCCAATACCCATGTGTTATCATAAAAGTCTAACAAATTGAGACTAATCATGAATATGCTTGAAGCTTCTCTAAGCTTCTGTTTCGCCCCATCTATAAAGTACTTTTTGCAGTTCCTCTTCCAGTGCCCATCTTTTTTGCAGTGGAAGCACTAGCTTTTGTCCTTTGTTGGGTCTTTCTTAGCAATATTTGCTTTATCTAGTCTGCCCTTGCCCTTGCCCTTCTTAAGGGACTTTTCAGCTTTCCTTTTCTTTCTTGTCTCACTAGTGTAGAGAACTGGCTTATCTTTCTTTATAGTTCTCTTTACCGCCCTTAATATATTGAGGAGCTCCATGTTAGGACTCTAGCTAGGAGAGTCCTAATTGAGAGGGACATTCATGTAAAACCTATGTAAGCCGACCCCTATTAAAGAGGTGAAGAGGCCGGCTAGGGTTAGGAGGTTGTTTCTTAGAGAAGAATTAGGAGTTGTAAAGGAATAGGAGTCTTGAGTAGAAGTCCTATTAGGAGTTGGTTAGAAGTAGGAGTCTTGAGTATGAGTCCTATTAGGAGTTAGGGTTTAGAAACCCTATAAATAGCCATGTATTCCTCCTCTTTTGATAAGCAATAGATGAATCTTTTCTGCAGCCTTTGAGCAGCATCTTGGAGGGAGGAACCCCTATAGAGTTCCAAGGAGGCCGATCCCCTAAAGAGATCAACCCTAAGTTTAGAATCTGCAAGGGTTCTAACACTTGGTATTAGAACAGCATTCTTGGCATCTCACTACCCTTCCACAGCCATCCATCAACCCTCTACAACCGCCCAAAGCAATTCCCACAATTGCTTAAGAGATCGTTGCCAAATTCCTCCATCATCTTCACCACCACGGATTATCCTTTGATCTCCCCGTGAATTGCAACAGGTTCTGGTTTTCTACCTTACTGCTACTGCAATTTAGTTATCCTTATTCAAAAATCCTAAAAAAAATTATTCCTATAGTGCTGCATAAACTTTTCGTCATAAAGTTTTCATCTCTATGACGAAAGATACATTGCAGAATTCCAACCGTATAGCACCATCTGTTTGATCTTGCTACTATGTTTTTTCTATCCAAATCTCTACGAAATTTTTATGACATCTTTGACATTTCCTAACAGCAGATTTCCTTTGGTTTTGTTAAAAAATTCTCAATATAAACCATTGATATTTTACGTCCAATCTGCTATACTTAAAAATATGTGCTGTAGAAAGTTTCAGTCGCATATTGTTACCTTAACCCATCTTTTTGCAATCTTTTTTAAATGAAATTTCTTCTACACTTCATAGATCATCTTGGCTTCTATCTAAGATTGATCTATTAAGGAATTCATCTCTAAAAACGATTTTGTGTTGCTGCAAATTTTCGTCGTAAGCCGTTGAAATTTTTCTACGAGAATTCTGCAATCGCAACTTGCACCAATTTCTTTACTGTTATACTGCCAAAATTTTCTTGATTAAATCAGACATCCTTGCTGTCATATAAACTATGATTTTGCTATCAATTCCCTCCTCAATTCTCTCAAGTTTTTGGTGGAAATTACATCGAGAAATTGTTGTTTCTTCGACGACAATTCTACTCTTACAAGACAGCACATACTTGCTGCAACTTCCACTGATTTCTATCAAACCTTTGCTACCATCTACCACAAATCCAAAACTTTCATCCACAGCCCCAAAACTCCACCAAACCACACTCTCAAACTACACCCAAAATAGCCACAAAACAAGCCTTAACCGTAGCCTACATCCACCAATCCACCAACCCTTTCGACCATCACCTCTCTCAACTAATACATGCCTTTAACCCGACAATAAAAGAGAGATCTTAACATCACAGATTTGGCAGCATATACTATGGCATCTAAGGAGGTAATCAATGCTAAATTCAAAGCCTTCGAGGCGCGAATGGAGGATAAGATTCAGATGCTCTTTACCGAACTCAGATTGGGCCGACCACTAAGCCTGAAGAAATCACATCAAGGAGAGAGCTTTGCCCAATCGCACCAAGCCTGAAGATATGACTTCCAAGAGAGGGGAAGCTCTATGACCAACCCCAACTATCCATGCATGAGAGTGGACTTCCCTAGATGGGAAGAAGGAGACCCGATTGGTTGGATCTCGCGCGCGGAGCGATATTTTCGGTACCACAAAACCGCGGATGCATCTATGGTAAAAATTGCAGCTATACATCTTAAAGGGGATGCTATACAGTGGTTTGAGTGGTTTGAACATACTTATGGAGTCCTTTCATGGCAACAATTCAAAGAAGGACTGCTGATCCGTTTCAGACCAACCGATTATGAGAATATTGACGGACAACTAGCAAAGATCCGATAAACCTCCACCATTCAAGAGTACCAAACCAGGTTTGAAAGGTTATCTAATCAAACTCATGATTAGTCTCAAAAATAGCTATTGAGGACCTTTATTAAGGGCTTGAAGCCGGAGATCCGAGGAGAAGTTAAAGTGCGACAACCTTATACGCTTATGGCAGCCATCTCTTTCGCACGACATCAAGAGGAGCAATCGAACCATGAAGCTCGGAGGACTAGGGTCACTCCTCAACAAGTAATATTGAAGCCCTTAGCCCCACCTACTGTCGACCAAGTCCCTACACCAAAGAGGTTAACAGAAGAAGAGCTTCGAGAGCGATATGCGAAGGGGTTATGTTGGCATTGTGACGAGTCGTGGAGCCGTGAGCATCGTTGTAGTAAAGGGAGACTTCTTATGATTGAACCAATAGAAGAAGAGGTCATTGAACATCCAGAAGAGAGCCTTGAATATGAAGAAGAAGATGCAGAAGAAGAGCCACAACCGACCGAAGTTACGGTACATGCACTAGCCAGCTACTCAAACCCGCAAATGATGAAAGTTGGAGGCCTTCTCAAACAACAACCGATCACTGTTTTCATCGACATGGGCAGTACTAATAACTTTCTAAACAATAAGGTTACTATCCAAATGGCCTTACCTATCGAGAATTGCAGCACGTTTGACGTTAAGGTCGTCGATGGATGGCTTTTGAAGTATGATCGAAGGCGCCCGCTGCTAGTCATAGGTGCCCAGCAAGCCAATCACGTGAGTGATGGCACGTGTGACTTGATACAGAATCTTTTTGCTTATTATATTTTTGGCGTATATCACTTTATAACTATTGCATAAATGCATATGTATTGTGATGTCCTTGGATTTGTGCAATGGGAATCGGATCGTGATGAGATCACGATAATGAGATCGATTCACCTTTAAACACATATCCTAAATAATCCCGGTCATAGGTTACTCGAGAGGGACATCGTGATAACCGGATAGACTGGTGTGCTGTATACCCGTCCATATGATGAATGCAGCTGGTCTCATAGTTGCTCTGTAGGGACACTAGGGATACAGTACAGGTGCTCATTGGAGAATGAGTTCACTGATTGATCCGCTTACGGAATGCTGGATGGTTGATGATGCCTTATTGTCAGACAACGATTCCGTAGTCCTAGTGGTGTATCTGGTTCTTAGACTTGAGACACCAAGGATGTCCTGTATGAGTGCTCCACTCTTTGATACCAGACTTGTAGGTTTGGCAGTTCCCAGATCTAGTACAGCTGGTCATTGGGAGTGGTAGTCGACCTTACGAGGGCTATTGAGTGTCGATAGAGGATCATCCACTCTCGGTATCATGAGAGGAATATCCCATGTGTTCTTGCTCAGACAAATCCCTGGCCAGGGTCATTCGGGTTGAGAGAGAAAGAGTTCTCCGGGAGAATCCGATTAGAGCGAGACTCAAGTAGAAACCGTATGGGTCTGACAGCACCATGCTCGATATACGGTCTCTGGGATATTAGATGGATGAGGGACTATAGGTACATGGTAACTGAGGACAGACAGGTCCAATGGATTGGATTCCCCTGTATCGTCTGGGGACTACGGCGTAGTGGCCTAGTACTTCCGTAGTCGATGAGTCGAGTGAATTATTACAGAGATAATAATTCACTTAGTTAGAAGGAGTTCTGACAGGTATGACTCACGGCCAGCTCGATATTGGGCCTAGAGGGTCACACACATATGGTAGGCATTGCGATGAGTAGAGGTTCGGATATGAGATATCCGACGGAGCCCTTGTCTTATTGGATGCAGATCCAATACCCACTAGGGAAAGGACCCATTAGGGTTTTGACACGGGATCTCTATAAATAGGAGGGATTCACAGCCTCATAGGCTAGAGTCTTTGCTTGCCCTTCCTATTCTCCTCTCCCTCTCCACCTCAGAGTAGGCCTGGAGTTTTGAGGAGCGTCGTCGCAACCCTGCTGTGTGGATCACCGCTAGAGAGGAGGACGCTTGACCTCCTTCACCCTCTCCTGAGGATCTGCAAGGAAACAGGGATATACGATCTCCCTAGGTAACACAATCTCTATACGCAGTTTTGTATTTTGCGGATTTTGCGCACCAATCTTCGCACGATGACGAACATCTTTTTGGGAATCGGGGATTTTTGTTTTTCTTGTTCTTCCGCTGCGCATATGATGTCGCCCCCCATGATTTCCCAACAGTGGTATCAGAGCCAGGTTGTTCGTGCGAATGATTGGTTTTTGAACTGCGTGTGTTGTGTTTAGGAAGAATATTGACGTCAAAATCGTTGACGCAAAAGCAAGGAAGGGCAGCAACAGTTGCTGCCCTCGATCTGCATGCCTGCAGCCAGCCGCAGCCGCAGCCAGGCAGCACAGCGCCGGCGCATGCGCAAGCGCTGTGCCTGCAGTAGCCGGCCGGCGATCTGCTTGCAGCAGGCTTGCGGCCGGCGGGGCTGGGAGCCCGCTCGGTAGAAGCGCCTGCGGCCACTGAGCCCGCGGGCAGAGGCGCCGCGGGGCAGCAGCGCGGGCTGAGGCACCGCAGGGCAGCGGCGCCTGTGGCCGCTGCTCCCACGGGCAAAAACCCCGCAGGGGCGGCCGCCAGCGAGACAGCACCACCTACGGGCGCTGACTCGCGGGCAGAACCGCCCGCGAAGGCGGCGGCGCCCGCGGGGGCGCCCACCTGCAGCGGCAGCGACCCCAGCGGGCGTGCCACCTGCAGGCGAGGGCAGTGCCCTCGCCCTCGCCGCACAGGCCGCCGCCAGCAGGGTGGCGGCGGCGGCGGCGCAGCAGCGAAAAGGGGAAAGGGTATTAGGGTTTTTTGCGCAAAAGACAGTTTTGCCCCTCGGAATTTGAGAAATTCCAGTTTCTGTCTTTTGTCCAAATTACGAAAATACCCTTAGGAATTGAGAAATTCCCTATATATCCCTGATTTCAGAAAATATTAATTAATTAAAAGGTTTAGTTGATTATTATTTTTATTATCTAGTAGTCCTACATAATGACGATTATTTATACATGTGATGTATGATGAGTGGACGGATGATCATGGACCGTGTGATGTGTGTACTTGTGATTATTATTATTGAGGTCTGCGAACCTCCATTATATTTCTCGTTTATTGTCGGGCCTGCGTGCCTATGATTAAGTTGTAATCACATGAGGAGGCGCAGCGGGAGCGTGGAAGCCATAGCGGGACCCACGAGACGGACGATCGTGATGCATGAAGATGCATCAAGATGTCGACGGAACCAACGAGGACGAGATGGACGATCACAAGGCATGGAGATGCACCATTGCACACATAGATCTTGATGTGAGTGATTAGGCCTACTGGCTCGGGCCTAATCATATTAGGTTGTGGTCCATGATCATCTGGTGTGATTGCTTATACACATACTAGATATGTATATATATTTGCATGCGATGTAGATATATATTAAATATGTACATGTGTGACATGTCATAATAGGAGACCAAATCGTAGAAACATCTCTCGATAATATTAAGTCGGTAAACGTGAGGCAATTAGATTGACCCACGTGGCCTTCCATCGTTATGAGTAGGAACCGAATCCCGGTGTAGGTTGAGTTGGTCGAGTCCCTCGAGACTCACCTATATCGCGATTCGCTATCTTGCTTACGACATAGAGATGTCACCGGTGACCTGAGGGCATGATATGCTTGGTCGAGTCCCTCGAGGGTATATCATCAAATCAGACTCATCTTGTAACGAAGGTGTTGACTTAACCGAGCATCATGGTTGGTCGAGTCCCTCGAGGCCATGGTGATTCGGAGGCCGAACAGGACGGGAATCACAAGGAGTTGTGATCGGCAAGAGTTGTCTACCTTTTAGGCTTAGTGTGATTGGTCGAGTCCCTCGAGGTTACACTAAGACGCTGATTGGATCCTGATCCCCACTAGAAGTCTGCCGGAGACTTCCGTTTCACGTGCTGAGGGTGTCGCGTGACTCGTTAGTAAAATAGTGGGAGCATATTAAGATAGAAGTCCATATCTTGATTGTTTATTTCTTGCAAAATCTGCATGTTATTCATTTTTGCTACATCTTTATTTTCAGAAAATGTCGCTTTCAAATCCCTTATGTGGCATACTTGATGTCAACCGCCTCACTGGTCCAAATTATACGGATTGGCTCCGTAACTTGAGAATTGTTCTCACAGCGGAGAAAATCGTGTACGTCCTTGATACAGTGATGCCTATGCCCGAAGAAGGGGCAAGCGAGGATGAGATCGCTCGCTACGTGAAGTACATTGATGACTCCACTCTTGCTCAGTGCTATATGTTGGGCTCTATGACTCCAGAGTTACAGAGACAACATGAAAAGATGGATGCTAGATCCATTCTCCTACATGTCCGTAAATTGTTTGAGGAACAGGGAAGGACTCAACGATATGAGATATCCAAGAGCCTTTTCCGCGCTAGGATGACTGAGGGAACACCGGTTCAGAACCATGTCCTAAAGATGATTGAGTGGATAGAGAAACTCACAGGTCTAGGAATGGTCCTAGAGGATAACTTGTGTGTGGACATTGTGCTTCAGTCCCTACCAGATTCCTTTTCACAGTTCATAATGAACTTTAATATGAACAAGCTTGAGGTGACTCTCCCAGAGCTCCTCAATATGTTGAGGGAGGCAGAGAGTACTATTAAGAAAGAGAAGCCAGTTCTCTACACTGGTGAGACCAGAAAGAAAAGGAAAGCAGAAAGGTCCCTTAAGAAGGGAAAGGGCAAGGGCAAACAAGGTAAAGCAAAGGTTGCTAAGAAAGACCCAACAAAGGACAAAGGCCAGTGCTTCCACTGTGGTAAAGATGGGCACTGGAAGAGAAACTGCAAAGAGTACCTTGCAGAAAGGGCGAAACAAAAGCTTGATGAAGCTTCAGGTACATTCATGATCAGTCTCCATTTGTCAGACTCTTATGATAACACATGGGTATTGGATACCGGTAGTGCTTATCATATATGCAATTCGTTGCAGGTTCTGGCAAGGCCTAGGAGACTAGAGAGAGGCGAGATGGACCTCAAGATGGGTAATGGAGCAAAAGTTGCTGTATTAGCTTTTGGCGAGGTCGCCCTACATCTGCCTAGTGGAGCTTTTATTGCATTAGATGCATGTTATTTTGTTCCTTCTATTATCAAAAACATTATCTCCATTTCATGTTTAACAGTTAGTGGATATAAATTTGTTTTTGAGAACAATGGTTGTTCAATATTATTAGATGATAAGATCATCACGAAAGGAACATTGCATAATGGTTTATTTATGTTAGACACTACTCCACATATCATGAATGTAAGTGTCTAAGAGGAAACGAGATGAGGTGAACAGTGCATACCCGTGGCATTGTAGGCTAGGTCACATCCATGAAAGAAGGATTCAAAAGTTGTTAAATGATGGATATCTAGATCCATTCGACTATATGTCTTATGCAACTTATGAGCCTTGCATTCGTGGAAAATTGACCAACTCTCCATTTAGTGGAACTGTAGAGAGAGCCACTGAGTTGTTGGAACTCATACATAGTGATGTATGTGGACCCATGTCAACTCATGCCATTGGAGGTTACTCTTACTTCATTACATTTACTGATGATTTCTCAAGGTATGGATATGTGTACTTAATGAAGTACAAGTC
Organism: Musa acuminata AAA Group; assembly: GCF_036884655.1. Lineage (NCBI taxonomy): Eukaryota > Viridiplantae > Streptophyta > Magnoliopsida > Zingiberales > Musaceae > Musa > Musa acuminata. The sequence continues at coordinate 14,247,376 of NC_088340.1, forward strand.
CGAGGCCTTTAAGAAATTCAGAGAGTATAAGAATGAGGTGGAGAACCAGACTGGAAAGAGTATCAAAACTCTTCGATCAGATCGAGGAGGTGAGTACTTAAGTACAGAGTTTACTCACTTCCTCAAGGACCATGGGATATTATCCCAATGGACACCTCCTTATACACCTCAGCTCAATGGTGTCTCTGAAAGGAGAAATCGTACATTATTAGATATGGTACGGTCCATGATGAGTTTCGCTGACCTACCCATCTCATTCTGGGGATATGCCCTAGAAATCGCAGCTTACCTTCTGAACAGAGTTCCAACTAAGTCGGTGGTGTCTACACCATATGAGATATGGAAAGGGAAGAAGCCTGATCTTAAAGTAGTTAAGATTTGGGGCTGCTCTGCCCATGTTAAAAGACACAACCCCGATAAGTTAGAATCAAGGACAGGGCGACGTAAATTTGTGGGATACCCCAAGGAAACTTGTGGGTATTACTTCTATCATCTCGAGGACCAAAAGGTCTTTGTAGCTAAGAGAGCAGTGTTCCTTGAGAAGGAACACATTCTTGACGGAGACAGTGGGAGAATGATAGAATTGAGCGAGGTTGGAGAACCAAGCTCAAGCACCACTCTACAGCCCGAGTCTGTTCAGGTATCTAATACACAAGTTTCAACTTTACGCAGGTCTGATAGAGTATCCCATCCTCCTGAGAGATATGTGGGACATATTAGAGCAGAGGATGTAGAGAATATTGATCCTCAGACCTACGAGGAGGCTATTATGAGTATAGACTCCGGGAAGTGGAAAGAAGCCATGAATTCTGAGATGGATTCTATAAGGTTTGGAACCTAGTTGATGCACCCAAAGGTATTGTACCCATCGGTTGCAAGTGGATCTTTAAGAAAAAGATCGGAGTAGATGGAAAGGTAGAGACCTATAAAGCAAGGCTAGTGGCTAAGGGGTATCGTCAAAGGCAATGTGTTGACTACGACGAAACTTTCTCACCCGTAGCAATGCTAAAATCCATCAGAATTCTATTGGCTATTGCAGCACACTGTGATTATGAGATCTGGCAGATGGATGTGAAAACCGCATTCCTCAACGGGAACCTGGAGGAGGAGGTGTATATGATGCAACCTGAGGGATTCGTGTCCAAGAACTGCCCAGATAAGGTGTGTAGGTTGCTTAGATCCATTTATGGACTAAAGCAAGCTTCCCGAAGTTGGAACATAAGATTTGATGAGGCAATCAGATCTTATGACTTCGTTAAGAACGAAGATGAGCCTTGTGTATACAGAAAGGTAAGTGGGAGCGCTATTAGCTTTTTGGTGTTATATGTGGATGACATCCTCATCATTGGGAATGACATAGGAATGCTATCCACAATAAAGGCTTGGTTATCTAGACACTTCTCCATGAAGGACTTAGGAGAAGCATCTTATATCTTGGGGATTAGAATCTATAGAGATAGATCCAAAAGGATGCTTGGCTTGTCCCAGTCTAGGTACATAGAAACTATTGTCAAAAGGTTTGGCATGGAAAATTCCAAAAGAGGTCTCATACCGATGAGACATGGGATATCGCTTTCTACGAGTATGTCCCCAAAGACTCCAGAAGAAAGGGCGAACATGGATATGATACCTTATGCCTCAGCAATAGGGTCTATCATGTATGCCATGCTATGTACTAGGCCTGATATAGCGCATGCTCTGAGTGTCACGAGCAGGTATCAGGCGGATCCAGGCTTGGAGCACTGGAAAGCAGTAAAGTGTATCCTTAAGTACTTGAGAAGGACTAAGGATCTTTTACTAGTATATGGAGGTAATAGCCTTAAGGTTGAAGGCTACACTGACTCAAGTTTTCAGTCTGATGTCGATGATAGCAAGTCGAATTCAGGGTATGTGTACACCTTGAATGGAGGAGCAGTGTGCTGGAAGAGTTCCAAGCAAGATACCACTGCTGACTCGACCACAGAGGCGGAGTACATTGCTGCATCAGATGCAGCAAAGGAGGGAGTCTGGGTGAAGAAGTTCATCACAGATTTGGGAGTCGATACAGATAGCGACAAGTCGACTTCCTTATATTGCGACAACTATGGGGTGATTACTCAAATAAGGGAACCCGGGTCTCATCAGAAGTGTTCTGAGGAGGTTCCAGCTTATAAGAGAGATCGTAACCCGAGGAGATGTAGTAGTGGAAAGAGTTCCATCCGAAGATAACATTGCAGATCCACTGACAAAGCCGTTGTCTCATTTTGTCTTTGAGCGTCACAGGAGTCTGATGGGGATCAGACACATAGGTGATTGGCTTTAGGTCAAGTGGGAGATTGCTAGTCATAGGTGCCCAGCAAGCCAATTACGTGAGTGATGGCACGTGTGACTTGATACAGAATCTTTTTGCTTATTATATTTTTGGCGTATATCACTTTATAACTATTGCATAAATGCATATGTATTGTGATGTCCTTGGATTTGTGCAATGGGAATCGGATCGTGATGAGATCACGATAATGAGATCGATTCACCTTTAAACACATATCCTAAATAATCCCGGTCATAGGTTACTCGAGAGGGACATCGTGATAACCGGATAGACTGGTGTGCTGTATACCCGTCCATATGATGAATGCAGCTGGTCTCATAGCTGCTCTGTAGGGACACTAGGGATACAGTACAGGTGCTCATTGGAGAATGAGTTCACTGATTGATCCGCTTACGGAATGCTGGATGGTTGATGATGCCTTATTGTCAGACAACGATTCCGTAGTCCTAGTGGTGTATCTGGTTCTTAGACTTGAGACACCAAGGATGTCCTGTATGAGTGCTCCACTCTTTGATACCAGACTTGTAGGTTTGGCAGTTCCCAGATCTAGTACAGCTGGTCATTGGGAGTGGTAGTCGACCTTACGAGGGCTATTGAGTGTCGATAGAGGATCATCCACTCTCGGTATCATGAGAGGAATATCCCATGTGTTCTTGCTCAGACAAATCCCTGGCCAGGGTCATTCGGGTTGAGAGAGAAAGAGTTCTCCGGGAGAATCCGATTAGAGCGAGACTCAAGTAGAAACCGTATGGGTCTGACAGCACCATGCTCGATATACGGTCTTTGGGATATTAGATGGATGAGGGACTATAGGTACATGGTAACTGAGGACAGACAGGTCCAATGGATTGGATTCCCTTGTATCGTCTGGGGACTACGGCGTAGTGGCCTAGTACTTCCGTAGTCGATGAGTCGAGTGAATTATTACAGAGATAATAATTCACTTAGTTAGAAGAAGTTCTGACAGGTATGACTCACGGCCAGCTCGATATTGGGCCTAGAGGGTCACACACATATGGTAGGCATTGCGATGAGTAGAGGTTCGGATATGAGATATCCGACGGAGCCCTTGTCTTATTGGATGCAGATCCAATACCCACTAGGGAAAGGACCCATTAGGGTTTTGACACGGGATCTCTATAAATAGGAGGGATTCACAGCCTCATAGGCTAGAGTCTTTGCTTGCCCTTCCTATTCTCCTCTCCCTCTCCACCTCAGAGTAGGCCTGGAGTTTTGAGGAGCGTCGTCGCAACCCTGCTGTGTGGATCACCGCTAGATAGGAGGACGCTTGACCTCCTTCACCCTCTCCTGAGGATCTGCAAGGAAACAGGGATATACGATCTCCCTAGGTAACACAATCTCTATACGCAGTTTTGTATTTTGCGGATTTTGCGCACCAATCTTCGCACGACGACGAACATCTTTTTGGGAATCGGGGATTTTTGTTTTTCTTGTTCTTCCGCTGCGCATATGATGTCGCCCCCCATGATTTCCCAACACCCGCAAGTGAAACTATTGCTGATCATGAGGCCTTACCAAGAGATAATTACATATTTCTTCCTTCTCCCTCTTGATGATCATGAAGCCATGCTCAGAATTAAATGGTTGACGACATTAGGTGATATTTCTTGAAATTTTATGCAACTAATTATGAAATTTTACAATAAGGAGAAATAGGTGATACTGAACGGGAAACGTGGGGGCGACGTAACGACGATTTGCATACAACAAATGGAAAAGGTTTTGCATAAAGCATATAGTGCCTTTTTGGTACAACTTGAGCAGCAAACTAAGGGAGAGCTAATAGAATTTGAAGATCTAAACCTACTTCCTTTGCCTGCTGAATTTTCAGATATATTTGACGAACCGCACAACCTACCTCTTACCCGTCGGCATGATCATTATATAATGATTCTTTCAGGAAAACCTCCAGCAAATACTCGGCCATATCAGTATCTATATTTCCAAAAGGATGAAATAGAAAGGATTGTAAAGGAGATGCACGAAACAGGAGTTATTCGGCCAAGTTGCAGCCTCTACTCTTCACCAGTGCTACTTGTACGCAAGAGGATGGAACATGGCGAATATGCGTTGATTACCGAGCTCTCAATGGCATAACCATCAAGGATAAATACCCTATTCTAGTAGTAGATGAATTGCTAGATGAAAGGGAGCACAAATCTTCACAAAGCTGGACCTTCGATCCGGGTATTATCAAATACGAGTGTATGAAGAAGTCATACCGAAAACCGCCTTTCGAACATACAACGGCCACTACAAATTTTTACTTTCTTCAACAAAAGGTGGAATATCTTGGGCATATCATATCAGAGGAAGGTGTGACGGTGGACCCCTTCAAGATTGAAGCAATGCAAAACTGGCCTACCCCGAGGAACATAAAATTGCTACATGGCTTTCTGGGTTTAACAGGCTACTACCGTAAATTTATGAAAAACTATGGAAAGATCAGTACACCACTTACTTCCTTACTAGAAAAAGATGTCTTCTAATGGTCGAACAAAGCCTCCACTGCCTTCGACAAACTTAAGGCAGCCATAATGACGATGCTAGTGCTAGCGCTACCAGATTTCAACCGACCCTTCATCATTAAGGCCGATGCATCTGGAGACAGAATAGGAGACGTTCTCATGCAAGATGGTCGACCGCTTATATACATTAGCAAGACATTGTCTCCCCCCTATCAAAACATGTTAACATATGATAAGGAGATGCTCGCCATTGTGCACGCAGCAACGAGGTGGAGATCGTACTTGATTAGGCGATACTTTCAAATCAAGACCGATCATAAAAGCCTAAAATATCTCTTGGAGCAAAAGATATCTTCCCCCGAGCAACAAAAATGGGTAACAAAGCTTCATGGATTTGATTATGAAATAACGTACAAAAAGTGGAAAGAGAATGTTGTTGCAGATGCGCTTTCGCAGCTACTTGAGCAAGCTGAATTTTCAGTCGTTTTACTTCCAACTAGCGACTTCCTTGAGGATATTAAGATGGAATGGCAGGAAGATTTGGAGACTAGTAAGATAAAAAAAAAATTAGAGGAAGCACCAAGCTCCGTGGCTCATTACAATTGGGACTCAAAAGATTTATACTATAAGGGATGCATTGTGCTTATAATAAATTCTACTTGCATCTTCACGAGCAGATTTTAGACAAAGTTATTCCATATGCAGGGTACTAAATTGAAAAGGAGTATGGCATATCACCCACAAATCAACGGCCAGACAGAAGTTGTAAATAGGTGCTTGGAGACAGCCCAAAGCCACCTACCAAATATGACTATCCAAGGAGAACTCCAGACCCAACCAAGTGCCATTATTGATCGATGGATCGTGACTCGACGACGACGACCCACTGCTAAAGTGCTAATACAGTGGGTGAACCTACTAACAGAAGATGCCACTTGGGAGAACTATGATAACTTGAAGATCAAATTCCCAAAATTCATGAATTGTCAGCCTCGAGGACAAGGCTGATTTGAAGAGGGCGGGTCTGTTAGGACTCTAGCTAGGAGAGTTCTAATTGAGAGGGACATTCATGTAAAACCTACCTAAGCTGACCCCTATTAAAGAGGTGAAGAGGCCGGCTAGGGTTAGGAGGTTGTTTCTTAGAGAAGAATTAGGAGTTGTAAAGGAATAGGAGTCTTGAGTAGAAGTCCTATTAGGAGTTGGTTAGAAGTAGGAGTCTTGAGTAGGAGTCCTATTAGGAGTTAGGGTATAGAAACCCTATAAATAGTCATGTATTCCTCCTCTTTTGATAAGCAATAGATGAATCTTTTCTGCAGCCTTTGAGCAGCAACTTAGAGGGAGGAACCCCTATAGAGTTCCAAAGAGGCCAATCCCTTAAAGAGATCAACCCCAAGTTTAGAATCTGCAATGGTTCTAACACTCCAAAAGAGTCATTTCAAGCTTGTTCATATTAAAATTCATTATGAACTATGAAAAGGAATCTAGTAGGGACTGAAGTACAAGATCCACATATAGGTTATCCTCTAGGACCATTCCTAGACCTGAGTTTCTCTATCCACTCAATAATCCTTAGGACATGGTTCTGAATCGATGTCCCCTTAGTCATCTTAGTACGGAAGAGGTTCTTGGATATCTCATATCGTTGAGTCCTTCCCTATTCCTCAAACAGTTTGTGGACATGTAGGAGAATAGATCTGGCATCCATCTTTTCATACTGTCTTTGTAACTTAGGAGTCATGGAGTCCAACATATAACACTAAGCAAGAGTGGAGTCATCAATGTACTTCACATAGCGAGTGATCTCATCCTCGCTTCCCTCTTCTTTAAGCGTAGGCATCACAGTATCAACGACGTATGCGATTTTCTCCACCATGAGAACAATTCTCAAGTTACGGAGCCAATCGGTATAGTTTGGACCAATGAGGCAGTTAACATCAAGTATGCCACATAAGATATTTGAAAGCGATATTTTCTAAAAATAAAGATGTAGCAAAAATAAATAACAAGCAGATTTTATAAAAAATAAATAATCAAGATATGGACTTCTATCTTAATATGCTCCCACTATTTTACTAGAGAGTCACCAACACTCTCAGCATATGAAACGAAAGTCTTCAACAGACTTCTAGTGGGGATCAAGATCCAATCAGTGTCTTAGTGTAATCTCGAGGGACTCGACGAATCACACTTAGCCCGAAAGGTAGGCAACTCTTGTCAATCACAACTCCTTATGATTCCTATCCTATTCGGCCTCCGAATCACCAAAGTCTACAGGGACTCGAACAACCTGTTGGAAAATCATGGGGGCGACATCACATGCGCAGCGGAAGAATAAGAAAACAAAATCCTCGATTCCCAAAAAGATGTTCGTCGTCGTGCGAAGATTGGTGCACAAAAATCCGTGAAACATGAAACTGCGTATAGAGTAGATTGTGTTACCTAGGGAGATCGTATATCCCTGTTTCCTTGCAGATCCTTAGGAGAGGGTAAAGGAGGTCAAGCGTCCTCCTCTCTAGTGGTGATCCACACAGCAGGGTTGCGACGACGCTCCTCAAAACTCCAGGCCTGCTCAGAGGTGGAGAGGAAGAGGAGAATAGGAAAGGTAAGCAAAGGCTCTAGCCTATGAGGCTCTGAATCCCTCCTATTTATAGAGGTCCCCTGTCAAACCCTAATGGGTCCTCCCCTAGTGGGTATTGGATATGCATCCAATAAGACAAGGGCTCCGTCAGATATCTCATATCCGAACCTCTACTCATCGCAATGCCTACCATATGTGTGTGACCCTCTAGGCCCAATATCGAGCTGGCCGTGAGTCATACCTATCAGAACTCCTTCTAACTCAGTGAATTATTATCTTTGTAATAATTCACTTGACTCATCGACTACGGAAGTACTAGGCCACTACGCCGTAGTCCCGAGACGATACAGGGGAATCCAATCCATTGGACCTGTCTGTCCTCAGTTACTGTGTACCTATAATCCCTCATCCATCTAATATCTCAGAGACCGTATATCGAGCATGGTGCTGTCAGACCCATACGGTTTCTACTCGAGTCTCGCTCTAATCGGATTCTCCCGGAGAACTCTTTCTCTCTCAACCCGAAAGACCCTGGCTAGGGATTTGTCTGAGCAAGAACACATAGGATATTCCTCTCATGATGCCGAGAGTGGATGATCCTCTATCGACACTCAATAGCCCTCGTAAGGTCGACTACCACTCCCAATGACCAGCTGTACTAGATCTGGGACAGCCAAACCTATAAGTCTGGTATCAAAGAGTGGAGCACTCATACAGGACATCCTTGGTGTCTCAAGTCTAAGGACCAGATACACCACTAGGACTACGGAATCGATGTCTGACAATAAGGCATCACCAACCATCCAACATTCCGTAAGCGGATCAATCAGTGAACTCATTCTCCAATGAGCACCTGTACTGTATCCCTAGTGTCCCTACACGAGCAGCTATGAGACCAGCTGCATCCATCATATGGACGGGTATACAGCACACCAGTCTATCCGGTTATCATGATGTCCCTCTCGAGTAACCTATGACCGGGATCATTTAGGATATATGTTTAAAGGTGAATCGATCTCATTATCGTGATCTCATCACGATCCGATTCCCATTGCATAAATCCAAGGACATCACAATATATGTATACATTTATGCAATAGTTATAAAGTGATATACGCCAAAATATAATAAGCAAAAAGATTCTGTATCAAGTCACACGTGTCATCACTCACGTGATTGGCTTGCTGGGCACCTATGACTAGCAATCTCCCACTTGACCTAAAGCCAATCACCTATGTGTCTGATCCCCATCAGACCCCTGTGACGCTCAAAGACAATCTGAGACAATGGCTTTGTCAGTGGATCTGCAATGTTATCTTCGGATGGAACTCTTTCCACTGCTATATCTCCTCGGGCTACGATCTCTTTGATAAGTTGGAATCTCCTTAGAACACTTCTGATGAGACCCGGGTTCCCTTATTTGAGTAATCGCCCCATAGTTATCGCAATATAAGGAGATCGGCTCCTCGCTACCCGGCATGACCCCCAAATCTGTGATGAACTTCTTCATCCAGACTCCCTCCTTTGCTACATCTAATGCAGCAATGTACTCCGCCTTTGTGGTCGAGTCAGCAGTGGTATCTTGCTTGGAACTCTTCCAACACACTACTCCTCCATTCAAGGTGTACACATACCTTGAATTCGACTTGCTATCATCGACATCAGACTGAAAACTTGAGTCTGTGTAGCCTTCAACCTTAAGGCTATTACCTCCATATACTAGTAAAAGATCCTTAGTCCTTCTCAAGTACTAAAGGATATACTTTACTGCTTTCCAGTGCTCCAAGCCTGGATCCGCCTGATACCTGCTCGTGACACTCAGAGTATGCGCTATATCATGCCTAGTACATAGCATGGCATACATGATAGACCCTATTGCTGAGGCATAAGGTATCATATCCATGTTCGCCCTTTCTTAGAATTTTCCAAGCCAAAACTTTTGACAATAGTTTCTATGTACCTGGACTGGGACAAGCCAAGCATCCTCTTGGATCTATCTCTATAGATTCTAATCCCCAAGATATAGGATGCTTCCCCTAAGTCCTTTATGGAGAAGTGTCTAGATAACCAAGTCTTTACTGTGGATAGCATTCCTTCGTCATTCCCAATGATGAGGATGTCATCCACATATAACACCAAAAAGGTGATAGCGCTCCCACTTACCTTCCTGTACACACAAGGCTCATCTTCGTTCTTAACGAAGTCATAAGATCTGATTGCCTCATCAAATCTTATGTTCCAACTTCGGGAAGCTTGCTTTAGTCCATAAATGGATCTAAGCAACCTACACACCTTATCTGGGCAGTTCTTGGACATGAATCCCTCAGGTTGTATCATATACACCTCCTCCTCGAGGTTCCCATTGAGGAATGCGGTTTTCACATCCATCTACCAGATCTCATAATCATAGTGTGCTGCAATAGCCAATAGAATTCTGATGGATTTTAGCATTGCTACGGGTGAGAAGGTTTCGTCGTAATCAACACCTTGCCTTTGACGATACCCCTTAGCCATTAGCCTTGCTTTATAAGTCTCTACCTTTCCATCTACTCCTATCTTTTTCTTAAAGATCCACTTGCAACCGATGGGTACAATACCTTCGGGCGCATCAACTAGGTTCCAAACCTTATTGGAGTACATATAATCCACCTCAGAATTCATGGCTTCTTGCCACTTCCCGGAGTCTGTACTCATAATAGCCTCCTCGTAGGTCTGAGGATCAATATCCTCAACATCCTCTCCTCTAATATGTCCCACATATCCTTCAGGAGGATGGGATACTCTATCAGACATGCTTAAAGTTGAAACTTGTGTATTAGGTACCTGAACAGACTCGAGCTATAGAGTGGTGCTTGAGCTTGGTTTTCCAACCTCGCTCAACTCTATCATTCTCCCACTGTCTCCGCCAAGAATGTGTTCCTTCTCAAGGAGCACTACTCTCTTAGCTACAAAGACCTTTTGGTCCTCGAGATGATAGAAATAATACCCACAAGTTTCCTTGGGGTGTCCCACAAATTTGCATCGCTCTGTCCTTGATTCTAACTTATTGGGGTTGTGTCTTTTAATGTGGGCAGGGCAGCCCCAAATCTTAACAACCTTAAGATCAAGATTCTTCCCTTTCCATATCTCATATGGTGTAGACACTACCGACTTAGTTGGAACTCTGTTCAGAAGGTAAGCTACGGTCTCTAGGGCATATCCCTAGAATAAGATGGGTAGGTCAGCGAAACTCATCATGGACCGTACCATATCTAATAGCGTACGATTCCTCCTTCCAAAGACACCATTGAGCTGAGGTGTATAAGGAGGTGTCCATTGGGATAATATCCCATGGTCCTTGAGGAACTGAGTAAACTCTGTACTTAAGTACTCACCTCCTCGATCTGATCGAAGAGTTTTGATACTCTTTCCAGTCTGGTTCTCCACCTCATTCTTATACTCTCTGAATTTCTCAAAGGCATCGGACTTGTACTTCATTAAGTACACATATCCATACCTTAAGAAATCATCAGTAAATGTAATGAAGTAGGAGTAACCTCCAATGGCATGAGTTGACATGGGTCCACATACATCACTATGTATGAGTTCCAACAACTCAGTGGTTCTCTCTCCAATTCCACTAAATGGAGAGTTGGTCAGTTTTCACGAATGCAAGGCTCACAAGTTGCATATGACACATAGTCGAATGGATCTAGATATCCATCATTTAGCAACTTTTGAATCCTTCTTTCATGGATGTGACCTAGCCTACAATGCCACAGGTATGCACTGTTCACCTCATCTCGTTTCCTCTTAGACACTTACATTCATGATATGTGGAGTAGTGTCTTGCATAAACAAACCTTTATGCAATATTCCTCTCGTCAATCTCCCCTCGGCTTTGTTAGAATTTATAATAAATTGTAGATGTAATAAGTAATACTGGTATCAAATACCAATGCACTATCACAAAAATCTGCCAATCGGAGATTGATCATGAATGTACCTGAAGCTTCTCCAAACTTCTATTTCGCCCTTTCTGCAAGGCACTCTTTGCAGTTCCTCTTCCAATGCCTTTCTTTACCACAATGGAAGCATTGGCCTTTGTCCTTTACTGGGCCTTTCTTAGCAACCTTTGCTTTACTTGGTCTGCCCTTGCCCTTTCCCTTCTTAAGGGACCTTTCTACTTTCCTTTTCTTTTTGGTCTCACCAGTGTAGAGAACTGGCTTCTCTTTCTTAATAGTACTCTCTGCGTCCCTCAACATATTGAGGAGCTCTAGGAGAGTTATCTCAAGCTTGTTCATATTAAAATCCATTATGAACTATAAAAAAGAATCTGGTAGGGACTGAAGCACAATGTCCACACACAAGTTATCCTCTAGGACCATTCCTAGACCTGTGAGTTTCTCTATCCACTCAATCATCTTTAGGACATGGTTCTGAACCGGTGTCCCCTCAGTCATCCTAGCGCGGAAAAGGCTCTTGGATATCTCATATCATTGAGTCCTTCCTTGTTCCTCAAACAATTTGCAGACATGTAGGAGAATGGATCTAGCATCCATCTTTTCATGTTGTCTTTGTAACTCAGGAGTCATAGAGCCTAACATATAGCACTGAGCAAGAGTGGAGTCATCAATGTACTTCACGTAGCGAGCGATCTCATCCTCGCTTGCCCCTTTTTCGGGCGTAGGCATCACTGTATCAAGGACGTACACGATTTTCTCCGCTGTGAGAACAATTCTCAAGTTACGGAGCCAATCCGTATAATTTGGACCAGTGAGGCGGTTAACATCAAGTATGCCACATAAGGGATTTAAAAGCGACATTTTCTGAAAATAAAGATGCAGCAGAAATGAATAACATGCAGATTTTGCAAGAAATAAACTATCAAGATATGGACTTCTATCTTAATATGCTCCCACTATTTTACTAACGAGTCATGCGACACCCTCAGCACGTGAAACGGAAGTCTCCGGCAGACTTCTAGTGGGGATCAGGATCCAATCAGCGTCTTAGTGTAACCTCGAGGGACTCGACCAATCATACTAAGCCTAAAAGGTAGGCAACTCTTACCAATCACAACTCCTTGTGATTCCCGTCCTGTTCGGCCTCCGAATCACCATGGCCTCGAGGGACTCGACCAACCATGATGCTCGGTTAAGTCAACACCTTCGTTACAAGATGAGTCTGATTTGATGATATACCCTCGAGGGACTCGACCAAGTATACCATGCCCTCAGGTCACCGGTGACATCTCTATGTCATAAGCAAGATAGCGAATCGCGATATAGGTGAGTCTCGAGGGACTCGACCAACTCAACCTATACCGGGAATCGGTTCCTACTCATAACAATGGAAGGCCACGTGGGTCAATCTAATTGCCTCACGTTTACCGACTTAATATTATCGAGAGATGTTTCTATGCTTTGGTCTCCTAATATAACATGTCACACATATACATATTTAATATATATCTACATCGCATGCAAATATATATACATATCTAGTATGTGTATAAGCAATCACACCAGATGATCATGGACCACAACCTAATATGATTAGGCCCGAGCCAGTAGGCCTAATCACTCACATCAAGATCTATGTGTGCATCGGTGCATCTCCATGCCCTGTGATCGTCTATCTCGTCCTCGTCGGTTCCGTCGACATCTTGATGCATCTTCATGCATCGCGATCATCTGTCTCGTGGGTCCCGCTATCGCATCCACGCTCCCGCTGCGCCTCCTCATGTGATTACAACTTAATCATAGGCACGCAGGCCTAACAATAAATGAGAAATATAATGGAGGCTCGCAGACCTCAATAATAATAATCACAAGTACACACATCACATAGTCCATGATCATCCGTCCATACATCATACATCATATGTATAAATAATCATCATCATGTAGGACTACTAGATAATAATAAAAAATAATAATCAACTAAACCTTTTAATTAATTAATATTTTCTGAAATCAGGGACATATAGGGAATTTCTGAATTTATAGGGGTATTTTCATAATTTGGACAAAAGACAGAAACTGGAATTTCTCAAATTCCGAGGAGCAAAATTGTCTTTTGCCCAGAAAACCCTAATGCCCTTTCCCCTTTTCGCTGCTGCCGCGACCGCCATCCTGCCGGCGGCGGCTTGTGCGGTGGGGCGAGGGCACTGCCCTCGCCTGCAGGCGGCACGCCCGCTGGCGGCGATGCCGCTGCGGGTGGGTGCCCCCTTCGGGCGCCGCTGCCTCCGCAGGCCGTGCTGTCCTGCCGGGCGGCCGCCCCTGTGAGGGGGGTTTCGCCCGCGGGAGCAGCGACGGCAGGCGTCGCTGCCTTGCGGCGGCAGGCGCCGCTGCCCTGCGGCGGTAGGCGCCGCTGCACTGCGGTGCCTCTGCCCGTGGGCTGCCAGCCCCGCCGACTGCAAGCCTGCTGCAAGCAGGCCGCCGGCCGGCTGCTGCAGACGCAGCCCCTGTGCTGCCCGCCTTCGGCTGCGCTTCACGCACGCGTATCGAGGGCAGCAACTGTTACTGCCCTTTCTCACTTTTGCGTCAACGATTTTGACGTCAATATTCTTCCTAAACACAACACACGCAGTTCAAAACCAATCATTCGCACGAACAACCTGGCTCTGATACCACTGTTGGGAAATCATGGGGGCGACATCAAATGCGCAGCGGAAGAACAAGAAAACAAAATCCCCGATTCCCAAAAAGATGTTCATCATCGTGCGAAGATTGGTGCGCAAAAATCCGCTAAACATGAAACTGCGTATAGAGTAGATTGTGTTACCTAGGGAGATCGTATATCCCTGTTTCCTTGCAGATCCTTAGGAGAGGGTAAAGGAGGTCAAGCATCCTCCTCTCTAGCGGTGATCCACACAGCAGGTTTGCGACGACGCTCCTCAAAACTCCAGGCCTGCTCTGAGGTGGAGAGGAAGAGGAGAATAGGAAAGGCAAGCAAAGGCTCTAGCCTATGAGGCTCTGAATCCCTCCTATTTATAGAGGTCCCCTGTCAAACCCTAATGGGTCCTCCCCTAGTGGGTATTGGATATGCATCCAATAAGACAAGGGCTCCGTCAGATATCTCATATCCGAACCTCTACTCATCGCAATGCCTACCATATGTGTGTGACCCTCTAGGCTCAATATCGAGCTGGCCGTGAGTCATACCTGTCAGAACTCCTTCTAACTCAGTGAATTATTATCTCTGTAATAATTCACTTGACTCATCGACTACAGAAGTACTAGGCCACTACGCCGTAGTCCCCAGACGATACAAGGGAATCCAATCCATTGGACCTGTCTGTCCTCAGTTACCGTGTACCTATAATCCCTCATCCATCTAATATTCTAGAGACCGTATATCGAGCATGGTGCTGTCAGACCCATACGGTTTCTACTCGAGTCTCGCTCTAATTGGATTCTCCTGGAGAACTCTTTCTCTCTCAACCCGAATGACCCTGGCCAGGGATTTGTCTGAGCAAGAACACATGGGATATTCCTCTCATGACGCCGAGAGTGGATGATCCTCTATCGACACTCAATAGCCCTCGTAAGGTCGACTACCACTCCCAATGACCAGTTGTACTAGATCTGGGACAGCCAAACCTATAAGTCTGGTATCAAAGAGTGGAGCACTCATACAGGACATCCTTGGTGTCTCAAGTCTAAGGACCAGATACACCACTAGGACTACGGAATCGCTGTCTGACAATAAGGCATCATCAACCATCTAGCATTCCGTAAGCGGATCAATCAGTGAACTCATTCTCCAATGAGCACCTGTACTGTATCCCTAGTGTCCCTACACGAGCAGCTATGAGACCAGCTGCATCCATCATATGGACGGGTATACAGCACACCAGTCTATCCGGTTATCACGATGTCCCTCTCGAGTAACCTATGACCGGGATCATTTAGGATATGTGTTTAAAGGTGAATCGATCTCATTATCGCGATCTCATCACGATCCGATTCCCATTGCACAAATCCAAGGACATCACAATATATGTATGCATTTATGCAATAGTTATAAAGTGATATACGCCAAAATATAATAAGCAAAAAGATTCTGTATCAAGTCACACGTGCCATCACTCACGTGATTGGCATGCTATGCACCTATGACTAGCACAACCATGATGTTCAGTTAAGTCAATACCATTGTTACAAGATGAGTCTGATTCGATGATATACCCTCTCGGGACTCGACCAAGCATACCATGTCTTCAGGTTACCGGTGATATCTCTATGTCATAGGCAAGATTGTTAGGAAAAGAGTCGGCACTAAGAGGGGGGGGGGGGGGGGGGGGGGGGGGGTGAATTAGTGCAGCGGTAAAATTACGTCGGTTCAAAAAACCTTTGTACGATAAAAACCGATTTCGACGAAAACCATTTCAGAGAGAGGTTAACTTGAAAACGTTTTCATAAATATAGCTTGAAAGCATACGAAAGATGCACAATGGATGTAAAGCAAGTTAAGAGGTTTGCATCAAAGTAAATTGCTCAAATATAGAAATGCAAACAAGAGAAGAGCACGCCGATTTTATAGTGGTTCGATCGTCGTGACCTACATCCACTCCACCGATTCCTCTTCCGTTGAGGCCACCGGCATCCACTATCGATCTTCCTTTATAGGCGAAGATCAACCTCCTTCTTACAGTTCTTTCTTCTTTTACCGGGTTTAGGAGATAACCCTTACATCCCCACTCACTCCTCTCTCAAACTATTCTAACACTTAGAACTTTGAGAGGAGTTTCACATAAGATTAAAGCAGAGTTTCTTTCCTTTTTACTCTCAGTACTTGTGTACTTTAACAAGAGATGGGAGGGATATTTATAGGCCTCAAGTTGATTCAAACTTGGAGCCTAAAAATATCTCATCCCGAGTTTCCTGGGTTCGGGCGGTACCACCTCCTGTGCTGGGTAGTACTATCGCTTGTGTCAGCCTGACACTAACACTGCACTGGGCGATACCATCGCCTAGTCTAGCGGTACCACCACCTAGGAGGCTGTGCTGGGTAGTACCACCGCCCAAATTGGTAGTACCACCGCCTGCAGCCTCCCGGAGACTATGTCTGGGAGGTACCACCGCCTAACATAGTCTCGGAGACTATGCCACGATGGTGCCACCTCTTGGGTCACTGTTTGGGCTTTTTATTGGGCCCAACATAGTCCTTACATGGGCCCAATTAGCTCCTAATTGGGTTAGTCCAAATCCAATCCCAATTATGTGCTAACTACGAATTCTAAGACATTTCCTAAGCTAAACAAGTCTGTAAGTCTAGTTTCTTTTGGCGAGCTTCCAACGATCTTCCAACAAACTTCCGACGATCTCTCAGTAATGTTCCAACGGACTCCCGGTAAGCTCCTAGACTTCACGACAATCTTCTTCATGAGTTCTGATGAGCTTCTCTGGCAAGCTCCGAGACTTCTCTGCTGGTTCCTATAGAACTTCCAACGAACGTCTAGACTTCCAACGAACTCTCGAACTCCCAACGAAATCGCGTTCTTGACTTAAGGACTTCATTTTACTTTATGCTTTGCTATCGTAGTTAATTCTACACATGTAAAAAAATACTTCGATCTAGACAATTATTACTAAGCTTGAATTATGTTGTCCGGCATGTCATTGGTCCATCGACGTTTCATTTGATTCTTCAGCGCATTATCCTCTCTTGTGGCCTATTGCCCAATCGGCTAGTTGACTCCGCAACTCTGATATCCTTAGCGCAATATTTGCTCTTCTTAGCCCGATGCCCGAATCCATGGCCCGAAGCCTTCTGTTGATACGTCGACCGATCCTCTAGCTTGATGTCCAATCTTCTAACATGTTCCACTGGCCCAACATGATTCTTCCTGCTTTAATTATCTCATCCTAATCGAAGCATCCTGCGTCACTAAAAACACAGATAAAATCATAAATACTTATCAATTGGTTTCATCATCAAAAAATGAGATTCAAAAATCTCCCCCTTTTTTATGATGACAACCAATTGATGACAGAGTTAATCTTATCTCCCCCTATCAATATGTCATATTAATAGAACCTTGAATTCAAGCTGAATTCAAATCATTGCAAATTTTATCATGAATATTTGCAATACGTCATCATACATAACATGAGCATACTTCTCCCCCTTTGTCATCAACAAAAAGGAGAAGTGCCAACTATGAGATATAAGTTCAAATCATTACATAAAAAAAAAACATAATATCAAGTTTTATCATCATGCAATTTTGTAAGCTAGATAATTTAGCAAGTGTTACATCATGCAAGCTATCAAGTTTTAGATATACAAGGTTGTAAGATAGCAAGTTTACAACATACAAGCTAGCAAAAATTTCAAAAGCAAATGCAAGATAGCTTTCTTGTTGAAGTGTGTAAGCTAGCGATTCTTGCTTCCTATTACAATGTGCAAGTTGTAAGTTTTGCTTCTTGAGATAGGCAAGATACTGATGTTTAAGATAGCAAGCTCTTTCTTCTCTTTTGAGAAGTGCCATTTTTGCTTCCTTTGCAAAGTGCAAGCTAGCAAAATTTTACATTATTTTACAACATGCAAGCTAACAAGTTTTGCATTATGCAAGCTAGTGAGTTTTTTTACAAACTTTTTACACCTTTTGATATATGCAAGATAGCATGTTTTTGCATCTTCTTGACTTGTGCAAGCTAGCTAGCAAGCTAGCTACCTCCCCCTTTATCATTGTCAAAAAGAATGGAAGAATACAATTGTGTATCTCTTTTTCCCTTTACAATAATTTTCAAATCATAACAAAGGATAAATAACAAAAATGAAAAATCAAGTTATGAATGTCAAAATAATTTTTCATCATGAATATTTCATCATTGCATGCATCATTATCATAAGTTGAAGTATTGCATGCATAATATCAAATCATCATTCATAATTACATTAATGTTTTAATCATTATTTCAATATGTTTGTGCATCATTATAGTTTCAATTTACAACATGCATAATTTTAAAATTTTACATATCATCCTTACTCTATGCATGATACTAAAAATAAATTAATCATCATATCATACATGATACTCATAAGCTAGCAAATTTATCATTTTAAGCATCAAAACAATATCATGAGTATTTCATGCATTCATATCATCAATGTTTCAATCATTATTTTAATCATCAAAAATGAAAGATCAAGTCTAAAATTCAAGAGATCAAGATCATAATCCGGAAAATGTATAAGAAGGATTTATGTATTTGGAAGATCTAACATGTCTAAGTTTCTTATTTAAGCTAGCAATTTTTTTTCTCCCCTTTGTTATTGTAAACAAGGAAGAAGTAGAGTGGAAAAATATAATTTTTACATCAATACTCTACTTATAACATGAGGTTTACAACCATAAATACAAAGAAATTTACACATCATGTCATGAAAGATAATAATATCAAATCATGAATGCCACAAGATATGATTTATTTTATCAAATCTCTTCTTTTTATAAATAGTAAAAAGAAACATAAGAGATCAAATGATATAGTATCTTGATTCATGCATAAGAAATCTCAAGTTATAAATCTCAAAAAATCAAGATAAAGCATATTCAAATTCAAATCGTCAACTAAAAATCATTTTCAAGAGATTCAAAAATAACAAACATACATTCATTGATATCCCTTTTGTTTTTGAAAGATTGATAAAGTAGAGATTGAGAAATTCTTTAAGAAAAATATTTTCCTTCCCCCTTTTTTATTTGATTTATTTCACACAAGCATGCCCAAATTTTTATGCCAAGTTAAAGCATGCATCATCGTTTAAGATTACAAAGTAGATTTTGTCATAAAAACCATCAACACCAAACAAAAAAAAAAAGTATAACACATTAAACATAAGGCTTCTTTAAATAAGAGATTTGATTCATCATTTTAATTCCAATGATAATATATTTTTCTTTTTATGTGTTTCATTTTATATGATTGATTTCATATAAGCATGATCAAGTTTTTAGTATGAATACATACATCATAGTTTAAAACGTAAAAATCAATAATCTATAAATCTCAAGAATCATCATGCATAAATTCGAAATATAAACTCATTGAGCATGATATCAAATCATTACTTCAAATGAAACTTAATTTCATTAATAATAGAGCATCTTTAATTAAAATTGAGAAACAATATGATTAATCTTATTAAGTGTACAAGTATTAGATTTATATTTAACATTTTATTACAGTATTGCATCATTAAAACATCAAGCATGATTTCAATCAACATCGGAAATACACATTATTTCTTCTTGAAAAACATACATAGAATTATTATTAGATTTAAATCTAACATTTTATTCTTTTAACATAAAATATATAATTTTTATTATCATTTTTAAAATTACTAGCATGATCCCAATTTTTGTATTTTCATTACTTTATTAAACATATAATTTTTAAAAAGAAATTTAGATAATTTTTTTAAAAAACTAAATTAGAAACAACTCATGAAGAACATCAAGTAATTTCAGAGTAAACTAAGGGAGTTTCATTTGAGTTGTTTACCTCGTTGTAGAAAGCCGTAAGGTGTAGTTTGCCACTTTGCCTTTGTTGATTTTCTCCTTGTCTTCGGAGGAGCTTGATTCATCCCAAAGTTCTTCCCTCTTCTTGCATTCATAGCAAGTAGTTGCATTCTTTTTATTCTTTAATTTTTGTTTCATGAACTTTTTAAATTTCATAGTGATGAGTTCAAAGTTCACCATCACTTGAGCTTATGCTCGAGTGGTCATCAATTGTTCGTAGTCCGAAATTCTTCCTATTCTTTGGAAAGTGGTTCTTAAGTTCTTTATGTGCATTGCACGTCATTTCATAAGTCATTACATACCCGATAAGTTCTTCGATCAAAAAAGTATTCAAATTTTTTTATTCTTGTATAACCGTTATTTTCAAATCCTAATTCTTAGAAAGTGATCGTAAAATCTTGTTAATGAGCTTAAAATCCAAAAAACTTCTACCAAGTGCTTTTAAACCATTGACGACATCCGTAAAACGGGTGTATATGTCTCCAATAGTTTCGCTTGGTTTCATATGAAATAGTTCAAAATCATGCATTAAAAGATTGACTTTAGAATCTTTTACTCTACTCATGCCTTCGTGTGTGATTTCGAGAGTGTACCATATTTCGAAAGCCATTTCATAAGTAGAAACCCGATTAAACTCAATTTTATCAAAAGCACAAAATAGAGCGTTCATAGCTCTAGCATTTAAGGAAAAAGTCTTCTTCTCCAAATCATTTCAATGGTTCATTGGAAGATAAGACCTTCGAAAACCACTTTCGATAATATTCCATAAATTCAAATCCAACGAAAGCAAGAAAACTCTCATTCAAGTTTTTCAATATGTGTAGTCCGTCCCATTAAACAAGGGAGGATGAATTAGAGAATGACCATCTTGAAAGCCGAAAAGAGTCATTTCTCTTGGGTGTTAAACTAAATAAGAAATACGAGGCTCTGATACCAATTGTTAGGAAAAGAGTCGGCACTAAGAGGGGGGGGTGAATTAGTATAGCGATAAAATTATGTCGGTTCAAAAAACCTTCATACGATAAAAATCGATTTCGACGAAAACCATTTAGGATGAAAACCGTTTAGGAGAGAGATTAACTTGAAAGTGTTTTAATAAAGATAGCATGAAAGCGTACGGAAGATGCGTAGTGTATGTAAAGCAAGTTAAGAGGTTTGCAGTAGAGTAAATTGCTCAAATATAGAAATGCAAACCAGAGAAGAACACGACGATTTTATAGTGGTTCGGTCGTCGTGACCTATATCCACTCTACCGATTCCTCTTCAGTCGAGGCCACCGGCATCCACTATCGACCTACATTTATAGGTGAAGATCAACCACCTTCTTACAGCTCTTTCTCCTTTTACTGGGTTTAGGAGATAACCCTTACACCCCCACTCACTCCTCTCTCAAACTATTCTAACACTTAGAACTTTGAGAGGAGTTTCATACAAGATTACAGTAGAGTTTCTTTCCTTTTTACTCTCAATACTTGTGTAGTTTAACTAGGGATGAGAGGGGTATTTATAAGCCTCAAGTTGATTTAAACTTGGAGCCTAAAAACATTTCATCATGGGTTTTATGGGTTCGAGTGGTACCAACGCCTATGCTAGGCAGTACCATTGCCAGTGTCAGTCTGACACTGACACTGCACTAGGCGGTACCACTACCTAGGAGGCTGTGCTAGATAGTACCATTGCCCAGACTAGCGGTACCATCACTTACAGCCTCTCGGAGACTGTGTATGGGCAGTACCACCACCTGACATAGTCTTGTAGACTGTGCCACGATAGTGCCACCTCTTGGGTCATTCTTTGGGCCTTTCACTAGGCCCAACATAATCCTTACATGGGCCCAACTGGCCCCTAATTGGGTTGGTCCAAATCCAATCCCAATTACGTGCTAACTATGAATTCTAAGATATTTCCTAAGCTTAACAAGTCGGTAAGTCTAGTTTTTTCCGGCAAGCTTCCGGCAATCTTCCGGTGAACTTCCGACGATCTCTTGGCAATGTTCTAGCGGACTCCTAGCAAGCTCTTGGACTTCACGATGATCTTCATGGTGAGTATTGACAAGCTTCTCTGGCAAGCTCCAAGACTTCTTAGTTAGTTCTTGTAGAACTTCCGATGAACGTCCGGACTTTTGACGAACTCTCGAACTCCCAACGAAATCACATTCTTGACTCTAGGACTTCATTTTGCTTTATGCCTTGCTATCGTAGTTAATCCCGCACATGTAAAAATATACTTTGATCTAGATAATTATTACTAAGCTTGAATTATATTATCCGGCATGTCATGGGTCCATCGACGCTTCGTCCGATTCTTCGGTGTATCGTCCTCTCTTGTGGCCTATTACCCAATCAGTCAGTTGACTCCGCAACTACGCTATCCTTGGTGCAATATCCGTTCTTCTTGGCCCGATGCCCGAATCCATGGCCTAAAGCCTTCTGTTGATATGTTAACTAATCCTCCGGCTCGATGTCCAATCTTCTGACATGTTCCGTCGACCCAACATGATTCTTTCTATTTTAATAATCTCATCCTAATTGAAGTATCCTACTTCACTAAAAACAGAAATCAAATCATAAACACTTATCAATTAGTTTCATCATCAAAATACGAGATTCAATAAAGATAGCGAATCGCAATATAGCTGAGCCTCGAGGGACTCAGCCAACACAACCTACACCGAGAATCGATCCCTACCTATAACAATGGAAGGCCACATGGGTTAATCTAATTGCCTCATGTTTACCGACTTAATATTGTCGAGAGAGGGGTTTCTTTGATTTGGTCTCCTAATACGACACGTCACACACATACATATTTAATATATATCTACATCACATAGAAATATATATATACATATCTAGTCATTATATAAACAATCACACATTACATGAGCAATTACACCAAATAATCATGGACGATAGCCTAATGTGATCAGGCCCGAGCCAATGGTCCTAATCACTCACATCAAGATCTTTGTGTGCAGCGGTGCATCTCCATGCCCTGCGATCATCTATCTTGTCCTCGTCGATTCCGTTGGCATCTCGATGTATCTCCATGCATCGCGATTGTCCGTCTCATGGGTCCCGCTATCGCACCCATGCTCCCTCTGCGTCTCCTCGTGTGATTACAACTTAATTATAGACATACAGGCCCGACAATAAACGATAAATATAATGGAAGCTCGCAGGCCCCAATAATAATAATAATCACAAGTATACATATCACACGATCCATGATCATCCGTCTACACATCATACATCACATGTATAAATCATCATCATATAGGACTACTAGATAATAATAAAATAATAATTAATTAAACTTTTTAATTAATTAATATTTTCTAAAATTAGGGACATGTAGGGAATTTTTTGAATTCTGAGGTGTATTTTCATAATTTATATAAAAAGGATAGAATGAGAATCTCTCAAATTCACAAAGGCAAAACTATATTTTTGCCCAAAAACCCTAAAGCCCTTCTCCCTCTCCCCTACTGTTGCCGCCGCCACCGCCAACCTGCCAACGACGGCCTGTGCGGCGGGGGGTGGGGCTGCTACCCCTGCCTGCAGGCGGCACCGCCCGTGTAGGTGGCCGCCCCCGTGGGTGGACACCCCTGCGGATAGTGTTGCCCCCGTGAGTGGCCCTACTCGTGGGCAGTGCCCCTCTTTTGGGCAACCGTTGCTGTGGGTGCGCCTACAAGCACCGTCCGCCTTTGCGGGTAGACCGGTTACAAGCTTCGCCCGCAAGCGCCGTTGGCCCTTACGAGCAGGTCGCCCGTAAGCTCTGATACCATTGTTAGGAAATCTTGGGGGTGACATTTCATGCATAGCGGAAGAACAAAAAACAAAATCCACAATACTCAAAGATATGTTCGTCGTCGTGTGAAGATTGATGCGTAAAAATTCGTAAAATAGAAAACCATGTATGAGATAGATTGTGTTACCTGGGGAGATCGCATAGATCTCTACAGATCTCTAGGAGAGGGTAAAGGAGGTCAAGCCCCCTCCTCTCTGGTGGTGATCCACATAGTAGGGCTATGACGACGCTGCTCAAAACTCCAGGCCTGCTCTGAGGTAGAAAGGGGGAGGAGAATAAGAGAGGCAAGCAAAAGGCTCTAGCCTATGAACCACTGATTCCCTCCTATTTATAGAGGTCCCCTATCAACTTAACCCTAATGGATCCTCCCCTATTGGGTATTGGATCTTCATCTAACTAGCCAAGCCTCTTAGATTGATGGATCTCCATCCAATAATCTTACATGGCCTCTTATTAGATCTCATTCATAGGATCTAATAATCTAGGAGCTTATTGGATATCCAATAAGATAGGGGCTCCGACAGATATCTTATATTTAAACTTCTACTCATCGCAATGCCTACCATATGTATGTGACCCTCTGGGCCCAATATTGAGCTGGCCATGAGTCATACCTGTCAAAACTCCTTCTGGCTCAGTGAATTATTATCTCCATAATAATTCACTCGACTCATCGATTGCGGACGTATTAGGTCATTATGCCATAGTCCCCAAATGATACAAGGGAATCCAATCTATTGGACTTGTCTATCCTCAGTTACCATATACCTATAGTCCCTCATCCATCTAATTTCTCAAAGACCTGTTGAATCTCGTATTTTGATGATGAAACCACTTGATATGTGTTTCTGTTTTAATCTGCATTTTGAGTGATGTAGGATGCTTCGATCAGGATAAGACAATTAAAGAAGGAAAAGTCATGTTGTGCCGGAGGAACATGTCAGAATATTGGACGTTGGGCCGGTGGATCGGTCGACGTATCGACAGAAGGCTTCGGGTTGTGAACTCGGGCATCTGGCCAAGAAGAGCGGGTATTGCGCCAAGGATATCGGAGTTGCGGAGTCAACTGGCCAATTGGGCAATAGGCCACAAGAGAGAACGATGCATCGAAGAATCGGACGAAGCGTCGAGGGACCAATGACATACCGGACAACTTGGTTAATTGCTTAGGATTAATTGTCTCGATTGTTTTTTTATACATGTGCAGGATTAACTACGATGGATGTAAGACATGCAGCAGGAGTTGCACCAGAGTCAAGACTATGATCATGTTGGGAGTTCGAGAGTTCGACAGAAGTCCGGAGGGTCGTCGGAGGTTCTACGGGAACAAATCTGAGAAGTCCAGGAGCTTGCCAAAAGAAGCTCGTCAGAACTCGCCAAGTGGATCGTCGCAAGTCCAGGAGTTTGCCGGAAGTCCGCAGGAGCATCACCGAGGGTTCATCGGATAATCGACGGAAGTTCGCCGGAAGCTCGTCGGAAGAAGCGATTGATGCACTAGAGTAAGTTGCAGTAAATGTCTTAAGAAATATCGTAGTTAGCACGATAATTAAGTTAGAAATGGGAGATGATCCCATTAACTTAATCTTGGGGCAATTGGGCCCTTGACAGACCCAAATTGGGCCGAATGGATCAACCCATTCAGACCAGAATTCCTACCAGGTGGTGGCACCGCCAGGGTCGACGGTGGCACCGCCCAGGAGATGGTCTCCCAGGAAAGCTAGGCGGTGCAACCGCCCCAGTCAGGCGGTGGGACCACCTGGGCTCAGTCTCCGAGTGAGACTGGGCGATGCAATCGCCCTTAACAAGCGATAGAACTGCCTGAGCTCGGTCTCCGAGCTCTGCCAAGCAGTGCAACCACCCCAGTCAGACGGTGGCACCGCTTGGGCTCAATCTCCGAGCGAGACTGGGTAGTGCAACCGTCCCTGTCAGGCGGTGGCACCGCCCAGAGGCTCAGTCTCCGAGCTCTGCCAGGCGATGCAACCGCCAGACCCTGGAATTCCAGGAGATGACAGTTTTGAGCTCCAAATTCAAACTGGTTTGGGGCCTATAAATACCCCTCTCATCCCTAGTTAATTTACATAAGCACAGAGAGATTAAAAGAGAGTAAACATTACTGTAATCTCCAGAATTTCCCTCCTCTAAATTCTAAGTGTTAGAATTCTGTTTAGAGAGGAGAGTGAGTGCTTGTCAGGGTTGTCTCCTAAACCCGGTAAAAGGAGAAGAGGGGTGTAAGAAGGAGGTTGATCTTCACCTAGTAAAGGAAGATTGTTAGTGGATGCCGGTGGCCTCGACGGAAGAGGAATCGGAGGAGTGGATGTAGGTCACGATTGACCGAACCACTATAAACTCCCATCTTCTCTGGTTTGCATTTTATTTCCTGCTATTACCTTACTGCAAACCCCTTCAATAGCTTACTGTCTTCAATACATTTACGTATGCTTTCAAGCTAAGTTACTAAAATCGGTTTTACATCGAAAACGATTTTTATCATACGAAAGATTTGACGAAGTTGACGTTTTTATCCGCTGCACTAATTCACCCCCCCCCCCCCCTCTTAGTGCTCTTGATCCTAACAATTGGTATCAACTTGATATGTGTTTATGTTTTAATCTGCGTTTTGAGTGACGCAGGATGCTTCGATCAGGATGAGACAATTAAACCAGGAAAAATCTTTTTGTACCGGAGGTGTTGAATCTCGTATTTTGATGATGAAACTACTTGATATATGTTTATGATTTAATCTGTGTTTTGAGTGATGCAGGATGCTTTGATCAGGATGAGATAATTAAAGCAGGAAAATCATGTTGTGCCGGAGGAACATGTCAGAAGATTGGACGTCGGGCCGGTGGATCGGTCGACGTATCGACAGAAGGCTTCGGGCCGTGGACTCGGGCATCGGGCCAAGAAGAGCGGGTATTGTGCCAAGGATATCGGAGTTGCGGAGCCAACTGGCCGATTGGGCAATAGGCCGTAGGAAAGGATGATGCGCCGAAGAATCGGACGAAGCGTCGAGGGACCAATGACATGCCAGACAACTTAGTTAATCGCTTAGGATTAATTGTCTCGATCGAAGTTTTGTTTCGAGTGTGCAGGATTAACTACGATGAAAGTTAGACAAGCAGTAGGAGCTGCGCCGGAGTCAAGTTCATGATCACGTTGGGAGTTCGAGATTTCGACGGAAGTTCGGACGGTCGTCGGAGGTTCTGCGGGAACAGATCCGAGAAGTCCAGAAGCTTGCCAAGCGAAGCTCGTCGGAACTCGCCAAGTGGATCATCGCAAAGTCCAGGAGTTTGCCGGAAGTCCGCAGGAGCATCACCAAGGGTTCATCGGATGATCGACGGAAGTTCGCCGGAAACTCGCCGGAAGAAGCGATTGACGCACCGAAGCAAAGCTGCAGAAATTGTCTTAGATCTAATCGTAGTTAGCACATTGATTAAGTTGGAAAATGGGAGGTGATCCCATTAGCTTAATCTTGGGGCAATTGGGCCCTTGAAAGACTGAAATTGGGCCGAATGGAGCTAACCATTCGGACCCTGATTGCACCAGGAGGTGCAACCACCTAGGCCAGGAGGTGGCACCGCCTGGGCTAAGCCTCCCAGCGAGACTGGGCGGTGCAACCGCCCCAGCCAGGAGGTGGCACTGCCTGAGCTCAGTCTTCGAGCTAGACTGGGCGGTGCAACCTCCCTGACAGAGAGGTGGCACCGCCTGAGCTCGGTCTTCGAGCTCTGGCAGAGAGGTGCAACCGCCTCAGTCAAGAGGTGGCACCGCCTGGGGCTCAGTCTCCGAGCCAGACTCAGGCGGTGCAACCGTCCCTGACAGAGAGGTGCAACCGCCTGGGCTCAGTCCTCGAGCTCTGTCAGGCGGTGCAACCTCTCCAGTCAGGAGGTGCAACCGCCTGATCCCGGAATTCCGGGATTTGATCGTTTTGAGCTCCAAATTTGAACTAGGTTGGGGCCTATAAATATCCCACCCATTCAGCACTGAAAGTATAGAACACACACTCGAAATCTTGCTATCTTTCTGTGTTTCTTAGAGCTCAAAACTGCTAGTTCTCCTCTTTCTATTCTTCAAGTTTGAGTTGTAAAGAGAGGAGAGAAAACTTCTGTAAGGGTTGTCTCCTAAGCCCGTCAAAAGGAGTGAATCTGTAAGAGGGTAGTTGGCCTTCGCCTATTGAAGGAAGGCTTCTAGTTGACGTCGGTGACCTCGTCGGTGGAGGAAGCCAAAAGTGGAGTAGGTCAAGACTGACCGAACCACTCTAAATCTCTGGTTTGTGTTTATTTTGAGCACTTTATCATTACTGCAAACCTCCTACATAGCTACTGCTCTCTGCGCCTTTACGAACAAGTTTTAAGTGCTAATCTTTCCGAATCTGCATTCAGACGTAAATCGGTGTTTTCATACATTACAGTTTACGTTTACGTTTTGATTCTGCAAAACTGTCTTCTGCGCTTTTACGAACGAAGTTTCTAAGTTCAGATCCCTTTAAAACTGCGTTTAGACGTAAACTGCGTAAACTGTGTTTAGACGTAAAATTGTGTTTTAGACGTAAACTACTTTTAAACGTAAAACTACGTTTAGACGTAAAACTGCGCTTAAACGCAATCTGCGCTTAGACGTAAACTGCGCTTAGACGCAAACTACGCTTAGACGCAATCTGAGTTTAGACGTAAACTGCGCTTAGACGCAAACTGCGCTTAAACGCAATCTGAGCTTAGACGCAAACTGCGCTTAGATGCAAACTGCGCTTAGACGCAATCTGCATTTAGATGCAAACTGCAAACTGCGTAAATTGCGCTTAGACGCAAACTGTGTTTAGACATAAACTGCACTTAATCATAAGTAATCTTAGAATTGGCTTTTGCATCAAAATAGTTTTTATCGAACGAACGCAGCTTTCGTTTTTAATCGCTGAAAGATTTCCGCTGCACTAATTCACCCCCCCCCCTCTTAGTGCTCTCGATCCTAACAGGAGGAACATGTCAGAAGATTGGACGTCGGGCCGGTGGATCGGTCGACGTATCGACATAAGGCTTCGGGTCGTGGACTCGGGCAACGGGCCAAGAAGAGCAGGTATTGCACCAAGGATATCGGAGTTGCGGAGTCAACTGGCCGATTGAGTAATAGGATGCAAGAGAGGACGATGCGCTGAAGAATCGGATAAAGCGTCGAGGGACCAATGACATGCCAGACAACTTAGTTAATTGCTTAGGATTAATTATCTTGATTGAAGTTTTGTTTTACATGTGCAAGATTAACTACAATGGATGTAAGACATGCAACAGGAGTTGCATCAGAGTCAAGACTATGATCACGTTAGGAGTTCGAGAGTTCGACGGAAGTCCGGACGATCGTCAGAGGTTCTACGGGAACAAATCCGAGAAGTCCAGGAGCTTGCCAAAAGAAGCTCGTCGGAACTCGCCAAGTGGATCGTCGTAAGTCCAGGAGTTTGCCGGAAGTCTGCAGGAGCATCACCGAGGGTTCATCGGATGATCGACGGAAGTTCGCCGGAAGCTCGCCGGAAGAAGCGATTGACGCACCGTAGCAAGTTGCAGAAAATGTCTTAAAAAATATCGTAGTTAGCACGATGATTAAGTTAGAAATGGTAGGTGATCCCATTAACTTAGTCTTGGGGCAATTGGGCCCTTGACAGACCCAAATTGGGTCGAATGGATCAACCCATTCAGACCAGAATTCCTGCCAGGCGGTGGCACCGCTAGGGTCGGCGGTGGCACCACCTAGGAGATGGTCTCCCAGGAAAGCTGGGCGGTGCAACTACCCCAGTCAAGCAGTGGCACCTCTTGTGCTCAGTTTCCGAGTGAGACTGGGCGGTGCAACCGCACCTGACAGGCGGTGGAACCGCTTGAGCTCGGTCTCCGAGCTCTACCAAGCGGTGCAACCACCCCAATCAGGTGGTGGCACCGCCTGGGCTCGGTCTCCGAGCGAGACTGGGCCACCCCTGTCAAGCGGTGGCACTACCTAGAGGCTCAGTCTCTGAGCTCTGCCAAGCAGTGCAACCGCCCCTGTCAAGCGGTGGCACCGCCCAGAGGCTCAGTCTACGAGCTCTGCCAGGCGGTGCAACCGCCAGACCCCGAAATTCTGGGAGATGATAGTTTTGAGCTTCAAATTCAAACTGGTTTGGGGCCTATAAATACCCCTCTCATCCCTGGTTAATTTACACAAGCACAGAGAGATTAAAAGAGAGAAAACGTTGTTGTAATCTCTAGAATTTCCCTCCTCTAAATTCTAAGTGTTAGAATTCTGTTTAGAGAGGAGAGTGAGTGCTTGTCAGGGTTGTCTCCTAAACCCGGTAAAAGGAGAAGAGGGGTGTAAGAAGGAGGTTGATCTTCGCCTGGTAAAAGAAGATCGTTAGTGGATGCCGGTGGCCTCGACGGAAGAGGAATCGGAGGAGTGGAT